>NC_080602.1:1851111-2159629 GCF_027887145.1 Ammospiza caudacuta
GATGTGGGCACTGACAGCGCCAGCGCACACCAGATCTGGGTGAGGGATGAGCTGGCACTGAGAAATTTTCTGATGGTAATTTTCTGTGCCAGCAAATTGCTGGAATTGTGCTGTGCAGGCATCTGAAAAATTCCGGATCTGGGTACTGGCGGTGTCAGCACACGAGATCGGGTTGCTGTCGGTACCAGATCTTTGCTTGGTTTTGACTTTCTTTGCCAGCAAGTTGCTGCACTTGAGCTGTGCCAGAATATGGAAATAACAAGATGTGGAAACTGGCAGTGCCAGCAAACACCACATTTCAGGAAGGATTGGATCTGGACCCGTTCCCTCCCTGCCTCCCTCCTTTAGCAAGGTGCCAGAGGGGCTGGACAGCAGCCAGGCAGAAAGGGACCTGGGGGCACTGATGGACAGCAGGCTGGACATGAGCCAGCAGTGTGCCCAGGTGGCCAAGGAGGCCAATGGCTCCTGGCCTGGCTCAGGAATGGTGTGGCCAGCAGGAGCAGGGCAGGGATTCTTCCCCTGTGCTCAGCACTGCTTGGGCAGCGCCTCGAGTGCTGTTTGCAGTTCTGGGCCCCCCAATTTTGGAAGGACATGGAGGGGCTGGAGCGTGTCCAGAGAAGGGCAACAAGGCTGGGGAGGGGTGTGGAGCACAAGTCCTGTGAGGAGCAGCTGAGGGAGCTGGGGTTGTTTATCCTGGAGGAGAGGAGGCTCAGGGCAGACAAGGCAGTGTCAGGGCACAGGGTGGACTTGATGATCTCCATGGCCTGTTCCACCCTTGCTGATTCTGAGATTCTCTGAAACCACCCTTGGAGCAGTTGCACGATGAGCCCTGGGCCTCCTGTTCAGCAGCTCCAGCAGCCCAGGTCCCTCAGCTTCTCCTGCCAGCCCCAAAGCCCATCCTGTCAGTCCTGCAGAGCCTCTGCAGCTCCTCCTCACTGCCCAGAACAGGGAGCCCCAGAGCCAGACACAGCAGCCCAGATGTGCCCCCCTGGCCTGGGGTGCCGCTGGCAAGGGAGCAGCACCAGGCACTGCAGGAGCCTGCAGACAATTGATCTGAAGGCCAAAGCTCCTTAGCTCCTTCTGAAAGAGCAGGAACAGTTCCTCATTCCAGAGTGGTGGAATGCTGGGCACCGCAGCTCCGGGTGAGGACTGGACACAAGTTTGCTCCCACTGAGTGCTGGGATGGGTTCTGCAGGAGCTCTGGGCTCCTGGGCTTGCCAGGCACAATGAGGAGAGAAGGAGCCAAGTGCACTGATGTGGAAATGGATTTGTAGAAAGGTTTTAGAGCCTAATAGAAGGCCCACACAGTATGAATTTCTATATAAATCTTGGGACAAGAAATGCTAACTTTAAAATGCCATGGAATAGGACAGATATTGTTGAGAGAGAAATGGAGCTAGAAAAATGTTTCAAAAGATGGCCTTGCAAATAAGACTTTGGAAAAATAGAGCTATGAAAGATGCATTGTAGTAGGACCCACAAGGGGTAGTTTTAAATAATTGGTTTTAAGGCATTCACAACATGGCAAGGCAAAAGGCTGATAGACCAAGAATATTGTAATTAGGAAATAGTTGGCTTCTGATTGTGATGGCGTGAATTATGTGTATTGTCTTTCCCTTCTCGTGAGACTGAAAATGGAATAAAAGTTTTTAAAGCACCTCTCAGTGTCCCAAATGATCTTCATGCAAGCATGCAGTAAAGAACTGCTCCTGCTATCCCAACGAAGCGTTTGCTTTGGCACTTAGACTCTTCCCATTCATCTTTTGATGCAGACACTTCAGGTTTTCTCTCACACCCCTGCAAGGCTGGCAGTCTCTGTTTCCCATTTCCTGTTCTTCTCTAGAGATGGTGCAGTGGCTGCTTTGAAACAAAAAGCCCTGAGATCTGGACAGCGTGAAGGAGCATGAAATGCTAATTAAGTGCTCATATTGGTAACACCCAGGTCTGCACTGCCCAGTGCTCTGAAGCAGCAGCAGCAGGACCATGCATCATTCCTGTTGGTTGATGTTCATGTTTCTGGTGTGCAAGAGCAATGACTTTGAGGAGGGACAAAAATGCCCCTCTTCAGACAGTGGGTGTGCAAGGAGATGTGAAGTTTCATAGCTTTTTCTAGGATATTTCAGAAAGATCTAAGAGAATATTGTGGCATGGAGCAGGTCCCTAAATTTATCTCCAGAGAAGTCCCCAAAGGGCACATTGACTCTGCTGCTGATGGCAACCCCATAAGCTCATGGACCAGTTTTCCCTGCAACGTTCCACCCTGCCTGGGCTTTGCTAGGCCGGGACTAGACCCAGAGCTAAGCAAACACAGGCAGCCAGGTGACATTGTGTGACATCAGAAGCTGGCAACCATGAGGACTTTGCTGTCAAAAGGTTACAGCTTGCACTGGGCCCAGAAGTGTTTTTCCTTAGGGCAAAGCAAATTGAAATGTGAAGTTTAAAAGCTTCATATTACTATGAAAGGAAACTGCAGAATAATTTCTGGAAGGGCAGCATTGTCAATGACCATGCAGCCCACCAAGAGCTGGAGCTGAATCCAGAATTGCTTCTTCCAGCTGTGCAGGAATTCATTCCACTGGCAAGCACTGGTCCATGGGAACAAATGATCCCCTAGCTCTGGGCTGAATGGCACCCAGGCTGCAGTGCAGATTTGAGGAGCCCTTGTCACTTGTTATTGGCCTCCCAGGGCACTCATCCTTCTGCAAACAAGGTGCAAACAACACAGCTGCACTGCTGTCCCGGGTAAATATACATACGGGTGACTTTGCCAAAGCAGTGCATCATTTCCCAGTGAAATACATGACCTCTTCTTACCTATGAAATTGTGATTGAAGACACCTGTGAGCCAGATCAGTGGGAGATTGCAAAGGAGCAAAGCTTTGGGATTTGGGCACACTTCTCTTGGTTTCTTTGCTCAGGCCTTTGGTGAGCACAGAACACACCTAGGTAGAAAACCTTTGACTAGACAGGATCTTTTGGATCCATTGTCCCCCACACAGGTCAACAGGTGACTCTGCTGTAATGGCAAGAAACAAAGAGCAGCACAAATAACACAAAGAAAAGATGGCCAAAGAGGAAGAGGAGAGGCCCAATGAGGAAAGGATGTGGTGAGACACTGGCACATCGAGTGAGCTGCACTCCCATAATCTCTAGGCTAGCAGGCCCTGGTCTCACATTCTCCTTTTGGTTTTTTCAATTTTGTTTATTTATTTACTTTTTTTCATCATCAAAATAAAATATATAGAATTAAAAATACGTCATCAAAACTTAAAGACAGAATCAAACCACATTAATTCAAAACTACATCGAAAGATCAGAACATATGTACAGCTGTAACTATGAAGCCTAACGCATCAATCCTAATCTGCAAACACTCTTCATACAGGCGGCATCTTCTTCCTGACTTTGGAGGACAGGGAGCTCTTCTGGACGGGAGGCGAGGACTTTGTGGGTGAGGGAACGTCAGAAGTGTCCAGAGAAAACTTCTCGGTAAGACTGTAACCAGCCAGATCTGCAAAATGGAGACACAAAGTTTAAGAGAGGCAAAGTTTAGCAGAGGCCACAATGCAAACCTAAAGCATCTGAAGCTCCATATTTCCTGGGACACATTTCCTGGAAATGTCCAAACAGCTGCACAGGGAAACATGCTCCTGCTGGCAGACACTGAGGCAGGCCAGGGCAAACCCTGAGCCACTTGCCCAGAGCTGGCACAGGCCCAGCCTGGCCTCTGGGCTGCCCTGGGACAGCAGGGAGCCCAGAGCCCTGTGCTCCCCAGGAATGGCTCAGCTGCACATGCACCCTCCTGCTCCTCTGCCTGCCCCACAGCTCAGCAGCCCCACAGCTCCAGGGGCACTGGCAGCAGCACAGCTCATTGCAGGGGCACATGCAGGGCACAGCTGTTCCCTGGCAATGTGCACAGCCTCTCTGGGCTGCCACAAGACCCTTCCTGCCAGCAGAGATTGGCCCAGCTCCCCCCTCACCTCTGTGTGAGGCTGAGCCATGATTGCCTTCACCTTATCCTCCATCTGGAGCTGCTTCAGGCCCCCCATGCCATGACTAGGAAGGGCAATGGAGAGAGTGGGGCAGATGCACACCCTTCCTTAGGATTTTGTCATTTTTGGCACAGCTCAAAAGGCAAATCCAGAGGTGTCCAACTCAGCGCTTCCTCAGCCTTCTGGAGAACATCTCGCCTTCACCAGCCCAGCATTCTGGAGAGGTTTTCCCGCACATGTGGAGGCTTGCTGGCAGCACATTCCTTCAGCTGGGTGCCCATCACCTTGCAGAGGGCAGAGGCCAGCTTGGTGGCCACGGTGCGGACGCTGGCGCTCCGCACAGGCAGCGCCTTGTTCTCCAGGCAGGGCCAGAGCACGGGCAGGGCGTCGCGCTGGGCGACTCCAGGGCTCCTGGCATGAACCCCCTGCACAAGCACTGCCGGGACAGAGACACAGCTCCTTACCCACCAGCCTCACTGCAACAAGGATCTGCCTCTGCTTCTGCTTCTTGCCAGCCTCTCTGGCCAAGAGCAGCAAAACAGCACCCAGAGCCCCTTGGTCCAGAAAGGGGCAAAGCAGCTGAGCATCCTGGAAACAGAACCACCCACCCCTCAGCACTAACTGCTCTCACCAGAGCCTTGTCCCTGCGGCAGACTTCCTACCTTTACTAAATTATTTCACAATCTCTGCATGATCAATGAATGAAATGTCCAATTGCCTTTGATTTCCATTAAGAAGTTGTCTAAACCCACACTGAAGATTTGGAAATGCACCATAGAGAGGAAATGGAGAGATTTCTAATAAAAGGGATGATTCCATTTTTGTAACTTTGATGCCAAGTGCCAAATGTCTAATCTGGCTCTTCCCTGTGCTCAGTGGCACACAGCAAAGGGCAGGGTTAGAACACACCTCAAAACTCCAGCCCACCAGAGATGGCTGCTGCCTGACAGCTGGATGAGAAGCATCAGTGACCAGCTGGGGTCTTTGGCAGAATGCTTTTGGGGCTTCCAGCAAAGACCTGGTTCAAACCTCAGGGTGTCTTAGATAATTACCCAGACCCCATTGCATTGGCATTTGGGCATTTTCACATTTTAATGCCACTTCCCCTCCCAATGTTAATGGCATTTTTCTTATAATGTCCACTCAAATAGGGGCACAGAGAAAGAAAAATGCTACACAGGGGACTGAAATGTAACCAAAACATGAGTGTTTTCTCATATTGTCTCTGAAATCTCTCTGCCCATTTTCTGAACTGAACTATATCAAACACAGACAAATATTTACTACCAACAGGCTTCTTGCATGGCAGATTTGGCTGAGAGAACAAAAAACTGAAATGCTCTGGAGACCATTCTTGTTTTCTGATCACACAAAATGTTATCTAGCAGCCATTTAATATATTGTGGTGGAAGAGACTTCATTTTCTCTATGCTGTTAATCCGTCAGCAGTCATCAAAATTGAAAGAGCTCCTGCAAGTACCCAAAACCAATTCTGCTAAGCAGGAAAGGGTTATGGTGCCCATTTTAAACTGGGAATTCATTTGAGTTTAAATGTAATTAAAGACATCGGTGACTACTGAACATGAGGAACAGGTGTCTGTTCCTACTAAATCTCAGAGGGAACATCTGCTTTTTCTAAAGTAGTCCTAATTTATGGCTAATTCCTTAATTTGAAAAAGAGATCAAAAGAACTGCTAAACTAAATTCCCTATTGCTGGAGATCTACTTTATTCAAATGCTCTTTACAGGGCCTTTGACATTCCGAATTGCTGAACATGCCTTTTTGAGATTCCTAATGAAGACACAAAGTGTATTAAACCTTGCATTCAAAGATGTTGGCATAATTAGCAGTGCTTTTAGCCCCAGTTAAAGCAAGGCTATCAATCGTCTTTACTGCTATATATTGAGATTATCCTTTTTCCATTCCTTGGCTCTGGCTGACACAGCAAGCTCCTCTGAGGAATCAATTATCAACTGCATTTGTAGCATTTTGGGCAGTGCTGACCCAGGCAGACACTGTTTGCACACCCTGAAAGGCTCAGTCCAAGGCCACTCTGACAGCACAGGCAGGAGCCTCAGCACTCTGCTTCTGTCCCTGTGCCCCAGAGGCTGCCTTGCACTAAATCCGTGCCTCTGGTACCTCTGTTGAGTTCTGGCCTAAAGCTGTGACCCCCAGGCCCTGCACGGTTCAGCCTCAAAACTTTCCAAGAGAAAAACAAGAATTCTGTGAGGACAAAACAAACTGATGCCCTGAAACAGCATTTGCCACCATTTCCCCTCAAAGATCACAGATGTCCCTGAGCTCCCCAGAGAGGAGCCAGCTGGGGCATTTTTAGCCTTCCCTTTGCTGGAGGTGGTTCTGAGATGCCCCAGTGAGAGCTCAGCCCCAGGCCGAGCGCCGCCCCCATCTCAGGTGCTGCCCAGCTCTGCAGCAGCCAGGGAAAACCTGCCAAACCCACCTGCCTTGGCCATGGGGCAGCAGGGACACGCTCAGCACCTCCTGGTTTGGAGGAGCTGCTCTGCTGTCTGCTCACAGGCATTCCCTGTAAATGCTCCCTGGGAAGAGCTCTGGGCTCAGAAGGGGAGGCCAAGCCTGTGATACGCTCGGTGACATCCAGCAGGGCTTGGCCACTCAGGTGATTCCATTGGTAGCTGAACTCTTTCAGCAGGGACACTTTATCTACAAGGGAAACACACGTTCCTGCTCACTTTTCTCAGGTCATAGGAGAAAGGGCAGGGCCAACCCCATTTTATAAAATAAAGTACATTTCTGCTGTGTTTTGAATCCTTTTCTTCTTTCCTTCCAGCCTACTTGGCAGGGTTTTAAATTCCAAAAGAAAAGCTCTCCTCTTACATTTGTAAATCCAAAGTTATCTGCTGTAGCAGGAGCTGTGTTAAAACATTTAACATCAGGGACCTCAGGAGTTCAGTCACATGGAAGCAGTGAAAAGGTTTTGCATCCCAGAGCACAAAGGAAGAGCCCCATACTTGGGTCACAGAAAGGCACCGAGTCAAGACAGTTCCTGAGTTCAGAGAGCAGCTGGGGAGGAGAAAGTGGAAGCTCCCCTTGAAGACATGCCTCTTCAACACTCCTTTTTTCAGGCATATTTCCCCAGTGCAGCATTCTCAGAGCTGACATAAATCTGTGTGGCAAAGGAGTTTAGAGCAGCCCTTGCCTATGTAGTTAATTGCTGTGGCCATCTTGCCCCACGCAAAACAACACGTGGAACAAGGCATCATTGACAGCTGGGTTTATACCTGTTTGATATAAAGAAATGAACTTGGGGAATCACAAGTTCCCCTTTGAACATAGAAGACAAAGAAGAAAAGTGGAAAATAGGCAGCTAATGCCTCTAATGTAGAGCCTCCCAGGTGGCTGCCCTGCAGAAGCTCTGATGGGTCAGTGTCCCTTCATGCCAACAGCAAAGCTGTTCATTTGGGAAGTCAGACGGGGCCCAAGCAAACTCCAAACCCCCTTTGCCCCTGAACTGTAGCAGAGCTGCAGCCCAGGACTTGCTCTTCAGACAAGCAGCACAGAGCCAAGGGCTCCTGGGACTGTTGGGAATTGCTGATCCCATTCCAGCCTGTTGGGGATGGTGCATAAGGACTGCACCTGCACAGCCTCTGGCGGGTGTCAGCTGCAGTGTTCCACACACAAGAGCAGCTGTCGAGGCACTCAGCGCTCTCTTGTGCAGGAGAGACAGAGACGAAGCTGAGGAGAGTCCCTGCCAGGGCTCAGCCTTACCCAAATGAGCAATGGATTCTCCCAGTGCTTTCACAGCTGCCCCACAAACCCTGGGATCCTTTGAGTTCAGGTTCTTTGTTATTCATTCCACCAAACCAATGATCACCGGGTTCAAGGCATCTTTCAGGGCCCCTGTGATTTCAGCCAGCACATCCAGCACCCTATGCTTCACTTTCTTGTGGCTGTCAGATATTCTCAGGACAAAATAATCAAAAATCTGTGAAGAGAACAAGCAATGTGAAAGCTGGATTCAAATGCCCCTGTTTGAAGAGTGGCTGTAGCAGTCAGCAATGTCAAAGATGAAAGTGATCCTTTCTGTCAGGTCAGCACTCGCTTGCACAATTTCACTGTTTTCCTGTGGGCCACTCAATGGAATGGTGGCACAGCCTCATGCTGGTTGAAAGATTTTCTTCTGTTTTTAGGAGGTTTGGCTGGGGACTGAATGGTTGCTATGGTATTTCTCTCCATCTATAAATCATTAAATCAATTCCATTTTTTAATGCTAAAGAGTACCTTTGCTTTGAATGGAAGCAGATGTTTACAATGCCTGGTTTTCTATACAGTTGCCTCAAGTACTGAGGGCAATTATGATTTTGCCAAAGCTATGGCTGGAGGAGATCTAAGTTTTCTTTGTTTGTCTCAGAGGCAGTGTCTGGAGAAGAGCAGGGCCCTGATCAACTCTTCCAGGATCCAGACAATTTCTCTAAGTAACAGGTGGACTTCTGAAATGCAATGTGCTGTACAGCTCTCATTAGAGCAGGTTCAGTCCCTTGACAGCCACATTATCAGGCACCTTTCCCTGGAGAAAGGGAAAAAGCAGCTACTGGGAGGAGAAGGCAGAGATGAGTCCTTAGCTGTTTTCCTCCTTTTCCAAAGAGAAAAAAAGACTCCCAAGAAGGGTGAGCACTGTCTTTACCAAGAGGAATAGGAACAAGGATGGAAATGAGTAGCCAGAGCTGTGCCTGTGTAAGACAAGATGGAGTATATAGAAGTATTCTTAAATAAAACAACTGGGTTTAAACCAACCCAGCCTGATACTTCTCTTCCCTGTGCAAACCCATTTTTGGTCTGGAGAACAATTGCCATGCTTTCAGGGGCTGGATTCCCTTCACTTCACCCAGCTGGGAGTAGGAGAGAGCAGCAGTTACACCAGCAGAAAATTCTGCCATCATCTGATGAACAGCATCAATAGGCACCTGCCAGACAAATACAGCTGGACTGAAATAACTTGTCCTGAAGCCTGGACCTGAATTACATTTGTCTGGGTGAGAGGGACCAGCGTGTCCCAAACAGCCAGGACAGAGTGCCAAGACACACTGAATTAACTTTGCTGCTACAGGCTGAGGAAAGGAGCTAAAGGAAAGGAGCAGTGAAGATACCCCACATACTTGGGCAATGTTAGTGGAGATGAGCTGGGGGCTGGTTTTGCACAGGTCTCGGAGGAGTTCCACTCCTTCCATCCGTGCCTGAAACCCCTTGGCTTCCAGGAGATGGTGAAGCTTCTGGAGCAGCTCCGTTTCTTCCACAGCTGGAGGTGACGTGACCTGGGCTTGTGCACGGGGTAGGAGGTGTCCATCAGAGGGAGATTTCACCCTGGGAAATAAAACCAAATGAGGACCTGGTGGTGATAATTATCATAGCATGGCATCCCCATAGTGGAAATAATTAGCATGGGCTCCATGATTCCAGAAGGCTGATCAATCACTCTATCATACTATACTATACTATACTATACTATACTATACTATACTATACTATACTATACTATACTATACTATACTATACTGTACTGAAACTCATTGCCCTCACAGACAGTCTGATACAGACAGACCAGATTGGGCAATTGAATCCAAAACACCATCACCAGTGGCCAATTAAGAAATTACCCTTTGGTAAACAAATCTCCATAACACATTCCACGTGTTCACAACAACAGGTGCAGCAAGTGAGGATAAGAATTGTTTCTCATTCTTTTCTCTGATCTTCTCACAGCCTTCCCCAGAAAAATGCCTGGGAAAGTTGTGCCTGCTGCTCTCTATGGAGACAGCTGCAGCCACAGACAATACCTGCAGTTAATTGTGAGCAAAACATCTTGAGCAGCTTTCCTAATTATGTGATTTCAAGCTGGAAAGTCATGGGGCTCTGAAGAACAACATGGACCTCATGACAATCATTACAGGAGACAATCTGCAAGTGACATTCTCACCAGTGCTCACTCAGGAAAGCCAAGGATGAGATGCATCTGATCTATCTTCAGATGGCTGCCAGGGCACACAGGTCACTTTGCTTTGTGGAGAAAGAGAGACACTACTGCCAAGTTTAAATGCCTCCTCATATGGGACGTGTGTGTCTTAGAATAAGGGAACTCATCACTCTGGAGAATTGTCTCTGCAACCAGGCATGACAATCTGGAAAAGTAGCTCAGATGCATTCTGAACAGATAAACAGGGCCATATTTGAAAGATTCAGAAAATCAGTAAGAGAGATAAAAACAGAAGCCAGACATCCCAGAACTACACTCACATTTCATTTGCTTCCCTGGAGACCAGATGCACAGCTTCACAACCCCACCGGGAACAATTCTCCTGATCAACCTGTCTCTTCCATGAGCACAGGAAGATGCCAGCTGTGCTACTGAGGCATGTGGTCACTTTCCTGCCACTGCTGAGCAGGACAGAGCTAAATAAATCCCCTCTGCTATCAGAGCAGAACAGGTACAAGCAGCTCTGCAGCTGCCATGAAGAGACAGCAAGGAGCAAATTCCTGTCTTAAATGCTGATTGCAGCACAGGGGGAAATAAACCAAACATGCTGTCCATCAAGCAGATTACGTGAAGGACAGGAATTTCAAAGCAAAAAGTGCACATTGAGACACCTGTTGACTGAAGTTGTTCAGGAATTGCCTTGCTCCTTACTACTCAAACTTGGCACTGTTTGAGGGTAAGGAAACCACGATTCTGCCAGGCCAAACCACACGGATGAGAACTGCATCTTTGTGGAAGGGCATCTTGCTTCCAGACTGAGATTTCTCATCAAAACACCCATCTGAAAAAGACTCCACTCAGGTGAAAAAAAGCCCTGTTTGAATTTACTTGTCCCAAGTCATGCAGCAGAAACTTGGCTCTCTCCCAGCCTCCACAGCACTGCCCTTGCCACTGCACTGGATCGTCTGAGCTGCCACCAATGGGTGTCTGTTTGTCTCTCCATTTTTGTGGAAACCCCTCCAGAGAAGTTGTGTTCAGCACAATGCACAAGTAGACATTTTTTATCCTAGAGCATTTGTAGGGAAAGGAAACAATCTGTGGCATTGGTCATCTCTGCCAGACAGTTTTTCCTGAGGAAGAGGCATGTAAAGCTTGCCATGTGCTTTGTCACATCTGACAAAAGTGCTCAGCACCGTTTGCCAGCAGACAATGTGGCCTGGGGCTCCTCTGAGCCATCGTTCCTCTCCTTCACCGGCTCCTTGACAGATGGGCCTTCAGCCTTCTGGTTTTCCATCCCCGACAAAGACACAGAGAAACCCCATCAATCTTTAGAGTATAAACCAGGAAATTCCCTGTTGAAAACACAAGTTAAAACCAGGATCACTGCTACCAAGGCTTAGGGAAACATTTCCTAACTTACAGATGAAAACAGACCAGAGATTCAGTGATGCCAACTCTTCGTTTTCAATAGCCCAAGGCAGGTTATGGGTGCTACCAGACTCAGCAGCAGTCTAAAATCCCAAATTCCTTAGTCTTGAGCATAAATGGGAATAATGCAAACTGGCAGGCAATTAGTGTTTGTGAAGGAATCAACAGAACAAACTGGACTCTTTGGGGGTTGGCCCAGTGTGTTGGAAGTTGATTTGGTTCAACACTCACTCTCCCTGTGCCTGCACAAAGGCAGGCTCCCTTCTATAACGTCAATAGAAAAAATAAAATTGCCTCCCTCAAACAAACAAAGGATTTTTCACTGGATGCTGCTGAATTCACCAAGCTTCTTCCAGCCCCACATGGCTGGACAGCAGGGCAGTATTCCCAAAAGACAGACAGTCATTGTAGTAACTAGGCTTGGACATCTTTTGTAAATTTGGGAATTTTCTTGGCACTACTACTTCCAGTGTCCTTTGCAAAGACTCTGTTATCTTCAGAAGCACAATTCTCACTTAATTGCTTTAGAGGGGGCAGGGTAGGGAGAGCATGGTGGGTGCTTACGCTTAAATGTAAATCCATTTTCTCCTCTTTCCCTTTCCTCTTTGTGACAAGTATTGAAAATATTCAAAACCCCACTTTTCCCTAGTAATATCAGTTCCTTTGTGGTCTGCAGATGAACAGGCTGAGGATTAACAGCTCATTCCCAGGAGCAAAATGATTCAGCAGAAGAGGAATGAGCTAAAGACAGATTGGGTATGTTTGATCTCATATCAGCAGTGGCAATACTTGCACAAAGGAGACATTTCTCCTGCCCAGCACTTACTTTCTTCTTAATTCTTGTCAGAATATCTTCCAGGTCACGGGGGGAAAGAGATTGTTCCAAAACTGTTTTAAATTGTTGAATATTGAGCAACATCTTCACCATCTCCTGTCCATAATGCCTAAGGAAGGAAGGAAGGAAGGAAGGAAACAAAACAAAAGTGAACAAACACAGGAAGAGCGTTACCAGAAGAGACTGATACCTTAAACTCATCAGGTGCAATCCCTGCACAAGAAGGCATTGCCTACTCAGCAAAGAGGGAGATTTACCTCACTTGACACTGCACAGTGCTGTCAGCTGAACACAAGAGGCAAGAGGAGAATGTGGGGCCACAGAAAAATACCATTTCACTCTGAAACTGGGGGTGTGCTTCTGTGGCATCAAAGGATCCCAGGGAACAAGCAAAACACATCTGCTTTGTTGTCAGAGCCTGTTAGCAGTGTCTTGCTGCCATTGCACAATAATTTGCCTTTCTTTACCTGGCAGGGAAGCCAGGACAAAACACCTCATGCATCCTCTTGATAATTCTATACTATGGGTATGCACAGGGACAGCTGGTTGCTCTGGTGTTCTTGGCAGCTATTCATGGGAATTTCATCACCAAAGGAAGGGGATTTTGGTGATTTGGGTTGATTTTGCCAGTAGGAAACCAGAGTTTTCTTCAAGAAGAAGTTTGGAACTCACTGAGCCACAGATAACAGCATTCTAGAAATCTCCAGAACAGGTTTAGAAAGACTGAATATTTTGGCTAAAGACCCCTGAAATATTTCTAGAAAGTCTGAAGTTAATGGGAAATGGATGTTGGGATCCTTCAGTGATGAACATTAGCCAACACTTTGGCTTTGTGTTGTGCACCTAAGGCCAAACAAAAGTGTTGGACTGGCTGATCTGAGCTCTTTTGATCTCAGTAAAGAATCCTTCAAGCCACAGGAAAAAGGTGGCAATGCTCCTTTTTGCTGGCCAGCCTCAGGTTTCCCAGCACAGCCATTTGCCCAGGCAGCCCAGAGCAGTGGTCACAGTGCCAAGGCTGACAGAGCTCAAGAAGAGTTTGGACAATGCTCTCAAGCACATGGAGCGACTCTTGGGGTCACTGCACATGGCCAGGAGATGGGCTCGATGACCCTGATGGGCCCTTCCAACTCAGCATATTCCATGGTTCTGTGACCCTTATTCACACCGTGAGGTAACTTCATATTCCCTTTAGTTTCCACTCTTGTGTGGTTTCACCTTTACAGCCAGACACAAAGCGGTTTTCCTGTTTTGGGAGGTGGAATGAAGATCATTACTTGTGTCCTTGTGGCAGTCCTGAGCAAGCTTCCCTGCCACGTGTGGCAGCCTCTCAGCCCTGGGGGTGCCTGCGAGCTGGGTGACTCCAATTCTCTCCACCAGGGACAGGAGGAGTTGGGCCGCACACTCGCGCACCGGGGCGGGGCGGCTGCTGGGGAGGAGAGAGCAAACCCTGGGCACAGGGACAAGGAGCAGCGGCAGCGCCGGCCTTGGCCAGAGCTGCTCCCTGCCCTTGCTGGGGGAAGGAGCCCGGGCTCTCCCTGCGCCTTCAGACACCTGCACAAGGCTCTGTCCTCAGCTAAACACAAAGGTAGCATTGCACACTAGGCCTGCCTGCACGGAAGAGGGAGGAATTCAGTCTCCCTGCACTGTCTGATACTCAGTTTCTTTCACAGTATTTGCTCGGAGTAAGATTAAAGAAATAGATTACACATGAATAATTTAGAAATTAAGGACAATTGATGCTGACCCATCAGAGGACACCCAGTACACAGAGGTACAGCAGGACTGAGGCTCTTTCCACCCATTTATCCCCAAATCTGCAGACCTTTGGAAAACAACAAATGCAGGGAAAACACGTGGTGGGCTGTGAAGTTGCAGAATATCCAGCAATGCAGCCTGTTTCTGCTGTGGGGCTTGGCAATGGATCCATCTGAATGTTTTACCCTATTGCAAAGCTGAGGAAAGGGGGGCAGGCAGTTTAGCCAGGCTGTCCTGCTCTAGAGAGTGTCTCTTGGGAACTATCAGGCCCAGCACCAACATTTAAGGCAGCATTTGCTCCAACTGTCCCATGGCTGTCAGCCTGTGGAGGTGCCTGTAGAGTGATTCATCTTCTCAAGGCTAACATGAAACATCAGTTTGCATAGAAAGTAGAGCTCTAAGCCAGGACAGTTATACAAGACTCCTTTGGCAGGAGCTGCACCTGCTGTGCAGGCTGTGCCACACCCAGCAGATTGTCCCCCATGTGCTCCACGTCCCAGCAAGGACCCTCCTCATTTCCCAAGTTAGTGGCATCATGAGGAGACATGGTTTTCCCAGGGCCTCTGTGGTTAGAGCTGTGAAATACCAAACACTGCTCACAGCTGCAATTGCAATTGCCCCTCTGCCCACAAAAGCACAAGGCTCTATCCTTGGCCTTTGCAGGCACTTTCACTTCCCCATCAGTCACCACATCTAGGAAAATCTGACAGACTGGGAGAACTCCAGGAAGCAGCAGGAAGCTGAGTCAGAGGAGCTTTAGTTTGGGTATCAGGAAAAAGGGTTTTTCACCCAGAGGGTGGCTGGGCACTGGAACAGGCTCCCCAGGGCAGTGGTCACAGCACCAAGCCTGACAGGGCTGAAGGAGCATTTGGACAGCAATCTCAGGAACTTGGTGTGACCCTTGGGCTGCTCTGGGCAAGGCCAGGAGCTGGACTCCATGGTCCTGATGGGCCCCTTCCAGCTCCCCATATTCTACACTTCTGTGATTCTGAGAACTGATGGGCTGCAGGAGGGCAGAAATAGGTGACGAGAGGACAGAAGTGAGGTTGGTTGGAGAATCAAGTCACTGAGTTCATAGAAGATGCAGGATACAGGACCCTTCCCTCCAACCATTCCCATTCTCTTCTCCCTCCCACACACACAAAGGTGAAGAATATCACTAAAAGAAGAAGAACCTACTTGACTCCCATGTCCATGAGAGCAGTCATTGCTCGTGCAGGAGTCACATTCTCCACCAGGATCCCCAGGGTCTGACTGGCTGCTTTCTGAACAAATTCTGGGGAGCTGGACACCATCTGGAGAAGGACCCGAGCAACCTCATCCACCTCAGAGTCCATGTCCTTCTTCAAGGTCACAGAGAGCTCTTTCAGAGTGACAATGGCAGAGCAGGACACCTTGGAACGGAGGTTGGTCACCTGGGGAAGCCATGAGGGGAAACATAAGAATCACCTTGAAAAGAAAACCAGTTGCCTTCAGGAGAAGTCCCAGGAAATGACAACACATCCCACTGTGTCCAGGGTAACATACAAGTACAGGAAGAGCTGGAGAGCACAAGCACAGAAAGGCACTTACTCTGGCACCAATTTCTGGCCTCAGACCTGCTCACTTCAGGGCTAAAATAAAAATTTCATTCAGTGTTCTACTTAACACTTCTAAAATGTCCACTGCTTTCAGTTTAGGCCCTTTTACTAGAAAATTAAAGCAAGGGCTGCTTTCAAATCATCAAGGCACAAGTCATAAAGATAAAAGAGTCAGGTGCTCCTGTTCCAAAAAGCAACACCAGCAGTTGAAGCACTCAGCCAGGAAACAGAAAACACAGGCTCAGGTCTACAGAATAATTTGCATTGTTGAATTACAGCTTGGGCAGAAACTGGGACTCTGGGAAATAACATCATCAGTGTCTCAATTTCTGCCTTTGCACTCAAAGATGAGTGTCAGATACCCGACCTGCCAGTAAATACAGCTGCATGTGCCCACAGATCCTACAGATAGCTGACAGAAACTAGAAATCTCAGGTCTAAAACCAGAAATGAAGGCAGACCCTGAGCACACATAGAGATGAACAAGCACATACCTACTCTACACACCGTGTATGAAGTATGGGGGACAATTCAGAACAACGTTCTCACCTCGCTGGTAACTGCCAAGCAAACCTCACAGAGGCTTCAAAGCAGGACCTCTGAATGGGACCCAGCCAGGTGTTGGATGGTGAAGAGTCCCTTCTCCTTCAGCTCCCTGAAAGGCAGAAGATTGATTTTTCTCTCCACCAAGGCAGCACCCTCTGAAATGAGCAGCACTGGGACAGGTACATAGAGGTGTCAGGGATGGGCAGGGGCATTTGGAGCCTGCAGTTGCTCCTCAGCTTGGCCCCTCTCCTGCAGAGGCTGGTCCAGGCCAACACTTGGGTGGTGCTCCGGGGCCTTGGAGCCAGGGGTGAGGTGCCACATCTGTACCAGCTGTGCAGCAAGCCCGACGGTACCTCCATGGACGGCGTCTGGGGGCCCTGGTCGCAGGCTCTGGCTGCAGAGACCCCCCACTCCTCCGGTGAGCAGCCATCCCCTCTGCAGGGTGCTGGAGCAACAGCAGGGAGGCACCCACGCCTGGGGCTGCAGGGCTGGGGGTCCTGTTGTAGCAAGGTGTGACTCCCAAGTTTTGGGGGGCCAAGGGGAAGCAGCCCCCTCCCTGTCCTGGCTCTCCCTGCCCAGGAGACATCGGGCTGTGCTGCAGAACCCCTGACCTGCGGCACGTGCGCTGCGAGCGGGGCTGGGACCCTGCAGAGCCCCACAGCTCCCACCAGCTCCTCTACCGGCCACCTCCGAGCGGGGCTGGCACAAGGTAAGGGGCATGGCAGGCAGGTGGCACCCATGCAGGCACATCCCAGAGACCACTGGTCCTGCTGCGTCCCAATATCCCACACTGGGCCCCTTGCCCATGCCCTGCTCTGTCCTGCCCTTCCACCACCAATCTCATACCCCCTCACCACATTGCACCTCCAACTACAAGCAGCAGTAGCTTTCCTGGGGAAGAGCAGGAGGACTGCTGGCTGTGGGTATGCTTTGGTGAGACACTCTGGCTCCCCACTCCTCCCACAGGGAAGATGCATGGCAACAGTGCGAGGAGGTAAGCAGGGGGGCACAGGGCACCTATGCCTGCACCTTCCAGCCCAAGGCTGGCAGTGCCATCTCTGTCCTGGTGAATGTCACCAGGACCCACATGCTGCCCACACTCAGCTACTTCAAGGAGCCCTTTTGGCTGCACCAGGCTGGTGAGTCCCAGTGCCACCGCAGCCCCTGCTTGGCTCACAGGGGACACAGTGTCCCCTGTCCCGTTTCACAGGAGCGACAAATGCCTATCCCCAACACCAGCAGTGCTCACAGATGCCCCACAGCTTGTGCAGGCAACAGCGTCGCAGGGCCGGCTGAGCCTGCAGTGGCTGCCGCCCCTGGAGCTGCCTGCAGAGCAGCTGGACTACCAGGTCCGCTGTGCCATGGAGAACAGCCATGACTGGAAGGCAAGGCCTGCCCAGGGTACCCCGAGCAGCGCTGACCCCTCCGCTGCTGACACACGGCAGGCGCGGGGTCGGGCCAAGCGGGACCCGCCCCTTGGTGCCAGCCCACAGCAGCCCTGCCTCCAGCTCGGCTCTGCCCCGCAGGTCCTGCAGGTTCCGCGAGCAGCGAGGAAAGAGGTCCTGGAGCTGCGGCCAGGCTCCCGCTACCCCGCGCAGGTGCGGGCCCAGCCCAGCGGGCCGTGGTACCGGGGCAGCTGGAGCGCCGGGCCCAAACCCGTTGTGGTTGATGCCGTGGCCGATGCGGGTAAGGGGCAGGGCTGGAGGCCGCGGCCGCAGGAGCCACACGGCTGACGGCAAGAGGCGGACAGTGCTGGAAATGGGGAGGGGGGCACGGGGCAGGGGGCTGCGAGGGGCTCAGAGATGGTGGCTCTGGGAAAGGCTACAGTTCCGGCATTCCTCCTCCGATGCAGGCTGGCTCATCCCCAGTGTTACGGTGGTGCCGCTGCTCTTCTCAGCAGCGCTCCTGGGGCTGCGCTGCACCTTCCCCTCCCTCTACAGGTAAGGGCTGTGCCAGGGGCAGGCGGGGGGGTCCAGCACCAAGCCTGGGCACCTTGCATGGGGCATTAGGGCACCTCAAGTCTGAGGGTCAATTCGATGCCCCTTCCTGCGTAGCCAGCAACATGAAGCAGAAACTCTGGCCGCCCGTTCCTGAGCTGCACCGTGCTCTGGGCAGCTTCCTCCAGGAAAGCAGCAAACACGGCCAGGTGAGTGGGTGGGCAGGGCGACTCAGCTGCTCCCGGGGGCAGCTCGAAGGGCAGCCCCTACCCCGTCCACTCCATGTCGCCCCAGGCCATGCTTTCGACAAGCAGCCGCCGGAGGAGACCGTCCTGCCCTGCCTGCTGGAGGTGCTGCCCGGCCCGCGGCGTGAGGCGGGCCCGCCGCCGGAGCACGCTGGGGGCCGCTTGTCCAGCACCGACATCGCCAACCAGTCCTACCTGCTCATGAGCGGCTGGGAGCCGCGGGCAGCCATGACCGCACCCACCCCGCCATAAACTCCTGTTTTCCCCCGAGCCCCCGCCTGGTTCCTCCTGCGCCGCCGCGCCCCCGGCCCGGATCGCCTCACCTTAGCAAGAACGCCCCGCCCTGGTCCCGCCCGGTCCCGTCCCCGGTCCCGCCCGGTCCCGTCCCCGGTCCCGCCCCCGGTCCCGCCCCCTCACTTCACGAGCGGAGCGCTCCGCCCCGTCCCGCGGCTCAGCCAATCGCGTTGCGTCGCGCGGCCGTCGCCGGGCAGTGCGCGGCCGGTGGGTGTGAAGCGGCCAAGCGCGGCCCCGTCCGCCCGCCGTTTGAAATGCTGCGGGGCGGCCGAGCGGCGGCGGCGCCGCTGAGGTGAGCGTGCCACAGGGCCGGAGAGGCGGCCTGGAGGCGCAGTCCCGAGCGGGGAGGCTGTGGTGAGGCGGGCAGGGGAAGGGAGAATGTCGCTTATCGGAGGGAGCCCCAAAGAGCGGCTGGAAGAGGTGCCGGCTGATCAAGGAGCCCCGAGGAGCGGAGGGAGGGCGTATCGGCTGACGGAGTGTCCCGAGGAGCGGCTGGGGAGAGTGGGGGTGTGCTTTGGCGGGGAGGAGCGGCCGGAGCGCTTGCACGGTCCGGTGGGGGGAGGCCGGCGGGGCTGTCGGAGTAGGCTCAGTGGCCGGTGGGCACGGCTAACCCCGCCCGCCCGCAGGACCACGGCGCAGTTCCTGTTGGAGGCGGACCTGCACGGGCTGCTCTACAGTCAAAAAATGGCACCTGGATCCAGCAGGAAGAATAGCAGAAATATTCCCTCAAAGCCAGAACGGGTCATGGATGCACCAGAGATGTTCAACGACTACTGTAAGTAGGCTGCAGGGTTGAGTGCTGGGCATCCAGAACATTCTGCACTGGATTGCTGTTCCTAGGACAGTGTAACTGGGCTATCTGTATTATTTGGTGTACCCAGGCTAGCACAGACCCCTTCTGGAGTGTCCCTGTGTGGCCTTAGCGGGACACTGGTCTAGGGCACAGTGTAGATGCCTTGGAGCAGGGTACCTGGCCCCAGCAGCTGGGCATAGTGACACTCAGAAGGCTGCCCCTCACCTGCACGTGTGTGTGTGCACATGTGCACCCACACCTGCTGCAGCAGCACGGGTGAAGGGCAGGGCTCTCTAGCCATCATGGTGTGACCTGCATTGCTCTTTCAAATTGTAGAACTGAATCTCATAGACTGGAGCTCCCAGAACTTCTTGGCAGTGGCTCTGGACAACACTGCTACACAGCGCTCTCATACCAGGACCTCAGTGCTGCCTCACCTGAGTATTCAGAGCTGCCTCCCGGCCTTTCCAGGCTAAGGGCAGGTGCTCAGGACTCTGAGGTTTCCTAGCTTCTTGGGAGAAGGTGTTTGCTTCATTTGGACTTCTTGGGGTTTCATTGGAGGTGCCAGGCACAGGCAAATTTCATCTCCACTGTGAGCTCTTCATTCTGCTTGTTCCCATGAAGCTCAAATGCCACCCTGAGCTCATCATTCCTCTGGTTCCCGTAGACCATCACAGCCCTTCCATGGCCTCTCCAGAGAGGAGCAGCTGCACATCTTCAGAGCTGCAGTTGCCGGCCCGCATCCCATCAGGGAGGGAAAGAGTTTCTACCCTTGCTTTCCAAGCAGGTCGTGGTTAATGACCCTTTAAAGTGTTTTCCTGCAGTGCTCTATCATGGGTAGATCTCAAGTGAGAATCAGGTAGAAAGGGTCAAGTCGCCTAGGAAGGGGGACCTTGAAAACAGAAAGACTCTCTGCCTGCTTTTCCTGTCCTTGCTGCAGATTTGGAGGGTGTTCTGGGCATTTTGCAGACAGCCTCTCTGTAGGGGTACAAGGGCAAGGTGGAAGATATTACCTAACGAGTGGTCCGTGTTAGGTGCACTCTCCTCTTTCCTTGAATGAAGCCAAACTAGGACTCTGATAGGATATTGCAGATGTTTAAGACTGTCTGCCCTGCAAATCAAGCCGTGCCATTTGGCGCTGGCAGGGGCTATGTAGAAATCACGAGCGGGCCGGGGCTGCTGAGGAACGCGCCTCGAGCTGTTTGTTTTCCAGCATCAGTCTCATTACATGGTTATGACAATGGGAAGATGCCAGCAGCTCACATCCCAGGCAGCAGACAAAGAACTTAATGTTAAAACTTACTTTAAAAGTTTTTTGACCAATTACACAAAGTAAAAGCATATTGACAGTAGTTCTATCCAATCACTATAAGCACGGGTACCTTTGGTTAAAACAGTGCTTGTGTATTTCGAAGACAATACCTACTAGTAAGCCTTAAAACACAATGCACTGAGCTCCATTATTAAGCTTCAACATTCCCAATATCTTGCTAGATAAACTTTTCTGTAGCTTGGAGATTTATTCTAGACCAGCGTTAATACACAGACCATTGTTCTATTTGTCCTTGCTCTTCTGCAGTTTAAATAATTTTTCTGCTGACCTATCTCACAGCTGCTGCTTGGCTCTAATCACAGTTCTGCTGTATCTGAGACCTGCCTTTTGCAGCTTTCCCAAAACTCTCTAATTTTGTGGATTCCCTCAGAGGACTCAGTGTCAGAGCCTCTGGAGAAGCGTGGAGGGCAGGGCTCAGGCAGGCTGTGCCAGCGCAGGATTTGAACTCAAGGCACCAGGAAGCACCAAGGCTGCAGACAGGAACTCAAGCCTTCTCATCTCCCTCCCTGCCAGAGGCAGGCTCAGAGCAGCCATCTCACACCTCTCTAAACCAGTGGGGGCTCTGTCCTTACCAGGCTCCTCGGGCTCCTGGGGATTGTTCCCACGGCTCTCGGTGCCAGGCAAAGCTCCCTCTGCTGCAGCTCTGTCCACAGGCTCCCCTCCTGAGGACTCAGGGGCAACATTAATATTCCCCTTGAAAGAGAAACAGAAAGGAAGAAACCCTTCCCACCACTTACACAAAACACCTGGTCCAACAACTGCATGGCTCACACGCTTCATCCCTTGTTCCTAACAAGAACTCTGGGCCCCAAAGCCCTTCAACAGTCAGAAAAAATTGACTTCTCAAACACAGTCCAAAAGCTGTCAAAGCTGACAGTGACAGTGTTGAACATGGGGGTGACACTGAACACATGGAATGGCTGCTAAGGAAATCAGTTGCTGCTCTGTTCTGTAAGGTTGCATGTCTGACAGCACTAACATCAGTCCTCATGTCACTAATTGCAATGGAAGTAGCACTGTCTCCTTTCTTCAGCCAACACCCCAATCGGTGTAATGGTTTCAATGCCTCACCCAAGGCAAGTTGATGTAGAAATAAATTCAATGTACCTCATTTTGCAGGGCCCTAGGGTCTGAAATTGCTATTCCAGTTTTCTTGATAATGATGGGCAAATCTTTTTTCTCTGTGTTTTCTCTTGATGGCTTTTTTAACGATAGGTGCTATCACAGTGAGTTGACTGATGCTACACGGGCCACTTTAATTTTTGAGGGAATGTCCTGCCAGGCTCTATCTCCACAAATGAGCCAATATTCTGCTGCTAATTGATGTGGGGACTCATCTAGGTCATCTACCCATCAGCAGTTTCACCCTTAGGGGGCACTGGGGTAGTACAATTGCACCACAAACTGGAGTATCTGTCCTCAGGATGATGGGGAGTAACATTCAACTGTGGATCTCCCTGGTACTGAAACTCAGCACAAAATTCCATCACCAATGAACCAAGAATCCCAATTCTTGAGGTTCAGAAGGTGCTTTAAGAAGATCAGGGGCCCAGTGATGCCAGCTGGTTATGGGATTGGTCTCGTTGGCAGCCTCACACCAATATTTGTCACGATTGGGTATTGGCTGCTCCTTGGCTGGCACAGGCACACCGACCAGACGGGTTGCAAAGGATTTGTCTGGGCTGAAATGGGTCAAACACACGGTGTCTGAGCCTGCTGACTTGGCTAAAGCAAGGCAAACATTCATTTTTGGTTGATCTACAGGCACGTATGCATGCAAAAGCAAGCAAGCAAAACCAACAAGTGCCAGTATATCATTTGATCAAGCTCCATGTTCCTGTTCAGCTGTTTTTTGGCAAAAGCTTCCCCATCTATTTCAGTTCTCAAGCAAATCTTTTAGCGCTTGTTTAGGGATTGGCCAACTACAGGACACTAAACTGTCCCTCTAACCTTCAATTTTTACAAATTTGGATATCTTAGAATTCTCTGGAACACAATGGACACCACGCTTTTGCTGAAAGAGCTCTATGATACAAACCATTTTCTCAGTCCAAAAATCAACATCAAACTCCAGAATTGTAGCTTTCACAGGTTGAACGGGGAACGCCTGGCATGCACCGTAGCTTCTCGTGCGGCTCACGTCTGCGTGCTCATTTCCCTGCTGGTGGAATTGTCGGTGTGCTCTTGTGTATGAGACAGTTTCACATCCTTCACCAGGACCCACTTAAGTCCAGCACCTGTGCAAATACAAGCATACCCTTTGCCCCAAGTGATTAGTGAAAATGGTCCTTCAGTTTGTCCTAACTCAAGGTTTCTGATCAAAACTGCAGGATTTTCTTTCAATTTTTCCTGTGTGCTGTTTGAAAAGTGCCTAAAAATTGGAGGATTAGTTCCTGCAAATGAGCTATTAAAAACAAAAAGACATATAAAGCTTTGCTCAACCTCATCTGGGGTGTTGCTTGGGCCACTCCCCGTTTTCTTGATGTAGAATGGTTTTAGAGTGTGGTGCGTCCTTTCAACAATTGCCTGACCTGTGTAGGAATAGGGAATTCCAAAATGTGGCGAACACCCCAGTCCATCAAAAATGTGGCCAATTTTTGAGCTGTGTGTGTGGCACCATTTGTCAGTTTTCATCTTGTGGGGGATCAGTTTGGCGAGCTCTGGGCCCAGTGACACTGACAAGGACAAAAGCAAAAGACGAGAGGCGCTCTCTCTTCCCGGGACCAAGTCCCACAGCTTTAATGGAGAACAGCTCCAGGAGAGAAAGGGAGTGTCCAGGAAAGGAAAGAGGATGTCCAGGGGAGGAAAGAGAGTGTCCTCCTCGTGGCAGGAGACTGTAAATGCTCGGAGAGGGGGGCAGTAGACATGAACTGCCATAGTTCAGCATAATAAATCACCACACTGTAGTCTTCTGCATAAATTGCTGCACTTGTTGCAAACAAAATCCTGAAATCTCCCCAAACACAACCGTGCAGTCCCAAATGACCACAATGTGGGAGAAAAATCATTCAACCCCCCTGTATACCCAAGCACCAGGTGTCACAGGGAGAACCAATCCCTGCAACTAGAAAGTCCACACACACAGGCTCACCGGGAAGGGAATATCTCTTTATGAGGGGACAGAGAGCTCACTCTTCTCAGCACAACACACACCATACACCACATTGGCATCCACCCACATCATCTTCCTCAAACATTCACACACTGAAAACACAACCACAATTACAACACACAGGAAAAACAGCAGCAATAAAACAGGATTTGCTCAATTCACCCCCAGAATTGCTAGCAGGTCCTTATTGACACAGCAAATCCTTTCTGCCATCAGCCAGACCCAAGCCCAAACTGCACAGGCGTACGTTGTGCACAGGACATCTCTGTGTGACTTGTGAACAGCCCTTCCCCTGCATACGCCTTAGGGTTACTTTATACAGAGTTAAACGTTCCTTTCTCCACAGTGCCAGCAGTCTTGTCTGTCCCCCACGAGGAGCAGCCGAGAGCGGAGGTGCCTCCAGGAAAGGAATGTCCTGGCAGCGCCCAGAGACGTCCAGAGCCCGGATGTTCTCGCTGGAGCAGGGAAGCGTTCCTGCCGCGGTCAGCAAATGAGGTGTGGAATAGAACTCCCCACAGTTAAAGGTAGAAGGTGGTGTGTTTACTACAGCCAGGCACAGGAGGAGTTGTCTCCTAAAGACATGTGTGAAGAATCACTGGCTCTCTCTCTCATCTCTACTCATCTAAAATATCTTACACATTCATATAAATCCCAAAAAACCTGACACATATTCATTAGATAACACTGCCTACCCTCCTTTGAATTAAAATGTATTATAATTGAGTCCAAAGTTCCTTCGCATTTCTGCAGTCTTTCACTTCAAATGGGTTGGTGGGTTTTAAAGTGGGGAATGGTCTCCTTCTGATGAAGGCCAAGACGTCTTCCTCAATTTGACCTCTTTCCTTATGATCTGTTGGCAGGCTTTCACACCCCTTGGCTATAGTTGTGGTTTCGGGGCCCAGGTGCAGGCTACGGTCCTCTTCTTTGTCACAAAGAAATCCGCATCCCATCCCGCTTCTTTAAACATAGTAAAGACAGGCAAGTGATATATTACCCTAGCCTTAACTACCTTATCTGATAAAAAGTAACTATCCCTTATTATTTCTACTCTTCTTGCTATGCTCTTTCCCCCTAACTAAATCTTGCTAAAATTTTAACTCTTCCAGTTCTTTTAAATCCTGGATTCATGGCCTCATCTCACACACCAGCCATGTGTGAGCCGATGCTGTAACTGGGAAATTCCACTCCTGAGCAGGAGATCCCAGGCCTGGTTCTGAGCTGGAAGGGTGAGAAGGATGAGATGCACGTGGTTTTGCTCCAGGGGATGTCCTGAAAGTGCACTGCCTACCTGCCCCTGCTGCCGAGCACCACGCTCTACCTCCTTCTCCCGCTCAGCAGATTTTTAGGAATCCAGGGCTTGGTATGTATTATTTGCTACTGCAACAAATAGAATGAATTTGCTTTGCAAGCCCAGTTTTGTCCTGGGTTATTTTCTGCATGGGTCTCCTCCTGAACCTGGGACAATGACCAGTAGGGCCCTACAGGACACTCCTCTTGTCAGTAAATTCAGAGAAGTGATTTAAGTATCAAGAAGTCAATAAGTATCAATCAGTAAATCAAATAATTTGGGGGAATATTTAGCCTGTGAGTTTCAGCAAAGTATTGAATATGTCTTAGATCCATGGATACAAACTAGTAAGTGAGATTGCTGGGTGTGCACGTGTTAGGGAAGTGATTCCCCACACACCCAGTGCTGAGATCAAGGATTGCCTCTCTTCTAACCCTGAGCTGGCAGCAGGAATTGGGCCCTGCTCGGTAACGTTCATTTTGAAGACTTCTGTTGAGCAGGTAAGAATGGTCAAAATGAAATCTTTTCCAGCTGTTTCCCTTTGGTTTACCAGTTTGAGGGTTAAAATTCTGTGCTGCAGGTGTCCTGGGTGTGTGCAGAGCAGTGCAGCCCCAGAAACGCCTTGGCTTGCCCACAGGTTGTCATGCCTTGCTGCCAGGTGTGCCCAGCTGTGGCAGGAGAAGGAGCCCGCAGCGCAGTGGGCACCGTGCCCTGCCCAGCCGGGGCTCTCTGGCACAGAGCAGCAGCAGCGCCAGCGCCGTTCAACCCGCTCCTGCCTTGGCTTCCCCTGGCACACAGAAGCCTCTGGAAATCAGCACCGCCAGCGGCATTCCCAGCTGGGAGCAGCTGCTGCTGGCGGGCAGATGCTGCCAGTTCGACTGCTGCCAAAGGGGAAGAGAGGCAGAGATGTACCCGCACCGGAGCCCTGGGCATGTCCAATAAAGGTGCAAATATGTGGGGAGATTTGTTAGGAAGCATTTCAGCTGTGATGCCAACAGTGGCTTCTCTCCTGGTTTTGTGTGTTCTGGACGAGTAATGCAATGGTTGGGTCTGACAATTAAGAAGCAGATGTTATGTGGATGTTCAAATGAGTAGTGATTATATTGTAATATATCCTCCCATAGTCCTCTTTCCCGTCCCCCTTGTAACAGCCTGGGTAGTCAGGGCATTTGGGGAGGGCTGGCTTGTGACCAGCAGGCAGCGTGTAACAACACCTGACCTCCAGTCGGGATGCAGGAAAGTAATCTCCACCAATGGGCAGCAGAGAAAGAGTTGACTGACAAAACTTTTGGAGGGGCTGAGGGCATAAAAGGCAGAGCATCCTTTTTGTAGATGAGCACATGGCTACTAATCACAGAGACTCCCAATGATGCGACTTTTCGTTATTCAGTCCTTTGTTAAAGTTTACTAAACCTTTAAAATTTTAAAAGTGAGAGTCATTTCTCGCATGTGCAATGCTGTGGGCCATTGTCTTGGTCTGGTTTCCTTTGCTTGGGTCCCATCTGAGTGCTCAGTTGGGGTACTGGCTGTAGGTGCTTGGGGCAATCCTGGAGTTCCTCTTGGATCCCCTGAACAACAGGGTTTGGCCCATGAGGGGAATTTTTGCTGCTTTGTGACAGATGAGAATTTCCCAGGCTCTTTTGTGTTTTCTGTAGGGAAGGTTGGTTATTGCTTTGCATAAACTCACAGACCAACACAGAGCTGTCCCTTTGTGATGTCAGGGCATGGTTGCCCCATCGTCATAGTGGCATCAGAAGGTTGCCTTGGTGCACGGAAGGCCTGAGTGTCAGAGCAGCCCTAGGCCTTGCTCAGATCAGGAGAACTTTCCTGGTCCAAGCATCTGTCAGTAGGCAGCTGCCCACTGACAAGAGGCTTGTTTTTGAGCGTTTAGAAAATTTGCAGAAATGCCAATAATTAACCATCTGGCCACTGCAGCTTTTGCTGCATATGGCATTACTTATTCCATTTATTATTTCACAAATTTCGCACGTAAGTAGAGGCTTCCCTTCTGCTTAGGTTAGGTGTATCCTAACCTGGCTTTTGTATGTCTTCCTGCTCTTTGTTGGGGGCTGAGTTTCTGATTTTGAAACAGAAAGAGCATTAGGATGCCTCTGCTTTGGTAAAGCTCCTGTCAAGAGGTCCAGCTAAAAGGGGGTGTCTGTAGCCACAGGGGCAGCATTTGCAGGGGAACCTGCAGGGCTTCCGTTCCCTGCACGGGAGAGTCTGTGGCAGCAGAGTCTGTCATTTCCTCAGGTTGCTGGGAGAAGCAAGACATTTTTAAAATGTAGACTGGCAGACCTTCTTTAAGGCTTTCGAGAAATTCTGCAGTTGTTGCCAGAATTCAGAGAAAGCTTCTTTCTTTTTAAATTTTGTCATGAAAGTATTTGACTAACTTGATCTTTTACTAAATGCTAAAATAGTTGTTCCCTTTGAAAGGAAGTGCTGCTGTGCTTTTCCACAATAGAACTGCGGCACCTCTGGGGGATTTTGGGGAAGCTTTTCTGGGCAACCGTTTCCTGCAAGTTAATCAGAATTAGTGCATGACACTGAGTGAAAAAAAAAAGAGTACCTGAAGGAGAAGATTTCAGAAGCTGTCTTATGTGTTTGGTAGAACAGGAGCATTGAGTGTTAAAAACACTTTGCATTTGCTTGATCGTATTTGTATTAATTTCCTGGCTAAACTGGCTGCAGTGTAGGCACAACCAAGAATATTGTCCTGATCTCTTGCTGGCTGTGTGAATGAGATGTGTCTCCTGGAGGGATGTTGTGAAATGGGAAATCATCTCTGTTTGGGTTGACTTGTTCTGTGGGATTCAGCAGCCCCAGGCAGTTTTCTTACGGCATCTGGTTCATTTTCCCTTCCCACTACAGGACACCTGAAGCATGTATTCAGCAGCGCTGAAGATCCTGAGGTGAGTGAGAAAGGAACATTTCATTAAGACTTGTAGAGCAAGCTGAGAGCTTGGCCAGTAGCAGTAGACTGTAGAGGGCCAGCTAGGAAGGCCGAAAGAAAAACCATATTCATGCCTGTAACAAAAATAATAAAGGCAGAGATAGATATTTTTAAATTTCCTTCTCAGAGTTTGAAGAACTAAAAACCTAGTTTTGAAAAGAGAAAAATGCTTGCAGACAGCAGATAGGGAAAATTTAATTAAGAGCAATTTCCTGTACAGTTGAATTAGATCATTTTAATTTAAACAGAGTGACTTAGAATCCTATTCCTATCAAACTTTATGATATCTACTTGGAACATGAGGTGGTAGCACAGGAAGGCCATCTTGCAATGGTGCCTCTGTATCTGAAGTGCAATGGGCACCTTTGTGGCTGGGGAGCTGCGTGGCCCAAAGGACGCAGGGCTGGCGGCCGTGAGCAGCTGGAGATGAGGCAGCGTGGGGCCAGGGGGCCAAGAAGGCCAAGGGCACGGTGGCTGTGCCAGCAGCAGTGGGGCAGCAGGAGCAGGGCAGGGAGCGTGGCCTGTGCTGGGCAGCGCTGCGGCCACAGCTGGAGTGCTGTGTGCAGCTGTGGGCCCTGGGAAGCAGAAAGTCATGGAGGGGCTGCAGCGTGGGCACAGAGGGACAGGGGAGCTGGGCAAGGGGTGCAGCACAAGGCCAGGGAGGAGGGGCTGAGGGAGCTTTAGCCTGGACAATGGGGGCTCATGAGGGACCTTCAGGCAGACTTCCATAGATCCCTGCCTTGGATCCATAGAGCCAATGCTCAGCACGAGGGCTGTTTCCCTGCCAAACATCCCTTCACTGCATCCAAGTGCTTTAGACACTGGTGTGGGTAACACTTTCACCTTTTGTTGATTTGTTTGTTTGCTAGAAGGAGAAGCTTTGTGCAATTTCTCCTTCTCCAGGGAGCAAGGGAGCTTTTTCCTCAGTCTTTCCTACACTTTTACAGCACTGGCAGAAATTCTGCTAGAATTTTAGTTTTCAAGAGGGCAGTTCTGGAGAGTGCAGTATTTTTGCACAAGAACACATAGTTTAGGGCAGGGATGTTGGTGCAGAACGAGCTGTTCTGTTGCCAGACCAGCCAGTAGGGCTTGCCCATCCTTTTCAAGTTAACGGCTCCCGTGTCTTTTGGCTGCCCAGGGAATCAGTGTGTGTTGTGTTTGGGAACTGAGTAGGAAATCAATGCCCTTGCATTCCAGCTGGTGCTCAGAGATTAGAGGAGCTGGGAGGGGCTGGGCTGCATTTCTGATTCCAGCCACTTCAGCACCATCAGTGTGGCCGAGTCCAAGCGAAGAACTTGCCCGAGCACAGATGCACAAAGAGAGCCGTTCCCAGTGCAATGCTCTGGGTCTGATTGCATTCCATAAGGACCGACATGCTCCAGATTCCCCAAGAGTGTGGGTTACTGAAGCAACAGGAGAGCAAGTTCAGGATGGCTGCTGGTTGGGGCACTGCTGCCGAGTGCTGATGTGTGTAGCGACAGAAAGGACAGGATTGATTCAGGGTGACCCCCACGTGGCGAAAAATGTGCTTTCACTCTATGATTTAGAAGTTTAAACAAATGCTTTATTAAGCTATGTTATATTACACTAGTACTATATTAAAACTATACTAAAGAGATATTATACTAAAAACATACGAAAGAAAAACTTGTGACTGTCTCCACACAGCCTTTTATCTAATTATCTAATCAGTCTAGACAACTATCAATAAAATCCACTTAACAAATCACTTTCAGTAAACAATCACTATAACACATTCTTCATGTACTAAAAAACAAGAACAGCAAGGAGAGATAATAATTGTTTTCTCTCCTTCTATGAGTTTCTCACTACCTTCCCTTAAAAAAACCTAGGAGAGAGAATTATATCTCTCTCCATTCAAAGAATGTAAATACTAGAGCACAGTAAAGAGAGATGATAAAAGTGAGATCTGTCTATCTATCTATTTTAATCTTCCTGGCTCTGCTCCAAAGCAGTGGAAGATGCAAAGCTCACCTAAAGGCATCCCTTCAGGAGAGAAGTAGAGACAAGTTCCATTGACTGATCCTGAGCAGGCAGAGATGTTTCCCCCTCCAGAGATGGTTGCTTTTTCCCGTCATGTTTTCCTACTCCAGCCTTTTCTGACCTGAAGCCTTCATTTGTCCTTTAAATTTTTGCATGTCTTAAGGGAGTGGAACTATCCCATGCTGTAGCTGGGGTCTGGTGACTCTGGTCATACATGCCATGCCATACATGACACATGGTTTCCTTCACTGGCATCCCCAGGGCTGTGTAAGTGCATTCGTTAATGGGGCCTTATGAGAAACTCTGTTACTGCTGGTCAGAATTCTCCGTTGACAAAAGAGGGAGAAGAAACACCTTGGTCCTCCTCCATATACTGAGGTGGCCATAGAGGTTCTCTGACTTCCATCAGAGATCTTTGCATGCATCCTTATCTCCTGAATGACCCGGTTTTCTAACAAGAGTGTGGATGTCAGGAAGGAGGAATGCTGGTGCGGGCCTGAAGAGAACGTGAACTCCAGAAGTGTCTCTCACAAGGAGTGAGCTCACCCAGGAAGCCCCTGCAGAGCCAGGATGGAGCTGTGGGACAGGGCGGGGAGTCAGTCACTACTGAAAGACAAACAGGACACGGCAGAAGCAGAGGGAGGCCCTCACCAGACCCTTGAGAAATGCCACCCCTTCCCTGTCAGCTGCCTGAGAGGCTGCTGGAGCTTCAGTCCCAGATGGCCCCTGATTGTAGGGCCAGGGTCACTTTGGAATCTGTGCCTCCCCTCGGGCAGAGAACGACCCAGGAGAGCAGCAGCACAGTGCTTTGGGAACGTGTGAGCCCAGCAGTCTGTGAGTCTTGGCCCACAAAGGGCGTATGGGAAGTTGAAACCCATCTTCTCTTGCTTTCTGTGCAGGTGCTTCTAGAGAAAGAGCAGGAGCACACTGCCTCATCTGAGCTGCCATGCCAGACTCAGGGAGAGCTGTTCCCTGCCCGAGGGCAGGAAGAGCAGCTCAGGCAGCAGGTGGAAGAGCCACAGGAGAATGGCCAGGTAAGCCTGACTGGCCAGGGCACAGAGGGAAGGGCAGAGAGAGGGGCATAAACCAGAGCTCTTGGGACTGAGGAGGCCAGGAGTCCCACAGGCAATGGAGGCACAGAGCCTTGCAATCTGCAGAGATCAGCCCTGGGACAGGAGGTTTGCAATGGAGGCGGATGTGGGGAGGGAAGCAGAAAGAAGGGGCTGAATAAATGTGATTTTGAGGCTGCAAGAGGAAAAAAGCTGAGCCTGATGGCAGCTCTCAGTCCCTTGCTCTGCTTTTGTGTGTACAGAACATCAAGGCAGAGCCACAAGCAGAGCTGCCCGAAGCTCAGGGTGACATCATGGCAGTGAAGAGAAAGAACAAGGAAGACATGGGAAGAATTCAAGAGGAGAATCTCCATCAGCAGAGGGGCGATCAACAAAACCAGGTGAGTGAAAGAGTGGCAGCCACTCCACTCATGAAATATCCTCTCTTTTGTTTGTTAGAGAACATGAAGGAACAGCTGGATGCAGAGCTTCAGACAGCTCACAGTATGATCAAGGCAAGGCATAAGCGGCTGGAGGAAGAAATGAAAATCATCAGAGAGAAACTTAATCGCTTCCGTCAGTCTCTGCAAAACCAAGTGAGTGAAAGAGGGATGCAGCCACTGCAGTCACCAATCTGGTGGTTTCTGCCCTTCTTGCCTTTCCAGTGCAGAGCAGCAGGGAGTGGGGCCATGCCTCTGAGTGCCATGCTGCTGTAGTGTGTGTATCACAGTCCCTCTGAAGGACATTTCCTGGTGTGCTGAATCTCAACTGCTGCCCTGGACAGTGAAACTTGTCCTTTGGCCTTTTGGCCAGCAGTCATCCAAATTGATTCCTGCTGGCCTGTTCCTGCTCTCCTTTTTTCTTGAGGTGTTTTTACAGTGGAACTTGGTGACCCAGATGGAGGATTGAAACAAGCTGTTGTATCCCCTGTCAATCTGTTCTTTGCCTTTCCTCACAGTCGATGACTCCTGGCTGACAGGGACAAGCTGTAGTGTCTGACTGCTTTGTTCTGTTTGACTTGAGGTGCAAGTGTTGACATCTCACCGGGCAGCCTGCGAAGACTTGCAGGGAATGTGTGGCAATGAAGAACCCCAAGTTAGGAGTGAGGCACAGGAGCAGTGCCCACCAGAAATGCTCCAGGTCCAGCACATCATGGGCTCTGAACCTGCTGCTGCAGCAGCATCACCTCGAGGAAGCCCTTCTGTGAAACCTGGGAACTCAGGCTCGGGCACATCCCGGGAACAGGAGACTGAGGAGGAGTACCTGGAGCTGCTGGGTACGTCTGGGGTGTTTCTTATCTGAGGGACAGTGTGTTGTGTGCAGGTGTCAGCAGAGCTGTACCAAATGCTCCTCCTGAGCTCGGTGTCACAGGGCCATTTAGGACTCCCCAGAGGCAGTGCTGTGCTCCGGGGCAGCGAGAGAGCTCTGGGTGTTCCTGCTGCCTCTGAGGGCACCTGGCACTGGCTTGGGTTTGCCTGAGCTTCCCTCTCTGCTAAAGGCTGAAGCAGGGATTGTTCTTGGATCAGCAGAAGGCTGTGACCTAGCAAATGATCTAGGCAAGTCCTGTGTGCTAGTGGCCAAACTGAACAGAATTTTTAGCTTCCTAAATTCTCCTTAGACTCCTGACTTCCAACCAGTCATCACAGCAAAAAAACTTCACAGAAATAGACTGACTTTGGAGTTTTGTCTTTTTGGTTGGGGATTTTTTTTTTGGGGGGTGGGGTAGGATTGCTTTTCTGTTGTTCATTTTTGGTGGGGGTTTTTTGTTGTGTTTTTCTCCATCCTGAAGGAGCCCTTCTACCCCACGTTTTACTGATGTCATTTTTATGACTGTTCCTGTTACCACTACTACATCTGCAGTTTATTTTCATGAGAATGCTATATTTTTGTCAAGAAGAGAATGCTATCTTTTTGTCAATAAGAACTACTTTGAAAGAACATCAGGTTACAGGACAAATAGAGAGCACAAGGTGTTTTCCATGTGCCCCCAAAGAAAAAACAGAGACTTTGATAACAAACTTTATTTAATCTTCTAGTTTTATGCTTATCAAGATGTGTCCAGGAGACACATCCAAGTGGCGTGATCAGATAAAACTGTACTGCGGGCATTTCTCAGGAGAGAGCCTCCAGCCCAGCCATGGTATATCCCTCATACCCATGGCACTTTTCCATACCTGATTCCCACTCTTTCCCATGACTCTTAGAATCCTACCCATTGGCCCAGGCCCTGCTCAGATCAGTCTCTAGGAAAACACATCAAGCCCTTTGTGATTCTGCAGCACAACCCAATGAATCTGCTTCTTGCCCGTAACAGCTGCCAGTGCTGTGCTCTCAGATAAGAGACCTGGTGGGGCTGAGACCAGAGCCCAGTGCATTCTGTGTCTGCCATCACCAGTTGGGACAAAAAGGGCACTGATCTGTGCCTGGGTGTGGCTGATCTCAAAGCCCATCCTGTTGTGTCCTGAATGGGGGCAACAGCTTGTCCGGGGCTCAGGCTCACTCTGGCTTCTTCCCATCAGTGCCTGTCAGTGCTCATGCTTGGGCTTTGCCAGCCTTGTGGTCGCTGCCCTGTCCCTGAGGGCTGGAGGGACTGCAGAGGCTGGAGCCTTCCTTAGCTGGGAGAGGGGCAGCTTTGAGCTCAGCCTGCTCACAAACAGGTCAGGGTCCTGATGCTGAAAGCCCCGTCAGGATCGGTTACAGCTGGAGCTGCTCTGGTTTACAAATGGGACGGCATTCCTTTGGCAAACTGCTGGAAGGTGGGGAAGATGTCCTCCTCTCCTGGGATTGTATGTCCCTGTGCTTTGTTTCCTGTCAAGAGAACTCTTCAAAGGACTGTACAAATCAGTCTCTGTGCTGGCCACCTGTGCTGCAGGGCTGTCTGCCTGGTTGTGGTTGTTGTTACCCAGCCGACCACAAAGGGCTCAGAGCTCCAGGCGCTGGGGCTGCCTTTTGTATCTCCTGGAAGCTGGGATCTCTGCTTTAAAGTCAGCATCTTGCATTTTGTTTCCCTCAGGGAGAATGGTGAACACCACTGAAAATCCCCTGATGAAATACACGCATCTGAATTTTATTGGCAGCGGGTGAGTCCAACAGCAGTTACTCCTGTACAACCATGGGCCAGGTGTTTTTGGGGTGGAATGTCTATCCAGCGTGAAGTCAGGCCAGCTGCAAAGATGATCACACGGTGGGGATAGATTGTCCCATCTCTCAATGCTGCTCAGAATTTGTGAGTGGGCTCAGAAGGCATTGTCAGAGATGCCTTGCTACCGAGGTCTTGCCTGCATCAAGGAACAGGACCTGGAAGGTCTCCTTGTCTCTCAAGTGTGGGACAGCTCTGTGTTAATTTCTTTAGTATTTTGTGTATGTCTCAAAATCATACTGGCACACTAATGGAAAGAGAAGAAACTTGCTTGCCTGAAAGATCAACCTATGCCCTATCAAAGCTGTGAGATAACAGTTCCCAGGAACAATTCTTTCCCCTGGTTTGAAGAGGGAAACACTCTGTGGTCAGGATAGGAACCACACTGTTTAGACAGTGAAACCCAAGAGGAAAGACTAAACTCCCTTTAGAAATTGGACCCCAGTGCTTCAGGAACAGGCCCAGTGCCCATGCACTTGAGAGGAAAATGCATCATCTGCCTCCTGGCAGAGCCCTCCTGCATCCTGCAGGTTTTGACACTTCCAGCAGAGATCTCCTGTGTGGGCTGGCTTTCACTGCAAGATCTAAACAGCTTCTCCTTTCTCTGCTTCTGTTTTGTTTCTAGGACTTTTGGAGATGTTTACAGAGCACTCGACACTGCCACAGGAGGAGAGGTAAATGTCAACAGCCCCTGCAGGCTCTGCTGCACTTGAGGGCTTTCCCCTCTGGTGTGAGCTGTGGCTGGAGCTTTGGGCAGAGCTGTGCTGAAAAGGCACAAGAAGCACAGACTGGTGCCAGCCCACAGAACACATTTGGGACTTTGTCCTCCTCAGCTGCCAGAAGGAAGGCACGGAGGGCAGCGGTTCCTTTCAGAGAAGGACGCGCTCACTCACTCTCCATTGCTAAAACAAAGGTGGTGCCTGCGAGCACCTCACTGCTCTTTGGGGCTGCAGCTTCAGAGTCCTGAATTCTCATTTCTGGCTGCCAGCAAATCCATCTGAAAGTTACTGGTAGTTCCTTAGCCACCTGCAGTGCTGCACTTGGGAACTGCACGTAGGGAGAGATCTGCAAGGCGTCCCTGAAAGCCCTAAGCCCTGCCCATATCACAAGATGTATCCACAGAGTATTAAGGCATGGATTCCTTCTTCTGAGTCCCAAACAAAGCAGCAGAGAGTGCGGTCAGAGGTTTGTGGGTGATAACTGAGACACCGCTGTTACCAAGTGGTCAAGGCAAAATGTCAGTGGCCCCACATGCCCTGTAACTGGCTCCCAAGGGAGCAGAGAAATGGGCTGTTGGAATGTCAGTTCCTGATTACTGCAGTGCCTAATCACAAGGCAGTTTGGCACAGCTCAGCTGTGTCATTGCAAAATCACTCGCTCCACGTGCCTTGTGGTCTCGTGCCACCAACCTCTCAAGTTACTGATTTTCAATGTCATTTTAGGTGGCAATAAAAAAAATAAATCTTCAAGGAGTGAGGAGGAAGGAGCTAACCTTTAATGAAATACTGATCATGAAGAGGTATAGGAGTCCCAATGTTGTGAATTATTTAGACAGGTGAGAGGTCATGGTCTTATCTCATGGATGTGTGCTTACATAAAGCAAACATGAGAGGTTCAAAACCCACTTTGGTCAGTGGCAGCAAGTAAAGCTGTTAATTTTTATTTATTCATATTTCTCTACTCATCTCCAATGGATGAGAAGAGAGTGCATCTTGTCTGCATGAGTCTTCCCTGGCACAGCTAGTTTGATAATTACTCCAAAATTATTCAAAACCTGGATCAGCTGTATCTTCCTAACTCAATAGCCTCAAAGTTCACTGCCTCCACATTTATTTGGGATTGATTTTTTAAAGTTTCTTAAGTGCAGATGAACCATCCTAAAGTGGATTGTTGCCCCTCTTTGCCATTGCTATGCATGCCAGGAAGACTAGGTGCTTATTTCCAGAAACACCATGCCTGACATGTTTTTTATCTGGGCTGTTTCTAACTGCACTTTTCATTTGCTGCCCATCTAAGACATCTCCTTTTTCACAGATGTGTCTTTCTCTTTGAGACTGCTCAGATTGCAAATAATGCACAGCCAAGAGGGAATGTCTATTCCTTTGATTCTGTCCTTGTCACAAAGGCATCTGGAAATAAGAAACCTGGAAGCAAAAAATCAACGTAGCCATGCATGTTCATCTCTGCCTGCTTGTTTCCTTCTTTCAGCTACCTTCTGGGCGAGGAATTCTTGCTGGTTATAGAGTACATGGATGGAGGTGTCCTGAGCGACATCGTCAGCCAGACCTGCCTGTCTGAAGATGAGATAGCAGCCATCAGTCGGGAGGTCAGCAATCCCAGCTGTGTTTCCAAGGGCTTGGGCAGGATTGTCTGGGAAACAGGGGCTCAGAACAGGGGAGGTTTCCTGTGCCGAGCTTTGTTTCTGTGTTGCTGGTATGCTATGGGCAAGTAAAAGCATCTCAAGTGAAAGGCCTGCCAGTGCCCCTGCACTCCCTGTACTCAGTGCCAGTACTCTTATCTCCTGCTGTTGTATTCTCGCTCTGTCTCTTGTATTTGTATTTGCTGTTCTCCACCTTGCCTCTCTAAATGTTTGCCTGGAGTCTGTCTTCACTGCATTCCTTGCCTGTAAAAGCAAAGGTGCTGGTGGCAGGATTTGAAACAAACAGCAAAGAAAGAAGAGAGAGACTCGTTTCTCTCAGTGCTCAGCTAAAAAGGATAGGAGTGCAGCCAGAATGCTCTTTGCTTCTGAGCACATGCGCTGCAGCAGGAGTCATCCTGGCTGGTTGGCAGGGGACAGCCTACAACAGCAGGTGCTGTTGCTCTTTCAAAAGCTGACGTGCCTTTCCTAAGAAAGGTCCTGCTCTGCAAGTGTTGGAGCAGCAAGCTCTTCCTCTCAGTGGCCATTACTGTTCTGCCATTACTCCCCATTGCCCTGGAGAGGGAATCTTTTAGATTCTTTGTTTCCTTTCTTGTGTGATGAAATCACATCACTCATTTTTGCCCTTCTGTTTCTGTTTTCTCGCTCAGTGCCTGCAAGGACTGGATTTTCTTCATGCAAACGATGTGATCCATCGAGATGTGAAGAGTGACAACATCCTTCTCAGAACCGACGGTTCTGTCAAACTGGGTCAGTATATTCTTGTTCAGGTGCAGCATTCCAGGGATGTGGGTGTGGGGCTGCTTGGCGTGACTGCCAGCTCCCCAAAAATGGTGCTGGTGGCAGTGCAGGGACCCCTGCTGCGAGCTGAGGGCACAGTTGCAACGTGCACAGAGGTAGAAGGAGCCACAAGCAGTCAAGAGTGGCCTTGCTCTGTGTGTGTCCCTTCCAGAGGGAGGGAGTTACAAGTCTAAAGTTTCCAAAGGACAAAAGCCACTGCTAGAGGCAGTGTAAAACATGGGGGGATTTTTAAAGTCGCCAATGCCAGGAGATTCAACAGAGCAATTTCAAACTTCTGGTGGGGAATTCTTTTGCTTGCTTTCCTAACTGCACAGAATTCAGATAAAACCAGTATTTTGTTTTCTCCTCAGCTGATTTTGGCCTCGCTACTCAGCTCACCCCTGAGCAGAGCAGACGGTGCTCGGTAACCGGGACTCCTTGGTGGATGGCGCCTGAAGTGGTGACAGGTCAACCATATGGCCCCAAAGTGGACATATGGTCTTTTGGAATTGTGGGAATTGAAATGATAGAACAAGAACCTCCTTACTTGGGCGAAAGTTCTGGCACGGTAAGGAGCAAATACTCACTGATCCCACTGTCTTTCTCACCTGTCTCATGTCCTGTGTGCCACTGGACAAAATCCCATTGCCATCTGCTGGAACTACTTCCACCAAGGTCCCCTCCTACAAATGTCCCTGCAACACATCAGCATCTGCTGTACTTTTGGTTGCATCAGTGGGGGAACTCAAGCCTTACCACATGCAAACAAACTCCAAACAAACTCCATTCTCACTCAACACTTTCCTTTGGGTTAGTGGTTCCAGTTCTTTTGTCTGTGTAGATGGCCTTAATAACAGGAAAAAAGCATCTTAAAAGTGTTGTTATCTTTCCAGAAATGAAGGAAGGATACCCAAACCCAACAAAGTTTCTAAAACCGTGGTCTTTAGAGAGGAACCTAACCCTGTGTGCAGTTTCTTCTCACTGGGAAACATGGGCATGAGGGTGTAATGCACAGAGTCTCTTCTGCTTCTTGTGCAGTGCTGCTGAAACACTCAGTGACCGTGTTTCTCTCCTAGCCCAAGCAACATTCTGCACGTCACCAAGCCAGAGCCTGGTGATGTGGAGAGCCTGCCACAACCTCCTGTTTGTTTCCTGGCACTTTCTGGCATGGGCCTACCATTAATGCATTGACTTGAGCAGCCAAATGACTGGAGGGTGTCCATAGGGATGGAACCTCTCCTCCTTCTGACCTAGACAATTTTTCTTTTGCTGCAAAAATGGGAAGCTGAAATTTTCAGACTGCTGAGAGACAGAGCTGCAAGTGGCTCCTGTGTGCCCAAGCAGGCATTTTCATCCCAATACATTTGTGCAGGCATCTTAATGTGTCTGTGTTGAAGAGGAGATTGTAAATGTTTGTTTCCCTACCTGGGTATTAACTGATGGATTTTCTTTCTTTTCTTCCAATTCCCATTGTTTTCAAGAACAGCACAAAAAGCTTGATGAGTTTTGTTCTAGGGCACGTGCTCTTAAAGGACCAACAAGCACCACAGAGATGCCTTTCATGTACTAACCCTTGAAATTAGTATAGCAAAGTCCCTCTTCCAAAAGCCCTCTCAAGCTGGCATGAATCCTCAGAGAAGCAAATGCATTTTTGCTGATGTAGTTCCCACTAACTAGGTCAGGCAATGAAATCAGCTGCCAAGGCAAGATCTGCAGGATGGTGGAAAAGCTGTGGCTGCATCGGGGTTTGGGTCTTTGGTTGGTAAAGGAAAGTCATCTCTGGGTCTGTGCCAGGGCAGAAACTGCCACTGAAGAACAGAGGTTAAACAAAGGGATGTGGGAGAGCCTTGGAGATGTGAAAGCAGGAGGTGGAGCCTGGTGTCTCCTTTCTCTCCAGGCTACATACCTGATAGCCACAGTAGGGACTCCACAGCTGCGGCAGCCCAAGCTCCTCTCGGCTTTGCTGCGTGACTTCCTGAGCTGCTGCCTGCAGACAGACGAGGAGCAGCGCTGGTCTGCCAAGGAGCTCCTGCAGGTAAAATGTGAAGGGGCTGCAGGTGAAACAGGCTCTGAGGGATGGGCTCCTCCTCCACTCAAGCCCAAGGCAGCAGATGAGCCCCCTTCCTCCTCACCTCCACTCTTGCTGCTCTTCAAATGAAAATGGTGAGGAATCCTAGACTGAGCTGGGCTGGCAGGGCCCTGTAAATGTCCTCTGGTGCAAGTGTCCTGCAATGAGCAGGGACATCTTTAAAGAGATCAGGTTGCTCAGAGCCCTTTGCCACCGGAGCCGGAATGGTTGCAGGGATGGGGCTCCTACAGGCTCTTGGGGCAAGCTGTGCCAGGGTGGCACCATGCTCCGAGTAAACAAGTTCTTCCTTAGACCTACTCTGATTAGGTGCCCTTAGTGTTTAAAAATATTTGTCCATATCCTATTGTAACTGGCCCTGTTAAAAAAGATGTTCCCCACTTTCTTCAAAGCCACTGTGAAGTCTTGGAAAGTGGCAATAAAGTCTCCCTGGGGCCTGTCCTTCACAAAACTGAATAACTCCAGCTCCCTCTGCATTTCCTGTGAGGAGAGGTGCTCTGTCCTCTGACTGTGTCTGTTGCCCTCTTTTGTGATTTGGTGGAGTGTTCAGTTTTATCTAATGGCAAAAGAATTGAAGTAGAGCAATGCAGGGTACAGAGACATGAAATGGTGGTGGAGGAACCCAAGGAAGCCAGTCCCAGCCTAGGGGTCAGAGATTTGGCTGTGGGCAGGAGGGGCTGTGGGGGGCTCACTGTGAGCCTCTGAGGGGCCCTGGTTTGTGCCCCCCAGCCCACCCTCAGAGGTTTCTGCCACGCAAACAGGGACAGCTGGGAGGGACTTGTCCCAGCCCCATCTGCTGCCTGGCACGCTCAAGCAGACGGGAACTGTGCCAGGGTTACTGCCAGGTTGTGTGGCAGAGAGGGAACTGCAGGGCCCAGTGCCACTGGGCTGGCCCTGCTGGGAAGGAAGGTGCCATCCAGCACACGAGGGGCAGGGCATGGAAAGGCAGACACTGCTTTCTGTCCCTGTGGGAATCAGCACAGTGCCTGTCTTTCAAAGGCAGGGACCTATGTGAGTCATTGGAGTTTCCTGAAAGGAGGAAAACCCAGGGACAGAAAGTGCCATTTCTAGAGCACTGGCAGGGCAAAAATCCCAGCATGATGAAGACATCACAATAAACAGATGAGTGGGATTCTGGGCCAGGTTTGCCTGTGATGGCAAGGTCTTGCACATTGGGGATGACTGGGGAGCAGATGGTCCCATTGCTCCTCTTTCTGGGTCTTTCCAGGAACTTGATGTATCCTGATTGAGTCCCTGAAACAATGAGCTTGGAAAGTAATGGTTCACTGTTCTTTGTTGTATTTTTTTTTCCGGTGGACAGCATCCATTTGTAACTTCAGCCAAGCCACCATTCATCCTGGCACAAGTCATCAACTCAGTGAAGAAGACGAATAACCCTAACCCTAAACTCTAAACCTAAAACCTAACCCTAACCTTAAATGCTAACCAAACCCTAACCCTATCCCTATCTCTATCCCTTACCCTTTCCCTTACCCTTTCCCTAACCCCAATCCTAAGCCTAAGCCAAAGCCTAAACCTAAACCCAAACCTGAACCTAAATCTAAATCTAAATCTAAGCCTAAGCCTAAGCCTAAGCCTAAACCTAAGCCTAAACCTAAGCCTAAGCCTAAGCCTAGCCCTAACCCTAGGAGACGAGAACATAGCAATCATGTCAAGATGTTATCTCTGTTACCAATTTAGAGTAGGATTGTAGAGTAGGGTTGCTAAAGAGATTTGAAGCATAGAATTATAGATTAGAGTTGTAATTAATAAAGTTTCTGAAACATCAATTCACTTGGAAGATTCTCCTCCTTCTGACCCCTTCAGAAAATTCAACATTTTTTTCTGAATTACCAATTGTTTTTTATTGGTACTAAGTCACACATATGGCTTTTTTTGTATGGTTTCATAAGTGAGGAGGCCTCTTCTTCATTCATCTTCTCCAGACCGCACTGCCTTTGGAATATGACCCACTGGCTGGTTATGGCGCAGCTGTGGTATTTCTAGTTGAGGCAGAAAGGGCAATGGCATTTGAAGGCAACACCAAAGGAAGAATGAGGCAGCCCAAACACCCTGTGCAGATGCAGGCCTTCAGCTGTGACTGGAGAGCAATGGGGTTCCTGCCACTTGGATTTGTATCCCTAAATGCAATAATCTCTTTGGCTGAAGGAGAGCCTTGCTCAAGTGAGAAAGCAGAAAGATCAGAGAGGGTGCTGGGGAAGGTCTCCTGTGGCGCAGAGCTGTCAGCGCCTGTGAGGGGAGAGCGGGCCCGGCCTTGCCCGGGCTGGAGCCCCAGCAGAGCCCCGGCAGAGGCCGGAGCAGCCTGAGCCCCGGCAGAGGCAGGCTGGAAGGAGGCCCTTGGAGCTGCAAGAGGCAGCAGCCGGGCCCTGGGTGCCTCTTGCTGGGAGCGGGCGAATCCTCCGCTCTCAGGGCCCAGGTGGCAGCTGGGTGCTGCCGAGGGGAAGCGCAGCCGTGCTGGGCACAGCCCGGCCTGGAGGCCATGGCCGTCTGGAGTGTGCCCAGGAGCAGAGAAAGGCCAAGGGCAGCCGCGGGCCGCTGGGCTGGCTGAGGATTCCTCCTCTTCTGCCGGCTGCCCTGCAACTCCTGGCAAAGGCCAGCAGTGTGTGCAGCACTCTGGGCACCGGGGCAGGGAGCCGGGCTGCTCGGCAGGCTGGAGCACAGGGCAGCTCCTTCAGGCCCGGCACTTGTGCCAGGGAAGCGAGGCCAGCGTGAGGCAGGGACAGCTTGGCAGGGCCCATCTGCAGGAGCCAGTGCCTCACGCAGCTCTGGGAGGAAGCGCCTGCAACCCTGCAGTTCTGCACTGAGCCAGAGCAAAGGTGTGAGGTGCAGAGTGTTTGGCAGAAATATTCAGGCCCACCAGGCCGGCCTGCTTTGTGCTCTGTGGTGCACAGCAAGCGCTGTGCAATACAGCTCTGAGCTGCTGGGAGAGAGGCAGTCGAGGTTGTGCCTGAGGTGAGTCAAGGGGTTAGCTGAAAATGTAAGGAGGATAATTGAAAAGTGAGGATGAGTCGAGGGGCCAGCTGGGAATAGAATTGGGATAGTAGAAGATTGCATATTTTAGTTAAGATTTTAAAATGAGGTAAGAAGCTAAGTTAGTAATACAGCTAGCAGAAATCATGTGCCTTAGTTAAAGCGCAGCAAATAGATTAGGAACATAAAGCTAGGAGTGACAGGGATAGAGGAAGCATTTGTGAAGAAGCTGAGACCATAGAAAGACCTTGCCTTAAGAGTAATTGAACCAGGCTGGTTTTGTCCTGCCTGTAGCTCTGAGCAGGGGTCAGCAGAAGGGAACATGCAGCTCTTGGGCTGGAGCTGAGCTGGAGACCCGGTGTGACAAGCACTGGTGGCCACCATCCCCCTGGTTTTGTTTGTATGGTTCATGGATGGCTGGGGCCCTGGGCAGAGCCCTGACAGCCTGGTCTGACCCCAGGGAAGGAGAAGGAGCCCCTGGAGAAGCTGTTCCAAATGGGGCTGGTGCTGGAGACACCAAGGACAACCTCAAAGATGACAATCTCTTCCTTGGCCTGGCCAGCTGAAGATGATGGACTTGGATTCTGGCACCTTCTTCAAAGCCAGGCTCCAGGTCCAATTTGCAGGTGAGTCTATAGGTAGGGGGTTGCTCCCGGATCTGGGCATGGCACAGCTGGGCACCAAAGGTTCCCCCTTTGCTGGGGCAGATACAATGAATTCTTCAGTCAGCTGCCCAGCTGCTTTTTGGCTCTGGGCAGCTGCTGAGGGCTGGATGTGCCCTGGCTGGCTGCAGGCTGGGCACATGTGCTGCCCTCCTGCTCTGCTGCCAAAGGCAGCAGGGATGGGCAGCTCTGGGCACTGCCAGCATGGCCTGGGCACCGCAGGCCTTGGCACAAGGGCACAGGAGCCCTCAGCTGACGGGCGGTTTCTGCTTTCTCTCCTTGCAGCCGGGCTCTGCGGCTGCTGAGGCTGCTCTGGGCTCTGCCAGGGCTCAGCTGGGCTCAGCCCTGGGCCCAGCTGGGCTGGCTCTGCCCTCACATTGCTCTGACAGCTCTGCATCAGACGAGCCCGTTGTGAGCACAGCGCCTGAGCTTTCTGCTTTGGCAGGTGAGTGAGACTCTGCTGCAGGCCCAGAGATTGCAGCTGGGGACACACATCCAATTGGCAAGGACCCAAACTCTCCACAGTAGCAGCTGAACGCCTGGATCTGCACAGGGTGTTTTGTCTGTCCCATTCTTCCTTCTTGATTGGCTGGAATTGTGCAATTGCACTTTCTTCCTCCTCTGGCAGTGCCACGAGTGGGCCAAAGCTGGCGAGTGGGCCGTGCTCCTGAGGCAGTGCAGTCTGGAGCTGGTGGATGGAGAATTGCCCTTCTGCACTTCCACACCAGAGCAAAAAGCTGTCAGAGGGACTTTGTGACTCTAAGAAATCCCTGAAAGTTTCAATGGGAATGTTCCGCTCATTCCCAGGCTGAGAAGGAAGGTCGTCTTGTAAAGGATTTGGGCTTTGAAAGAGTTTCCATTCCCAGTCCTGCTTGGAGCTGGAAGGGCACAAAGCAACTTCCTCTTGCCTCGACCACAATTTAAAATAACAATATTGGAAACAATCCCCAAAAACTTTTTAAAAAGACTGCTGAGGTCAGTAAGATGGATCCATGCCATCAGCACATTTACAAAGTAAATAACTTTTCTTTTCAAAAGATCAGTTGCCTCTTAATTCAAAGTTAGAGATGATTTTTCACTGCACACTTGGGGGTTTTTTTTATCTTTCACATTTTATATAGTTTTTGATTACTTTTTCCTTTTCTTTCCTTTCAATAGAAAACATGTCCTATCAAAGGAACGTCCTTTGCTCCTGGTTCCTGTGTGGAGCAGCTCCCTTCCTGCTGGCTGAGCTGCTCAGGCAGAGCCCGGCAGCTCCTGGCCCTGCAGGGCTGAGGCTTTTCCCCGTTGCTGGGCACAGACTGATGGAGCAGCACTGCTGAACACGGGCACACAGAGGGACCAGCAGCAGCTGCCTTTGGCCTCCTGGGGCTCCAAGGCCCAAACTCTGAGCAGCCAGGGCTGGAAGAGACTGGCAGGATCTGATCCCTGACTCTGGGCAGACAGGGCTGCACAAATGACCCCACAGCAGCAGCAGCAGCAGCAGATGGAGCTGACTTTGAGCACAGCCCCTGCCCCTCTTCCCTCCCGTGTGCAGCGGTGTCACAGCAGCCTGAGGCACCTGGGAGCCCCCAGGGCCAGCAGGGACTGGAGATGGCAGCCCTGGGCTCCTGGAGGCTGTGCAAGGAACGGAGCTGGGCATTCCCTGTGCATGGGGAGCTTCCAGATGGAAAAGGCTGCTGTGCCCAGGCAGCTGCAAGGGCACAGAAAGGAGGCTCTGGAGCACTGGATCTGTGCCAGTGCCACAGTCCTGGGCAGCAGCCAGCGAGCCCTGGGGGAACAGAGGGCACAGCAAGAGGGACAGAACCAGGCAAGGGCAGAGACTGGAGAGAGCCAGGCCTGGGAGCAGGAACAGCTGCTCCATTGCACTCTTGGAGAAAGCTCTTGGCTGGTTCAAAGCACTGAAAGGTGTGAAGGGCAGAGGAGGAGGCCACAGCAAGCAATGCTCCTGTTTGCACAGCCTCCCCTCTCCGTGTCCCAGAAGGAATTGCATGGACTGTGTTCTTCTCTCTGAGCCGTCTCGTTCAGCATGAGCAGCTCAGCACCAGGAGCTGAAGGAGCTGAAGCCTCAGGCCACAGGAGCTGGGCAAGAGGGAACTTTTGGAGCAAAGTAATGCTGCTAAAATAGACCCAGCTGAATGCAGTGGATATAATAATGGAATCACAGAATCCTTTCTGTTGGAAAAGCCCTCTGAGCTCACCCAGTGCAGCCGGTCACCCAGCAGTGCCAAGCCCAGCACTAAACCACGTCCCTGAAGTGCCAAGGCCTGGACACCAGCCCTGAGTGAGGCCTGGACAGCAGGCCCTGAGCCAAAGGTGGCCTCTGGATGAACCTTCCAAGCAAAGGTTCTCTTTGTATCTGCTCCCTGATGAAATATGCATGGTCATTAACACTGTGATAGATGTAGCCACTCCTTAGTGAAACATGTATTGACCTTTGTGTATTTAGAAGCCAGACAAGGCCATGAAATCTGACATCTGGCCTTGTTTGGGGCTGTATGGTCAAAGTCAGCTCCCTTGGTTCCTCCTTGAGCCCTGGCCAGGCTTTGGGAGGGACCCAAGAGGAGGATGAAAGCAGATGTTGCCACACTAGCAGTGCTGTCAGTTTGTTCATTCAGCACTGTCAGAGCTGGGCCCTCTCGCAGCGGGGTTGGAGCCTCACCTGGGGCTGGAGGCACCTGCAGGAATTCCCAGTGCCCAGGAGTGGCTCTGCAGCCCTTGGCTGTGACAGCTTCCCCAGCTGCTGTGTGGGTCTGGGGGATGGTAAAGCCTGAGGGTAAATGCTGCTGGATCTTTGTTAATCACTGCAGGCAATCTTTGGTGGGGATGCTTGGGTGCATTGCTGAGCTGCTCCTTTTGTGATTCTTTTCTGCTCTGAGCTGCAGGAAATGACACTGATTCCTTCAGCTGGAGTCTGTATCTCTGGTGCTGACCCTGCCCACTGGTAAAACAAAACTGGCACAGTCTGGCCAGATGCCAACAAAATGTCACTTGTTCAGTGTAAATGTGAGGAATCAGTCCCATCAGAAATTGCCAGCTGGGAAGCCCTTCCCTGGAGTTCCCTGGCTCTGGAGTGGGCTGAGGTCGGAGCCCCTTGTGAGTAGTGGGGCAGTCGGGTAAAAGAAGCTGCACCCCTGGATGGCTTCAAATGCATCCAAAAATTGCAAATGGAAAAGGAAAACACCTTGTGGGTTTGGGCAGACAAAGATGAATTTGTTGAGAGTACATAGGAAACAGCACTTTCAGAAGGAACAATGATTATTGGAATGCTCCCACATGGAGCAACAGAAGGTTTTAATCTTGAGCTAATATGCATTTGTACAAGTGAAATATTGATATAATAAATATCTATATACATATTTATAGTATATAAAGACATATATATATATATTAATATATTCACATATATATGTGGGTATATATGTGTATACACATATGTGTAAAAAATATCTATATATTGTTTATATTGTTTTACACATCCTGCCAGACCAGATCTCCCTGTTTGCTCTAAGGGCCCCTGTGGAAAATGCTCTGATCCACGGGGCTCCGTGTGAAGGCTGCTGTGACACTGAGGGACTTGCACAGGAATTCCATCCAGGAGCCTGGGTGCCCCTCAGGGACTGGGACCCAGCCCCTTCCAGCCAGAGGGGAAAGGGCCCCCCAAGCCTTGTTAGCCACAGACAGCATGGGAAAGCTGAACAGCAAAGGGCCTGGGGGCATTATTCTGGAATTAAAAAGGTGCCAGCTCCATGGACAACAGAATTCTTGTTCCTAACTCGAATGAGATTGAGAAAAAATAATGAAGAACGGTGTCACTAAAGTACTACTGATGTCTGTAAGGTGTACCTTGATAGTCAGCCAGAATCTTTGTCTGCCACAAATACCTCTGGTGTTTCACTAAGGGATTGGTCATCAAAATGTAATGATGGGTTATGATGGATTGCTGAGCTTCTTTTGTAATTCTTTGCTAATGATGATGTGCTTTGCTGAGCTTATCCTTTTGTAAATCTCTGCAGCTGTGCATGATATAAATGACACAATTCCTTAACTTGGTGTCTGTGTCTTTGGTAGTGACCCTGCCCACTGGTGAAACAGGGCCCCCTTTTGCCTAAGTGTTCCCTGGGAAGGCAAAAGCCCTCCCTCCAAAATTCCCCCCTTCCTCCCTGTTCCCCCCTTCATACCCTGAGCATGATGTGCTCTGGTCTGGGCTATGCCGGGGGTCAGTTGGGGTCTCCTGTCCTGGCTGTGTCCCCTGCCCAGCTCCCCCGCAGCCCCAGCCCCTCCCCAGCGTGGCTGGACGAGGGGCAGGACAGGCCTTGGCTGTGCTGCAGCTCAGCAAGAACAAAACCATCTCTGCGTGCTCAGCGCTGTGCTCAGCACCCGGCCCAGCAGTGTCTCAGTGCCAGGGGCTGTGCCCTCAGTCCCTGCCGGGGGTTTCCATGGCAACTGCCAGGCCAGGTGACCCAGGTGTCCCCCCAGTGCCGGTTGCCATGGAAACAGTGCCCAGCCCTGCCCCTTTCTGTCTGGCTGACCTGGCCTTTGGCCCTGGCAGTGCCGGTGGCTGCTGGTTCCTGGTGCCAGAGCGGCCAGCGCGGCACAGGGCAGGTGGCCATGGCACAGCCCCCAGCAAGGGATCCCCTCTGGCTCTGGGCACTGACACCAGCCCTGAGCAAGGGCCCAGGGCAGCTTTCCATGGCCACCAACCATCACAACGGGTCCGGGCATTGGTTGCCATTGCACCAAACCAAGGAACGGGTCCCCGTGGCCGTTGCCATGGCACCTGGTGGCACCAACGAGTGTCACTGCAATTGTACCTGGAACAGCCCTGGCACTGCTTTGTCCCAGGGTTGCCATGGCAGCCAAGGGCAGCAACAGCTCTGCAGGCAAGTGGCCATGGAACCTGGCTGCAGAAATGGCTCCTTGGGCTGGTTTCCAAGGAAACCTGAACTGATGGGGGTTGCCATGGCACCCAAACCCAGCAGTGCGGTCCTTGCAGTGTCCATGGCAACAGTCCCTTGCAATGGCACCACTGCATGTTGGGATGATGATGCACCCTCACAGCTGGCCCAGGGCAGGTCTGGAGTGCTTCTGGTGGCAGCTTGGGCTTGGCACACAGTTGAGGAGGATGTCTGTTTGCAATGGGGAAACTCAGGAGTTTTAGATTGCTTCAAAAACAAATGAAGGAAAATCCCTCTTTGGCTGTGTGCAGCCACTTCTCTAAGCAAAGCAGGTTCCAGGTGAGTGAGGAGAGAGACCATGGGCTTGGGGAATATGAAGCAAGGTTGTCCACACTGGCTCAGAGCTCAAGGCACCACTTCTCTGAGCAGGCCAGGGCTCCTTAGGAGAGTCCCTGGATCAATATCAGCCACTGAATGCTGCAATCACCTCTTGTGTAATAAGAACAGCAATAAAAAGACACCCTTTAAAATAGGACTACATATTTCCTGGAAGCTCTTTGAACTATTTCTCCATAACTGTCAAAGGAAAACCTCCTAATGAACTACACTGGAGCAGAGGGAAATCAAGGCAGAGCCAGGGTTTGTCAGGACTTGCTTGATCCTCATGAGCCTCACTGTGCATTTGGAGTGAGCCCTTGAACCTCAGGGCCTGGGAGGAGATTGCACAAACCTTGCCAGGAGTCAAAGGCAGAGGAAACACCCCAAGTGTCTCCAGGCATTCATGGCTCCCTCTGAGGTCCCTCTCCAACACAGGCTCCTCATGGACTCCTTGGAGGAGAGAATTTGTGGCCAGGATGGCACAAAAACCTCTCAGACAGTGTGGAAAAGAAAATCTAAAGTACCTTCAACACCTTGAGTGTCTCAAAGCATTAATGAGCCCCATTTCGTGTCAGTACAAAGCTCTCCAGGGACTAATTAACGCAGATAATTGGGGCCATGATTGGACAAATATCTCCCAGAGTCTATCCCAAGGGAAACACCAAATACCTTAAAAGAACTGAAGTACCTTGAAGCATTTATGAGCCCCACTGAGTGGTGTTACTGACAAAGCCTCTCTAAGGACTAATTGCAACACATAATTAGAGGCCATGATTGCACAAAGCTCTCAGAGACTCCAAGGCAAAAGCAAAACCCAAAGTCCTTTGAAAAACCTGCAGTCCCTGGAAGCATGAAGGAGCCCCCAGGACCATTCCTGAGCAAGGCTCCCCAGGGACTCCTTCCAGCAGATCCTTGAGGCCATGGGATGTGGGCTAGGGGAGGATGCTGAGGGCAGGACAAGGGGCTGACAGTGCCCAGCCTGGCTGGGGCTGTGCCAGGAGGCCCCCGTGCCTCAGGACAAGGTGTCTCCTCACAGCCCTTGGTGGCACAGACCCTGCTGTGCCCCAGGGCACCAAGACTTGGCTTCTCTTTGTCCCCACCTGTCATCACTGCCTCCAGTTCTCTGCTCTGCCTGGGGCCTGGGGACACTTTCCCTGTGGTGTCCCTGACAGGGATCTCTTCAAAGTACAAGAAACTTCAGTGTTTCAATAGAACTGAGTTCTTAAGGGTTCTTGAGGGTTGTGTGACATCACAAAGCTGGCTTTGACATCACAGAGCTTGCTGTGACATCACAGAGCAGGGTGTGAGGCTATAGAGCAGTGTCTGCTCTCATAGAGGGTGGCTCTGAGGCATCAGAGAGTAGGTTGTGACCTCACCTGGTGGCTGTGTAACATCATAGAGGAGGCTGTGACATCACAGACCAGATTGTGACATCACAGGGTGACTTTGTGACATCAGTCTTCTGCGATGTCACAGCACTGCTGTATGAAATCACAGGGTGACATAGAGTTGGCTCTGTGATATCACAGGGTCAGTGTGATATCACAGGGTCAGTGTGACATCACAGGGGCTGTGTGACATCATGGGGGCAGCATGACATCACAGGGGCTGTGTGACATCTCAGGAGCTGTGTGACATCACAGGGGCAATGTGACATCACAGGTGCAGTGTGAGGTCACTCTGCCCCGGCCCCCCTCACAGTTCCCCCCAGAGCAGTCCAACCCTGCTCGTGCACAGCGGGGTCCCCTGTCCCCCCGGGTCCCCCGGCCCCGCAGCCTCCCCCAGAGGATGTTCCACGAGATCGACCCCAGAGCCTGACACGGGGACGGGGCCCTGGGGGTGGCACAGGGGGACAGGGACTCCCCGGCAGCGTCCCCGTGTCCCCCAGGGCCAGAGCCTGGGCCAGGGCTCCTTCACCCTGTTACAAACGAGGCCTTGAGAGCGCTGAAAAACCCCCGGCAAGGGATCAGCCAAAACCAGATTTAATATTAAGGGACAGCAGCACAAAGTTCCTTGGCAAGAGTCACTCTGCTCCTGACTGGACACTTCAGGCACACCAAGGAAACAAAGCAACTACAAAACCAAACAGAATCCAGGCAATAAAACCAGAAATTAACCTGGAACTGTCCCTGTGTGTGCATGTGTGAGTGACACAAGGACAGCAAGGGCAAGGATAAAAGGAACATGGCCTGAAAGCTTAACAGAGCTCAAACTTAACAGGACTTTACTTATACATTAACCTTAACTGATACTTTCAACCTCACAGTTTAGCAAAAGAGCAGAGTATGACAGCATGTAACCTAACTTAAACCTATGACTTCGCAATTTAACAGAGGAATAACACTTAACAATATTGAACTTAACATAAAACTTATACTAAAGGTAACTGCTTAGCAAAAGAAAACCTCTCAGCAGCATTTAACTTCACTTAGGCCTTGTGATTTAACCTTCCCTACAGGCCTGACTGACTCAGCTATCCAAGGCACTCAAGCCCCTCAGAGTGCAGCATTTCTGCCACATTTCCCCAGCACAGGCACTCCTGTGTGCACACAGACACAAAGAGTCAGTGCAAGGCACCTGTGAGCAATTCCCCTGAGGGCAGGAAATGCTCACTGTGGGTCCTTTGGCATCTCCCCAGCGGGTGAAGGGTTGACCCTGGAGGAGTGGGGGGATCGGCCCAGGCTCTGTTGTTGTTCAGGATCCCCGAGTGCAGCAAACGGGAGAGTTCCCGGCTGGGAGAGGCCCCACTCAGAGGGAGTGGCTGGCCCAGGAGAGCTCCAAGGGCTCCTTTTGGAGCGCTGTTTGCAGGGCCCCAAGAGAGGGGCTTCAGTCCCAGCAATGGTTCATCCTGGCCGCACTTGGCATCAGCAGCTTTCTTTGGCAGGGTGAGAACAGGGATGTTGTGCCGCTCAGGGAACACAAACAGGTCCCAGGACTGCTCCTATAGGAACCAGGAGCTGGTTGGGCAGCAGCAGTGCCTGGAGCAGACAGTGTTTGTGATGAGCTGCAGAGGAGCTGAGCCCAGGGGCTGTTGGCCAAGGCGAGCATTTGTTGCCCAGGGAGCATTTCTCAGCTGGCAGGGCGGCCTGAGAAGGGGAGGGGGGAATGCAGCAGCACCGGGCATGGAACCAAGGGACCATTGTGACCCTGTGGGGCCCTGTGAGACCAAGAGACCATTGTGACACTGTGGGACCCTGTGACAACAAGGGACCATTGTGACACTGTGGGGCCTCATGGAATCATGGAGAGCACTGTGACGTTGCTGGGCCTCATGGATCCATGGGGACTGTACTGACGCTGTGTGGCTCCATGGAATGTAGGGATCATTGTGACACTGAGAGGCCTCATCAAAACAAGGGGCCATTGTGACAGCGTGGGTCTGCATGGAACCATGGAGACCATTCGGACACTTTGGGGTGTTATGGAACCAAGGGGCCATGGTGACACTGAGGGGCACCATGGAAACACAGAGACCATTGTGACACTCAGGGGACTCATGGAAACGCAGAGACCATTGTGACGCTGTGAGGCCTCATGGAATCAGTGAGACCATTGTGATCCTGGGAGGACCATTGTGATATTGTGGGGCCTCGTGAAACCAAGAGGCCTTTGTGACACTGCAGGTATTCTTGTAATCAAGGGGCCATTGTGACACTGCTGGAACCCATGGAATCAAGTCACCATTATGACACTGCGGGGCCCCATGGATCCAAGGAACCATTGTGACAATATGGAGCCCCACAAAACCAAGGGAACACAAAACAAGTCTGGCTGCTTTGGCCTCCCATAGACTGCCTGACTGGTCCAACTGACCTTTGCATGTTGAGTGTCACTTCTCATCTGCTGCTGAAGCACTGAGGCTCTGTGCTTTCCTTCCCAATGGAAAAGAACTGTCCTCCTGCTCTAGGCACCCATGGCCAGAATTGGGATTTCACCTCCAAAGGTCCTTATATCCAGGGATTCTTCCAATAGGAATATTGCCAGGACAAGTCTGTCTGGCAGTGGTTTCACAAGGGTCACCTCTCATCCGTCCCCAAAACATTGGGAAAGGCTCCATGCTCTCCTTCCTAAGGAAAGAACTGTCTGCTTCTCCAGGTGCCCATGGCTGAGATTGGGTTTCCACCTCCAAAATTCCCTAAATCCAAACTCTGCAATTACTGACAATCTAGCTGGCCGTGGCCTGCTGAGGCTCTCACTTGCCTTCCAAACCTTGAGGCTCTGTGCTTTCCTTCCCATGGAAAAGAACTGTCCTTCTCAGCCAGGTGCCCATGGCCACAATTGGGATTTCACCTCCAACACTGCCTGTTTTGACAGACTGGAGGAGATTGTTGGCTCTAAACATTTTGTGTGTGGGGGAGGAAGGGGCAGGTCCAGCCTTGCCCTGCCCTGTAAGCCCAGCCCTGCCCTGCCCTGTGACCCCAATCCCCTCAGGGGCCTTCAGTGGGTTTACGGTTTCTACCTGAAGGGCGGCACCCTGAACCCCCAGCACCGCCGTTCCACCCTGGGCACTGGGGCCCTCTTGGCTCTACTCAGTGCTGCCGCTGTACTCGGGGCACCCTAAACCCCGCTAGGGACCCGTGTCCCCCCACTGCAGGGATTGTGCGCGACTCACACTGCCCCGATCCTCCACGCACCCGGAGCTCCATTCAGGGCTTGCGTGCCAACTCACCAATTCATCTGCCACCTTTACTCAAATTTGGTGCACAGGAAAAACACCAGCCAGATATTTGTAAGAGGTCAAAATGACACAAAATTCTACTGGCAAAGTGCAAAAAATCAAGAACTTTGGAATAGGATTTAACGCAACATCAAATTACACATAAAACACTAATCATAGCAGTAACTTCATTAACTTAGCCCATTTATCCTGGAAACATTAAAACACGTAAGCTGTTAGGGTATCCAAAAATGTTCCATATAAAGAGCATTAGAACAAGAAGAAAGAGAGAGAGACAGAAAGACAGAAGCTCTATAGAAAGACACATATATGACTAACAGCTCCTAGGGTTCCAGTGTGGGTGAGACACAAACCCCAGGAGAGGGCAGAGTCCATACCAGGGGCTCACCTTGTGCTCTATATTTTAAGCCCCCGGGCCCTTGTGAGCCTCCCCCAGGTGGGATTTCTGATCACACAGGCAATCAGGTTGGGTTAGCACTGTACCCACTGTGTGACTGATTGACAGCTCATCCCACAGTGTCTCAGGACATTGATCTCATCCAGCCTCTGACAGTGACCATGGTGACACAGGGGAACCTCATGGAACCGTGGGTCAGTTGTGACAATGTGGGTCCAAGGACACACCGGGGGATGTCATAGGTAGAATAATGATAGAAGAAAAGTATTACCGCGCCTGAGTGGGCGCTGCTGGTGATAGAGAGACGGTGAATCTTGTTTCTTGAATCAGAAGGCTTGATTTATTAAGATATTATATATAATACATTATGACTATACTAATAAGAATATAGAGAGAGGTTTGCAGAGCAGCTAGGCTAGCTAGGAAGAGATAGAAAAGAATCCCAACAAAGCTGTGGCCAAGGACTCAGTCCTCTGGCTTACACTTTGTGATTGGCCCTTAATTATAAACATGGGAACATGAACCAATCACCAATCAAAATAGGTGCCCCTGTTGCATTCACCAGCAGCTGATAATAATTGTTTATGTTCTCCTCTGAGGCTTCAGCCTTCAAGAAGACACAGAAATCTGAAATAAAGGATTTCTGTGAAAAAATGTCTGCGACATCTCACCTTTCTAAATTGTATAAAATAAAAAAAATGCTGATGTGGAATGAACAGGAAATTTCTTCACCTGTAGAATATACAATAACTAACAAATCACTAGAACAATGCTACAATATAAGAAAAATGCAAAATACAATGCAAAGAGAATTTGAGTCCATGCAGCTGAGTTTCAGGAACAGTCCAAGAGCCAAAGTTGTTTCCCTTGGAATATCTGAGAGTCCTTTTTGGTCCTGAAAACAACTTGCTGCAAAAGGAATCCCATCAATAGTTATCAAAAAACCACTGACAGTCATAACACAATTTTTAAACAGTTTGTGGAATGTCCTTTCTGGCCCTTCAATGCTTCAGAGCTGCTGCCCGCTGTTTTCAATCTTTTTTATTTAATTTTAATTTTTTTTTTTTTTAATTGAAAAACAAAAGAGCAGCACCCGAGCAGAGCAGTGCCAGACAAGGAAAGGCCCTGGGGGCCCTGGCCCATACTGGACCAGGAACCCCAAAACTGGCTCACAAAGGGGGACCAGGACCGGTAGGAGAAACCAGAGTCCCCAAAAACATAAGGAGGCCACGCAGTGGGACCAGCCCAGGAATTTTTTGAGCCCAACGCCCCAGGCCAAACCCATGAGGAAGGCTCTGCATATCCACAGGCCTGAACCCTGCTGCCAGTACAATGGCAGCACGGGTAGTGAGACGCTTCCTTTCCCCTAAACCACTGAGGCATGCCAGCAGCAGGGAAATAGAAGCTGCCCCGAGAATCTTCATCTCGGGTCTGGGAATGTTTGTTTCCCACAGCAACATGTCACCACCCCCACTGGGCTGGGGACCAGAGGCAGAACTTTTGGGAGCCCCCTCCCCCTCGCCGCTAGGGCACAAGATGGGCGGCAGAGATGGCAGCCTCTATGGGACAGCAACCGAAACACCACCCCCCAAACCGCCGAGCTTGAAAGCCGGCAGCTGGACTGCCGCAAGAGTCAGCTGGCGGGCAGCCCCCGCTCCACTGAAGGAGAGACCAGACTCCGGGGCTGCTTCCTGGAGCGGGCCCGGGGCTGGCGGGCCGGCCATGGGGGGCGCTGGGCCAGGGTGGGGGCCCACGGGGCTGTGGATGACGCTGGGGCTGGCCTGGAACGCGGCAGTGACTCTGGCCACGGAGGAGCCGGCCGAGGAGGGAATCACGCTGATCGTGGGATCAGCCGCGGGCTGCTCCGAGAGTCCCGCAGGTTCAGCGCCGTTTTCTGCCGCTGACTCTGGGACTGTCTCGGCTTGAAGCGGCGGGGATGCGCGAGAACCCACCTCCGCCGCGTCCCCCAGCCCTGAAAGCAGCGGCAGGCACGACACGGGGCCGGCGCCGTGCCCCGCCGCTGACTCCGGGGTCTGCTGCAGAGGCGCAGTCGCAGTCTCCTTCGGAGCGCAAACAGGCAGCAGCGGAGCCGGGAGAAGCGGCGGGGCATCGCTGTTGCTTAGCAACAGGTCAATCGCCGAAAGTGCTGTTCTCTTCTGCCTTCTCCGACACAGGCTCTGGCGGGGGCGGGGAGGCCGGTGAAACCGCGGGCGGGACCTCCTGGAGTGACGGCTCTAGCAGGGGCGTGGAGGAAGCCTTGGAGACCGGTGCCGCTCCGATGTGTGAAGGAGGCGGAGTCTGAGAGGCCGGCGCTGGCTTGAGCGGCCACTCCCATCCCCCCGGAGAGAGAGAAGGGGGGGGAGGACAACACTCCATCTGAGCATGCTCCGGAGCAAGAGTAAAAAAAACTTCTTCGCGCCGCGAAGTTTCAGCCCCCCGCGCCGCGAAGCAGGGGGGGGCGAAAAGCCCAAAGTCATCACCCATGGGGTCTTCTGCCAAGGGCGGTGGAAACGGAGCTTGTCCATAACAGTTAGAGATCCATTGAAAACAAGCTGCTCTGCGCTTCAGGACTGGGAAAAGCTTTATAAATGCTGGGTAGATAGAAGGCAACACGCGTCCCTGACTGTAGACGCACTGGATAATTGAGTCCATGCACTCCCAGACGAAAACATCTAAAGCGTACAGGACATCAGTAAAAAACCCAAAAAGCTTTGCCCATCGAAAGAACCCATAGATATCTGTTTCTGACAAAAAGCAACCATCTTCTCTGCACCAATATTTCCAGAGGGCAATAAGCTTTTCCTCTGAAGCGGAGAACTGAATGTCTTCTGGCAAGGCATGTGTCTGCCAAACAAACAGCCACAAGCTATGAAGGGCTGGTTCATCAGGGATAGAAAAGCCCACAGTACCTTCTAAAAGAGTCCAGCTTGCTCTGGCCAGCTCCACAGGTCTGCTGCCCTTTTCCATCATCTTTCCTGATGGTTTTCCAGAAGAAGGTTCTGTTGTGGTCAGCCTTGGCTGTGAACTCTGTCCAAATCAGGATCTTCAGTTCTTCAGCTCCTGGCTTGAATCCACTTTCTTTGGTCACTTCAAAGCAACCATCAAATGCCACACATACAGGATTTTACCCAGTGCAGCAATTTTGCTCCTCTGGTCTTATTAAATTAATTTTTGCTCTGACACGTCGGGTCACCAGATATTACCGCGCCTGAGTGGGCGCTGCTGGTGATAGAGAGACGGTGAATCTTGTTTCTTGAATCAGAAAGCTGAATTTATTAATATAAGATATAATACATTATAGTTATACTAGAAAGAATAAGGAGAGAGGTTTGCAGAGCAGCTAGGCTAGCTAGGAAGAGATAGAAAAGAATCCCAACAAAGCTGTGGCCAAGGACTCAGTCCCCTGGCTTACACTTTGTGATTGGCCCTTAATTATAAACATGGGAACATGAACCAATCACCAATCAAAATAGGTGCCCCTGTTGCATTCCCCAGAAGCTGATAATAATTGTTTATGTTCTCCTCTGAGGCCTCAGCCTTCCAGAAGACACAGAAAACTGAAAGAAAGGTTTTCTGTGAAAAAATGTCTGCGACAGAAAAGCCTTTTGAAATGAAGCCTTGTTCAGCCACATCAATAGCTGGCCTATCATCTCTTCTGTGTGCAACTAAGCAGTTACAAGTTCCCATGTGAAGCTATTTTGAGAATGAGACTTTGTGACCATTCTATTCTGAGGGTGAAAAACAAATGCACCTGCAATAACAAGTAATTTGTCCCATGAGAATCAGTGAAGAGGTAAACAATACAATAGAGAGATTTGATGCACAAGTAAAATCTATTTTATTAACCAATAATCGACTAACTGATAAGAAACCTTTGAATGAACTAAAGGTGCACACAAGGTCTGTTAAACTGTGTAAAATGAGTTGTATGAATAAAGAATAAAGAGTTCTTCTCCATCTTAGCTTAGTCCTATGGGATTTCAGTTCCCCCCTTCTTGACGGCTTTGGGTTCTCCCTTCTTTGGAGCTTTGGGTTCCGCCTTCTTTGGGTCTTTGTCTTCCTTCTTCTCTGGGATCTTGGTTTCCTTCCTCTCTGATGCTTTGGTGTCCTTCTTCTCTGATGCTTTGATTTTCTTCCCTTCTGATGCTTTGCTTTCCTTCCTCTCTGGGATTTTGGTTTCTTTTTTTGGAATTTTGGTTTCCTTATTCTCTCGGGTCTTGGTTTTCCCCTTTGCTGGTATTGGAGGTTGCTTGCCAACAGAGACACTCTTCTTTCCCTTCTTCTGCCTCTCTTCCTCCTTCCTCCTCTCTTCCTCCTCTAAGGCTTTTGCCTCCTCCTCGACCTTTTGAGCTGGCTCCTTCAGCTCCCTTCTGCAGACAAAACAGAAAATATGGCTGAGAGTCCCACCAGAACCTTGGGCTCCCTCGTCCTGGCTGGCCCTGCACTTCATTCCTTGACCCTGAGGCCATTTCCGTGAATTCTCCTCAACCCACAGAGGTTGGGAACATCCCAAGTGAGGGCATGGGTGGAAGGGGACCTCCAGGACCGGCCAAACCTGAGCTTTGCCATCATAAGGTCTTGACTGTGCAAGCTCCCTCTGAAGGCACAGCCAGACCCCTCCAGCCCCTGCCAAAGGCTGATCCAGCAGCTCTCTGCACTGGTGCCTGGAAACGCCCTTTGTCTCTTGGCTTCCCAGTTTAAAGCAGAGCACAGATTGCTGACATCTGCTTAGCTCTCCTACAGTTCTTACTCAGCTCATTCAGCCCCCTTCTCCCTGGGCATAGCTGAAGCATGATTTTAAAGAGTTCAGATTTCAGCTGAGGGTTAGAAGCAATTCCCATTGATCAGGATGTAGGTTAGATAGGCAGACCATAGGTTAATGATTATGAGATGCTTAAGCTGGAGCAGATTGTTCTATTGTTTACCATTAGGAGAGGGAAGTGGAGGAAGTGAACTGTTATAAGAACATCTCGAAACCAGTAGAACAATGGTTAGCACCTGGGCTTGATGTCAATCAATCACTAAGCAGGGGACCTTGGATGGTGCCAGAGGGTCACAGAGACCTGATGAAGACATTCCTGACTTCATCCCCTAAGACCACTGACCCAATTCGAGACACCAACCCAATTCAAGGGAAGAATTGCACAGGAGTGAAGGACCAATGACCTCATTTGAATACAGAGCAGGGATGGGAGGTGCTGGGGTTGTGCAGATGTATTGTGTGTAAGATCTTGGGAAATAAAGAGAGGGCAAAGAACCTTGGACAGCGCGGTCACGCCTTTTAGGGACGGCTCTGGTGCCGCCCGCCAGTGTTAATAAACATCCCACTGTCTAACTTTAATTAGTTAGAGAGTCTCTGCCCGTGATCTTCGGTTTTAACGACTCCTAGCCTGCTCCTTCATGAGAACAATCCTATCAGTCAGAAAGCAAAGGCTGCAGGAACTCCTCTCCTGCAAGACAGGCTCTTGTCGGGCAGATTTCCTGCTGGAACCCAGCTGGGACCAAGCAAACCAGTGCTGGCTGCCATGGAAACCACTGGAAGCAGCCTCGTCCGTCTCCTCCCCATGAAACCAACTTCAGCCTGGCCTGAAGACGTCCTGATGCACAGGCTTGCTTTAAGCACCTCCACTCCCAGCTCCACACTTGGCCTGTGTGTCCTGAGCTGGGCTGCCTTGCTGGAGCTGAGCTTCTCCTGTGCTTGCCTACGGCTGCAGCTGCAGGGGAGCCTAAAGCACAGGAGTTTTTCTGGCTGCTATGCCACCATAAGGAGAACCCTGGCAGATCAGCAGTGCAAGGACTTCATCTGTGGCAGGAGCAGGACCCAAAGCAAGGTTTGCTCTGTGCCCCACGCCTGCCCATACCACAATCACACTGTTCTGGTGAAGAAGGCAGATGATGAAGAAGATGCCACTCAACACCATGGACTTCAAGACACCTCTAAATGCGGTGCCAAGGCAGGCCCAGAGCCCAGCTCCCCGCAGAGAGCAGCTAAGCCAGGAGGGCTCAGCACTCAAATAGAGAAGATGATGTTCTGTCTCAACAGAAGAAGGTCCTTCCTCTCTTGGCAGCCAGGGAGCTCAGAGTGGCCATCCCTATGTTGCTGCTGGCCTTTGCTCTGCAGCTCCTCTGAGCTCAGAGGCCTTGGAGCAGGGAAGCCCTGCAGGGACAATAACCCGTGGCAGAGCAGGAACCCACGGAAGGCTGACTCACCTGTCCCTGAGAGAGGCCTGAGAGCCACAGTTGATCTCCTGGGGGCTCAGGGAGGAGCTGACACGTGAGGCCGCCCTGGGCACCAGCACCTCAGAGGTGGAGCCTCCCTCCATGTGGCACAGCTCCGGGACATTGCAGGTGGTGTTGAGGTGGCCAGAGAAGGTGGAGGTGACCTGCTGGCTCTCTCCTGGCTGCAGCACACCTGGCAGTGGCAGGATATTGAAAGCCTGGATGGAAGACAAGAGAGATTGAGGTGTTGAGCATGGAAATGGATGCAGAAGAGCATCTTGGAGCTGTAGCCAGAGGGGCCTATTCCCCAAACACTGCCAGAATCACCCTCACCTCATCCTGCATCCATGCCATTGACCAGTGCAGGGACCATGGGGAAAATCTTCTCCCATACTCACAGCACAATGCATTAATTAGTACATTACATGAAAGTGAACTAGGATGTCTCCTGGCAGTAGAAATTCTCTCTGATGCACAATTTGCCATTACAAAGTTTCAAAACTTCCTGCTTTTAGAAAAGGAGGAGACTCAGAGTGAGAGCTCTTGGAGCTGAGGGAAGGAGTCCAGTCCAGCTCATCTGACTCCTGAGGCTCTTCCCCTCTCTCTCTGATTTAAATGCTTCTTTCTCAAGGTGCTACAGCAAAAGCTCCTGCAACAATTTCCTGTGGAGCACTTGAGGAGTTCCAGGGGGAGCAGTGCCCTCCACAGGTGCTGCACAGCATCCTTGGGCAGCCCTGCAACGTGTCCTGCACGGCCTCTCCAACAAGCAGCTGCTCCAGCAGCACTTTGCGATGGCCTGCAGGGATGGGAGGCCCCTCTGTGGCCAATGCTGAGGGCCCCCAGTGGCACTGGCAGCTCCAGCCCTGCTTGCCACACTGACAATGGGCAAGGGAGTCAGATTCCCTCTTGCCTTCTCTGCTCCCAGGGCAGTGTGCGCCACGTCCAGGGAGCACCTGAATCCCTCCAAGCCTCGAGGCAGGTGAGGGTGCTCAGGACTTGGTGCTGGCACCCAAAAAACAAGCCATTTTCTGTGCTGGGAGGAAGAGACAGCCCCTCTGCAAAGTCTGCCTTTGTCAGACAGCTCCAGGGCCAGCAGTGCAATAGCAGCTCTGGGTGAAAGCAGAGCCCTGCAAACAGGGAGTCTGGCTGCCTTGGGAAGAGGGTCCATGGAGATCAGCATAATCCCAGCTTGCTCTGTGAGGGAAGCTGGAGGTGTTACCATGATGATGCAGAGAAAAGCCTCATCTTACACTGGGAAGGAAACAAGGCAAAAAAATCCCACACTCAGCACAGGCCTGTAGGATCTGAGCCAGCTTCTCCAAGGAAAACTCTCCTATTTCTCCCTCCCCCTCAGCCCATGTCCAGCCACTGGCCCTGCTGCCCAGCCCACTGTCAGGGCACAGCACAGCAGGGCAGCAAAAAGGGAGCTCAGCATGAGCAGGACTTGGTGCTGGCAGGCTGGGGAGGCAAAGCAAGCAGTCGGTGTACAAGAAAATCTACCTCTGCTCCTGAAGAGTGGGTAAAATCCTGCACTTCTTTCAGGGCTCTGGCTGCCTCCTCCTGTCCAGTCCTGAAGTGCCTCCATCGAGTTGCCGCACAATCCAGACTGGTTCTCCTCTCCTTCGGTGGCTGGGGTTTGAATTTAGGTGGGTGGAGCTCATCTCTGGAAAATAAATAACTATGAACAGGGACCTGCAGTGGGAGAGAGGGAGGGAGGGACACCTGCACGAGCAGCTCCTGGCCAGGATGCAGCCCCTGGCTGGGTGCTGGCTCGTTGGACTGAGAAATGGTTTGATCCAGCCCTTCCCAATCCAGGCTGGGGCAGGTCTGTTCTAAAGGCAGCCCAGGGATGGCACTGAGGTGCTGCAGCAGCTGCAACTGCTCGCATTGAGCAATTACAGAGGACAGGCATTTACACCTGGTGGGGATGCAAAAAGCACAGTGGGAGAGGAAAAGACAGAGAAGGCAGCAAAAAGGTGAGATTTGAGACACCGAGGGGCAGACCCAGCCAGTGCCCAGCCAGCACAGCCCACCCAGTGCCCAAGGTCAGAAACTCTGCAGCTCCACCAGGGATTTATCAGGAATGTTCCCCTGACACCGCTGGGGGGTTGGTTGACATTTTACAACACTCCCAGGTGACTCAGGTCGCATTCCCCATCCATCCTTCCTTCCATCCATACATACACAGGCTGTGGTGCTGGGATCCTGCCAAGCTCTGCCAGCCTTGGGCTTGGGGAGATTTCTGCCAGCCGTCCTGAGCTCCGTAATTGTGCTCTCTGTTCCAGGAAGCAAGCAAGAAAGATTTTAAAAAACCCAAAACAAACCACAACAGAGAAACCTAAAAAACCTTCAACAGCTCAACCCTGCTCAAGTTATTTCTTTAGGGACAGCTACCACTCTCCAGCTGAAATGCTGGGCTTTTGGGGAAAAAGAAAATTACATGTTCACCTCCAAATTGAAAAGGATTAAGCTAAGAGAACCTTTCAAACTAAAAGTTACTGTCCGAAAGGTTTTATCTTTGCAAGAAATCTCTAGGTAAGACCAGCCTGACGGTTAAACAACTGGTTCTTCTGGTGGGGAGAAACCCTCCTCTTTAAGGGAAGCAGCCTGATAGTTAAAAGCAACTGTTTGCTCAAACTTCAGGCTCCCTGGCACAGCCTGCATTGCCTTTCCTTCCTGTTCACTGATTTACAGGCAGTGCCACGACGGCCCGGGTTCAGATGTTTGGTGCCATCCGGGGAATTTGGCATTGCCATTTCCATATGTTTTAATCAAAGTTTCAGTCCTTGCAACCACTCTTCAAATGCCAGCTTTCCTTTCTTTTACAGAAAGCTCAAGGTTCCCAGAAGACTTCTGACATCCTCTCTTGCGCTCAGAGAGATGACATTTTCAAACAGATGTTTCCAAAGTTACCAGCATTTGAAAGAATAATGACCTCAAATGCCCCCTGGATTCCAGCTGAGCCCAACTCCATTCTGTGTCAGACACTGAGATTCCCACCTCTAAGGCAGGAGCTGTTTGTGCCCCCGTCCCTCCTGTCCTTCTCCCCAGCAGCCTGTGCCTGTTTTCCCCGGCAGAATCCCTGTCCCTGTGCACCCTGCCAGGAGCAGCTGCACACAGGCTCACATCTCCCCTTGCCCTCACCAGGGGGTTTCTCTCATCCCCGAACACGCCGATGAGAACGTTGGTGCGATGAGTGCCCAGGGCCTGCACTGCCACCACAACTGGGATCTCTGCTGTGCTCTGGGGCTGCACAATCCCACAGGGCTTGGGGCTGGAGTAGAGCACAGCAGAGTCCTCCTTGCGCTTCTGGAAGGGACACAATGAAACGCAGATTCAGAGGGACCTCTCAAGAAACTGTAGGCTCTTTAACATCCACCACAACAGCAACTTACACACACCTTTAAAGCTCCCCAGGACAAAGGTCAAAGGCACAAACAAGATGCAAGAATTGTAGGGTTAGCACTCCCAGGGGATCCTGCAAGGAGGCTGCCAGCACAGGCACTGGTGTCTGTGGGTGCAGCAGCTTTTCACAACCCTCTAAGATCTCCCACAGGAAAACACCCTGAGGACTAGAGCATCAACTGTTTTTTCAGGAGCTTAAACTGCCTCCTAAAGTTTACAGTTTGGTAGGATCCTGCTCTCAGCAGATCTTTAAGACTGAATAGAAAGCAGCAAGGTCTTATCCAAACCCTTTGTTCCCCTAATAATCTCCTCAGGAATATTTGACAGGAGGAGGTGGATGTGATGCCAAACCTGGGGAATAAGCCCGTAGCAGCCAGGAAGGTGGCTGGGATTCCTAATGAGGATCTTTCTCTCGTAGGGCACCTTCAGGTGGCACTCATCACACAGCACCACTGGGGAGGACACTTGGAGCTCAGGAACGAGACATCTGGGCAAAGAGATGACCCCAGGACAATCAGAGATACTGAGAGAATGGAGAATGCCTACCCCCAAAGACTGTGAAATGGAGCAGAACCCATTGGTCACTGTCAAATGCACATTGAAGAGCCCTACAGGGATAAATTGCCTTCTACCTCTTCCCACTCCCACATGTCTTGTCAAGGAGGGGCAAACCCTGAGAGGCAGCACCCAGAGGCTGCCAAGTGCCCCAGGCAGAGCACTTTGCCCCACAGCTGCCTCAGCCCCTCCTTTACCCAAGAAGGCTTGCAAGGACTCCTGCAACAGTGCCAGTGACCCACGAGCTCTGGGGAAGCCTTCCCAACAAGGATCAGTGCTCCCTAAGGCTCAAGGAACACACAGCTCCAGGGTCTCAGTAAAACTGACTCCCTTCTCTGCCATTGTGCTGTTGCCCTGCCTGAGAACTCAGCTCTTTGCCCCAGCCCTGGAGGGCACGAGACAGCAGCTGCCCCACAGAGGGGCTGATCAGCCCCTGCCAGGCCCTGCAGCTCCCTGGCTCCTTCACTGCACAGCTCCAGGCACTGCCTGGCCCCAGCTCCACCTGCTGTACACAGTGGCAGCCCAGGCACTGCCTGGATGGCTCTGCCTGGCACAGGGAACAGCACCAGGGAGCTGCATCCCTCTGGGCATCACACTGACACCCACAGCAGCACAGCAGCATGGAATTCTGCTGCAGCAACAACGACTTTTGCTCTCAACTCTGACAACATTAAAGCTCAAAACGGGAAGCAGAGGGAAGGACAAAAACTGGAGCTGACCTGCCACATCAAGGGCTGCTTTCCCCTTGTCACACCTTGCCCTCCCCACTCTTGCTGGGAGCCACTTCTCCCCTGCCATGTGCCCTCATGGACAGAGGCAGAGCCTGACTCTCAGCAGCTGCTTGGTGTGGCCCAAACCAGTGCACCGTGCTCACAGCCAGCACAACTCCACCTCTTGCAGCCTGAAGGAGAGGAGGCCCTCAGGAAATTTGTTCCACCTCAAGCACCAAAAACAAGGCCAATCAATGATATCATTCCTGGTGCCTTTAGAAGAGGGCCCAGGACCGTGCTGGGCTGTGAGCAAACGTGCTTTTCACCACGGGCTGCTGCCCAAGCACTGCTGTTCTCGTGTCCAGCTGGCACAACATGAGGGCATTCAGCAGCACTTCTCCTTGGCAGCTGCAGCCAGCACAGCCTGGGCAAGGCAGTGCCTGGGGGAGGCCAGGCAAGGGCTGGTACCTGGCTGTGATGATCAGGGATGCCACTCCCTTGCCAATACCCTCCAGGTCCACCAGCAATCTCCGGTAGAACTCCATCACCGTGTTGGAGCACAGGGTCACCTGGTGGAAGAGAAGAACAGTCAATGCTTCCTTACAAAAGCTCATTACCCACGGGTGATAACCTCCAGTTCCTGAGGGAGGATTTGCCCTTCATTCTTCTGCTGCTCCATGTGTAGAGCACAGTCTCAGAGTAACAAAAGCCTTCTGGCAATACCACATTTGTTAAACACACCTTGCTATAAGGGCACAGGTCAGTGTTGGGAAATTTAGGAGACTAGAGAATGGAAAAGTACAAGACTGTGGCTAATTCCAAGTCCTGCACCTGTGAGATAGCGTGTCCTTGGGCCTAGCTGTAGTAGGATAACAAATAGTGAGAGAGACATGAGAAAAGAGAGATGTAACCCCTAAGGAATGAGGAAGAGTTAATGGTATAGTTTAACCAATAGATTGCTTGGCTTACAGAATATTCATAAGCTTATTATTTGCTGTATAAGTGTTTGAAGCTTTCTTCAATAAACTGGACCTGTGATGAACCACCTGGTGTCCTGGTCCCCTTCCTATGTCAGGTCAGCTACGTTAAAACATTAGACTACAGCTCCATGCAACACTGCATTCAAATTAAGGGGCCAATTTCTCATCTGACTACAAAGACATCCATGCCGAGGAAATCTGACTCGACCACAACGAGTTCAGCTTTACAGCAGGAGGCTGAGGGCAAAGTGTGGCCCAGCAGGTGCTGGGCAGTTCATGGCTGCCCTTGGACCCTGACCCCAGGCTGGCTCTGAGAACTCCGGCCCCACGCCAGGAGTGGGGAACTGCCCCGGGCTGGGCATTGACCAGAGGCAGAACCCTCAGAACTGCCCCAGGGTGAGCACTGACCAGAGGCAGAACCCTCAGAACTGCCCCAGGCTGGGCATTGACCACAGGCAGAACCCTCAGAACTGCCCCAGGCTGGGCATTGACCACAGGCAGAACCCTCAGAACTGCCCCAGGGTGGGCACTGACCACAGGCAGAACCCTCAGAACTGCCCCAGGCTGGGCATTGACCACAGGCAGAACCCTCAGAGCCTCTTGCTCTACGCCGCAAGAGACAAGCCACCAACGGGACCAGGCAGAGGAGAAAGGAGGAGGATCTCTGTCTTGAAGTTCCACAAGGAAGGGTTTATTCCAAGCAAAAGGGTCAAAGCCAAAAGAGCCCTGGACACTCCCGTGCAAGGGCTTTTGTACAGATACAAATCAGAGGGTGAATACAAACAGCAAGCCAAAAGGGAATCCTCAGGGGAGCACTGAGGGGATTACATCAAGTGTCTGGGGCCACTTTGGGTAGGAGGGTGGGGAGGATGGCTCACATGGGCCAATGGGGCCTCCAGGAATAGGGGAATTCCAAAGGGGCATTGCAGACAGGGATTGGCTCCAGGTTAAATTGGCAAAGAAGGTTGGGGAACAAAAGGGGCTGGGTTTGACAGGCAGGGAAAGAGCTGGAACAAGGGGCAGGGAATGGCATGAGGGACAGCTTTGAGGGAGGCTAAAACCCAGGGGTAAACCAACTCAGGGAGAACACGGGGTACCACAGAACAAACCACTTAACAAGGAATCAATACAATAAATTTGAACCGCTACACATGGCTGCAGAGTTTTTTGTCTCCACTGGAGCTTCCTGCAGTGAACACAAATCATTCTGCTGCCCAGGAGGGGGGAAATGACACCACAAAGAAAAGCTCACTGCTTGATACAATGACATCTCTCTAACAGCCACCTTCTGCCCTCATCCTTGCTCTGCCCCATTGCAATCAAATCAATCGCTCTCAAAAACACAAGAATGGCTTCAGGCCTTGACCATAAGGTCTGTGAGCTCAGCATATGATTTTGGAAAGCAAACAGTGCTCTTTGAGGAACATCCCGAGTAAGCCAGCCAGCAGAGGCGTCCCAGCAGTGCAGATCTCTCAGTGCCAGCATGCTCCAAGCTGGCACCAGAGCTAAAGCCCTCCCACCCTGCAGTGCAGCTCCAGCCCTGGTGCTGCAGCGGCTGTGGCTGGGCTCTTGCCGTACCTCGATGTCCCGGTGTCCCTGGGGGAGGATGGTGCCTCCGCTGGGATTGATGGTGAACTCCCTGGGCTCCACACGGAAATGGATTCCCTTGCTCCAGGCCGGGTCGGTGTCCCTGCGGATCTGATCCACGCTGTCCACAGCCGGCTGCGTGCCATCGTCCGACATGCGGAGCTGGAACGTCAGGGGCACCGCGGAGCTGTTGGTGAGGCGGCAGCGCTGCGTGTAGGGAAAGCCTGGGCAAGGACACAAATATCCATTCAGGCACCCAGCAGGCCATGATCCTGGGGGCAAGATCCTGGCAGGATCAAAGTGGCATTGGAGTGGAGCTCTCTATGATCTGAACTACAGCTCACCCAGAAGCTGCGTGAGGAATTAATCGTCACTTAGCTCCCTTTGACACAGATTCCAGACTGCAGCCTTGAAAATGCCCACTCCTAGCCCTGCTGAACACTGCAAGCTTCTCTCTTTGTGATGGGGCCAAGCTCCCTCACCTGCCCCAAACCAGCACCAGTTCTCTCTCAGTGATGAGTGTGCACCCAGACCCAGCATTTACTCTGAGAATTCAAGCTGTCCAATTCCCTGCTCAGCCTGCCAACACTCCCACCTTTTTCAAGACATATAAAGAGTGAGTTGTCAGTGAGAAGAAGCTACAGCAAAAGAAAGTGAGGATGGAATCCGCAACTAGAACGTGAGGCAAAGAACCCTAATGCAGCTTCTCTCTGCAGGATCCTTAAGGCATCTCTTGCTTTGGGCCAAACAGACTGAGCACGTGACAGCTCAGAGCCCGCTCAGCTGGGGGCACAGCCGAGCCTTGCTTTGAGATTAGCAATCAGGAACCAGGTCCCACCTCAGCCCACAAACAGGGACATCACAGCCGTGCTGCTCACTGAGAGTGCTGCCTGCAAGGGTTTACCCCACTTTGGCTCTGAGATTTGCTTTCCATCCTGCAAAGCCAGAGATACAGCCACTCATGGTGGGGATGTCCTGCAGAGCGCGCAGAGCAGCCACAGCCTGCTCTGCACTGCACATCTGGCTGGGCTGGCCAGCTCTGTGGGGAGGAGACTTCTCCCCAGGCCTGCTCACCAAGAGTCAATGGGACACAGATGGGGAGGAAAAACAACTGCAGCTGCAGCCCAGAGCTTCTCTGTGCCCATCCAAGTGACCACTGCCAGCTCCAGCAGGGACTCCAGCAGGGAGGCAAGAGAGGCACAAAAAGGACAAACCCAGATGTCAAAACCTCCAAGGAGACTGAGGCCAGCACATGCAGACAACAGTCAAGAGTTACAAAGAAGCAAAAATACAACAGCTGCCTTCCGCCGAAGAGCCCTTAGGAATGAAAATGGATTCAGCAGGATCAATCTCCTGCTTCAGAACCATATTTCCATCTCTTTCCTTTCGTGTTTCATTCCTTCCAAAGTCAACTTGACAAGCGCCTCTGTGGTGATGCAGGCTGGGGAAGAAGAAGCTCAAGAAAGGCAATGAGTTTCCTTCAGAAGTTCATGAACTTCATTGTTCTGGCTTTAGGCTTGGCAGTGAACGTTGCCCTGGGTCTGGGAAGGGGGACAGGGGTTCTGGGGGGTTTTGGGGGGTTTTGGCCCTGGGCTGGGCTTTTCCCTGGGGGGTTCTTGGGAGTTGTGGCGTGATGCCGTGGGCGGCTGTGCAGTGGGAGCTGAGGCTGGGCAGGGAGCGGAGCTTCCCTTCCTCCCGCTCGGGGGTCGCAGCTCGGCCGCTGCTGCTGCGGGAGGTTTGTGCTTGGCCCGGGGCTGCCCTGGCTGCAGCTCAGCGCTGGCACCGACCCTGCCTGCCTGCCCCGCTGCTGCTGCTGCTGCTGCTGGGCACTGCCCGCATCCCCCTGCCCTCTGGGGCTTTGCAAAAGGAGCATTTCCTCCTTCCCTTCCCTTCCCGCACCGGCTGGGGGGGATCCCTGGCCTGCCAGAGCCCACAGCTCCTCCTGCTGTCACCAGAACTCCACCAAAGGGGAAAAACAGGACTGGGAAATGTCTGTTCTTGCCTTCTTGTCTGTGCTCTCCTGAGACAGTCTAGCAAAGAACTGTTATTCCTTTTCCCACACTTTTGCCTGGGAGCCCTGTCATTTCAAAGGGATAATCATTTGGAGGGAGGGGCTCATCTTTCCATTGCAGCAAGATTCCCACCTTCCTTGGCAGACATCTGTCTTTTAAAGCAGCACAGAGACACCAGAAAATTCTGCCTTTCTATTCCTTGCTTCCACTGGATCTCACAATGGCAAAATGCCCCCTGAGGCAGCAGCAGCAGCAGCAGCTCTGCAGTTCACAGCCTGAAGAGGCTGCTGGGGCAGAGCAGGAGTGAGGGATGCTTTTCTGTTGGAAGGCACACATCCCTGAGGCTGTGTCCCAGCCCAGGGAACACTCACCAAAGGAGATGTCCCCGAAGTCGAGCTCAGCGAGGTCGAAGTGTAAACTCGGTGCAGTGACGCTGCCCCTGCAGGCCGAGGACAGAGCAGGCAATGGCTCGGTTAAAGGCGTTGCAAAGCTCCGGCTGTCGTGGCTCGGGGGCACAAAACCCGGGCTCAGGGCACCCGGGGTTTCCAACCAACACAGCCCCGTGTGCTCAGCTGAGGGACAGGAGACAGGGGCAGGGATGTGGAGAGGTAGAAGGGAGTTCCAGGGGTTCCTTGAGCCCAGGAAAGGGGAGTCCAGGGTTTCCCAAAAAGGGGGGACCAGAGTGGGGACACCCGGGATGTTCTGGAAGGGGCAGTTCAGGCTGTCTCTGCTTTTGCAGAAAGGTGTGCCTGGGAAAGGCAGGAATGGGAGACCAAGGCGTTCCAGGTTGTCCCAGAGTCAGGCCTACGCCAAGTCTGGAGGCTGGGAGCCATGGGGTGCCCGGGAAAAGGGGAGCAGCGGGACCTGATGTCCAGAACAGGGGGATTCAGGGGGTCCCTGTGCAGGCTAAGGGGAGCAGGGGGGTCCCGGTGCTGGCAGTGGCGGTTCAGGGTCCCGGTGCCGGGGGTCCCACTCGCCCCTGGCCCCCCAGGAGCGCCCCCAGCCCCAGCGCTGGAGCCATCGCGCTGCTCCTCCTCACTGCCAGTGTGATCCCAGGATGATCCCAGTAGAACTCAGTCACCCAGGAGCTGCTCCCAGGATGATCCCAGTACAGCCCAGTCACTCCCAGTCCTGGCATCCCCCCAGGCCTCTCTGCGTTCCGACCTGTCCCGGCTCCATCCCCGCCCCTGCCGGGGGCTGCAAGGGCTGCGGGAGCGGAGGAGGACGAGGAGGAGGGAAGGGAGGAAGAGGCGGAGCGGGGGCGGAGAGGGGGAGCCAGGCGGCTCCGGCGCTGCCTGAACTTGCAGCAGCCGCTTGTCCCCTCCTGTCAGGGAGTTGTGCAGAGCCAGAAGGTCCCCTCTGAGCCTCCTTTTCTCCCGGCTGAGCCCCCTTCCCTGCTGCCTCAGCCCCTCCTGCTGTTCCAGCCAGGGTCGGATACTAGTGCTGCAAAGAGCAATGTACAGACCTGGCATAGGTGCCTTTGTCACCACATTTTAACCTTTCATTGGTTATAGAAAGACTCTTGGGAAGCCTCAAACTGCAGTCAGTCGCTGCAGTGCCAATGTCCTTGGCAAAGCCCTGCGGCCCGGCCCGGCCCCGCACTCGGCGCCGCGGTTGCCCGGTAACCGCGCCCGGGCCCTCAGCGCCTGTGACAGCGGCGCGGCCTCAGCTGCCTGAGAGCGCGGCCCTGGCTGGGTGTGCGCAGCCTGGGCTCCTGCAGGCGGCTGCACCGGGCCATTCGCCGGGTGAATTGTCGGCGTAGAGAATTGCTAAAGGTGCAGAGCATTGGCCTCTGCGAAAAGCCCAGCAGCGTGCAGAACACTGGTGTCTGCTAGGGAGTCCTGAATTTCACTTGAAGGTAAAGACCGACTAAAGTTGAACTTTTTGGTTTTGTTTCATCTGTGCTCTGAAAGAGAATGCCAAAGGGAAATAGAGGATGTGATCATGCCAGTCTTCTGGCGCAGCAGTTCAGTGACATGTTGTGGTGGTTTGACCAGGAAGAAGTGGGAACATTTTCTAAAGATAGTAGTATATACATTTTTTTCCTATAGTAACTGCTTAAACTGCTTAAAGGTGAATGAGTTCTGTTCAAGTTTCAGTAGGTTTTTATCATCTGGGTTTTAAAATTTTTAGGGAGTTGCCTCTGTATTGAGGTGCAAAGGAGACCATATGCCAAAGTCAATGGTCTGGATTTTATGGAACAGTAAATGTGAGGGAGAAAGAGAGAGAAAGAAAAGAAAAAGTGGGAGGGGGCTGGAGGTTGGCAAGGGGGGGAGGAGAAAGAGAGTGACAGAGAGAGGTTTAGTAGAAAATATCACCATTCCATGGCTCCCATTGGCCTACCATTAAATCCTCTTCTGGTCTTCTGTGTGGTGAGGTCTGGCAAAATGTAAGACTCCAATGGATTAATGCAGATTTGGGCAAGGGGATACCTTGCCCAGGTACCTCCCAGGAGTGGGGCAAGTTGGACTGTCTCTTGCTACTTTCAAATAATATAAAATTTTTAGCACCCATATATCCTTTGAGTCTGCCATGAGTTGGGTTCTGGATTTTCAGATTTGCTGTGTTACTTTGCATGCCCTGCAGTCGTCTGGTGCGAGGCCTCAGGAATGGGTCTGGAGGCACTGTGGAGGTCTTTGCTGGGAGGTTTGTGTGCAAACCTGGCCTCAGCAGAAGAGTCTGTGGCTATGACTTCCCCAGCCTGAACCCAGACAGAGCTGATTTTCAGGACAGCTGCTGGGTTTGGCTTTGTTGTGGATAGGTTTTACTCCTCAGCCTTGTTTACTTGTCCCCAGACCTGAGCTAATGGGACAATAGTGTCACCTTGATCTTGTCTCAAGTTCCCTTAGGCAGCTTAACTCACAGTGCCAAGTTCCAGTCAGGAGGCATTTTCAGGGAGGGGTGGGCTTGGGTGTTCGCAGCTTCTTTATAGAGTTTTGTCACAATGGGCAGAAAGTCCTTTATAATGATATTTAAGCCATTAGCCATAACATTCCAGTCTCTCATTAGTCTCTCAGCTGTGAGGAGCAGCTGAGAGAGCAAGGGTGCTTTAGCCTAAAGAAGAGGAGGCCCACTCTAGCAATTTTTGAGTAATATTTAAGCTACAGCTTTGTCTGTTCGAACTGCTTTTAATGTTCAGATTTTTAGCTCCAGGTTTCAGTATGATCTAACTTTGAATTGCACAAGGTAGCCATAGAGTTCAAATAAAGTCCAACTGGATGCCTAATTATACTAGCTACTTACACCAAACAAGCACTTAGCTACTTTCAAGTAATGTAAGATTTTTAGCACCAGAATATGCCTTGAATCTGCCATGAATTGGGTTGTGGATTTTCAGAGTTCCATTGTTGCTCCTTCCAGTTTTGTTGAGGCACTGTCGCTCACCTGCGACACCGTCCCTTGGAAATGGCGTCTGGATTGCCAAAGAAGACACTGACACCTCGTCTTTTGTCCAGGGAAGGGCTGAAGCCTAATACTGTGAGTACCCCCTGGGGCTGTGTTAAGGCTGGCACTGCCCTGGTGTCCCTGCTCTCCCTGCCCCTGTTGTCCAGCAGTGCTGTGAAGCTGCAGAGCCCCTGCCCAGCCCTTTGTGCTGTGCTGCTGTTGCTGGGGCTGTCCTGGTGCAATAGGGAACACTGTGGGTTGCTTCAGCTGTGTCTTGCCTGGCTGTGCCAGCAGAGCCAAGTGAAACCAATGTACAGCTGAAGGCCTGAGCATGTGTTCTGTCCCTTTCCCTGTGCCACAGGAATTCCTTCTGTCAGGCTGGGCACCACTCACCGGTGCTGCTCTGACCATGCTGCCCTTGGGCACCTGGGCGTGTTGGTGGGGGGAAGCTCAAACTCTGCCCAAAGCCCTGAGAGCCACGGCTGGTCCCAGCTGGAAGAGCTTCCAAAGCAGCTGCTCTCTCCCAGCTCCTGTGTGGGCACAGATGCAGGCCTGCAGGCAGTGCTGGAGCCAGGGCCGCAAAGGTCCCTTGCTGTCTGCAGCTCACTTGGCTGAAGATGCCCCACTGCTGAGGCTCTGTCAAGGAGATGCCTCTGTTTTCTTCTGTGGAGGGCTCTGTCAGCCCAGGCAGAGAAAACAATCAACAGGGAGAACTAAAACCTAGAGACATTGTTGTGCACCTCACTCTTGGTACAGCGTTCCTTTCTTGCATCTCTTGGACTCATCCAGCAGCGATATCTCCTTGCTGTGAGTTCTGAGCGTTGTGCAGGGATGGAGTTCAGGCAGTTCTGAGAGCTCCTCCCCATTCTCTGGAAAGGTCACTGCCTCAATCCAATGAAACGTAAGAGGAAACAAATGCCCAAAGAGCAGAAATCCCCAACCATGTCCCATCCAGTCATGGAGAAGCCAATGGGACAGAGCCATATGGCTGGAGTATGTGTGTTCCACTCTGTATTATTAATTCACTGATGCTAAGTATTTCAGCAGGAAACTCCCAGGGCTTCCAGGAATGTCCTAGTGGCTGTGATCACAAGTTATTCACCAGTGCCACTTGTTCGAGAAAAGCCTTTCTGAACAGGCACAACTCTGAGGCTCTAGCTGGTTTACTTTTGCCTTTCAGCTGCTTCCCTCTAAGTTCCAGAGGGAGAAGTTTCTCAGCAGGAAGAAGGAGGCCAGCACTGGGGGGAGTATTCTGCCCAGAATTGGCCCATTTCTAGACAGGAGTGAGACTCGCCCAAAGGTAGCCTTTTCCTGCTCTTTTCCTTTCTGTTTCACATGAAGTTTGAAGAGGGTGTGTGCTTGTGACAGGCTTGCCTCCAGCAAAATGCCTCAGTGTCCAGGTCCTGCTGTCATTGCAAGGTGCTGGGAGTGGTGGACTGGGAGTCCTGATCTGCACTAAGCCAACACAAATACCCTCTGCTGAAGCTGCTGGGGTGTGCTGGAGTGCAGCTGCCATTGCTAAAACAATGGGAGGAAGGCTGGGGACACAGAGGCCCAAAATTGCCCTTTGCCATTCTCCTGCTGAAGGAGCCACCTCTTGCTTTGGTGTGGTCACCATCAAATGCTCGGGGTCACAGAATTCCGGGCAGAGTGGCAGCGTTGGCCTTTGAAGGCCAAGGATCTGCAGGAATTCCTTCAGATGGAACACAACAAATTGCATTACTGCTTTGGGCTGGAACAATGTGTTGGAGCCTGACGGGGTGTTAGATTTTGCAGGCTGCCAGATGTACAGGGGACTGGCCCTGGGCAGAGGGGAATGGATGTGCTTTGTCTGGATCAGTGCCTACTCAGAGGTGTGTTTAAAGCTGCTTTTCTGGCAGGACTAGCTCGGTATAAAGCACAGTCCAAACGGGTAGGTGACTGAGGTGGGCTGTTGAGCAGGAAATTGGCAGCAAGAGACACGGAACACAATCCAGGTTAAGGATTGTCCTGGAGAGGGGCCTTGGGAACACCTCAGGAAAGGGCACAGCTAAGGGACAGTGTGCTGCAGCCACTCCCTTGAGCGGAATGTGTCTGCTGTGAAGTCACAGAGGAGACCTGCTTGTGTCTCTGCGGTGACAGCAGTGTGGCTGGAGAAGGCAGACAAAGCAGGGCAGAGTTTTCTCCAAGCAATGTCTCTGCTCCAGAAGCATTTGCTGTTGTTGTGTCATTCCAGACGTGCCTCTACAATGGCATGAAATAAGGTTGCAGTAATGACAGGAAAGCACCCATTTAAAGGCCATTGAAAAAGGAGATACCAACTCTACTTTTACCCAAGTTGCTGAGAAAATAACTGAAACTTATCCTCATTCAGCATCCACCTTACTTGTCTTTTTATTTTCAGCTCATTTGTCTTTTTATTTTTGCCTTTTCCTCTCTTTGGAACACACTAACTTTTAAATACAATGAAAAGGAACAAAATCATCAAAGCAAAAGAAAAGTGTTTCTTAGTAAGGATTCAGCTGAGCTGGGGATGTCTCCCTCCCTGAGAGCCAAGGGCACACACACACCCTCTGAGAAAATGGCAATCTTTGTATCCCCTTTGTACCCGGCTGGGGCGGTCCCTGTGCCCTTTGCCATTGGATGGGTACTCAGGAGCTTCCATTCTCTACTGAGCACCAACTTTTCTGTCCGCTCCCTGCTCGTCCTCCTTCCTTTTGGTCAGGTCTTCAACCCTGCCCCTCTCACTGTGACACTCAACAAACCAACCTGAACAAATGCAAACCACAAATAACACACAGAACCAACAAATTCCATTCTTTTGCTTAATAACCTTTTGGCTTCAGCCAAATGTCACCTCATCTCTCACACCTGCTCTGGTCCTGTGCTCTTCTTACTGAAGTCTAAGTTCTAGAGCAAAAAAGATATTTGCAGTTGTGTGGGCCTCGGTTTCCCTGTCTCAGAGTAAAAGACATCCCAAATCCTTTCCCATGGAGTCTCCTGTAAATTCATGGGTTTTACTTACTCCATGAGTGCTCAGTCAGTGCCCCAGAGCTCTGTGACCGCATGGGCACAGGGCTGTGTTTTAGGAACGTGCTGCCTGGCATTCTGGAGAAAGAAACCTGGAGAAATCCATGCCGAAAGAGCAGCTTGGCTTGAGCCTGCTCTGTGTGGCCCAGCAGCTGTGGATGAGCTCAGAGCAGAGGTGGGTGAGCCACTGTTTGCCCAGTGTGGGCTGGGCAGACGTGCTCCCTCGGAGTCTGTACTTCACTGGGGATCAGTGGAAGATTCTCCTGCATGAACCTTCCTCACAGCAGCTGAAGCTCTCCCTGCTCTCTCTCCTCTCCAGCTGCCGTCAGCTGCCCCGAAACAGAGCTGGTTTGGGGTTTCCCCACCAGAGCTGGTATTTCAGAACTTCGTCGCTCGGCAGGTGTCGGAAATGGTGCTGTCTCTCATGAATAAGGACAAGGTAAGTGCTGGCACGCAGAGCTTTAACGCTGTGCTGGAAGAGGAGAGTGCTGTCATTCCCTCAGTGTACAGCAAAGCAAGTTATCTGCTGCAGCACATGCAGAAGAAAATGTCTCAGCACCTTCTTCTGCAAGATGGTGGAAATCTTCCTGTGCTGGGAATTGTCCCCAGATTTTGGCCAGGCGTTGATGGTGTCTATCCCAAAGGAGTTTCCTTCTCTTGAAAGCTCTGGATTGACAGGAATGTTGAGGGCTGTACAGTTCTTACCTGCTCTCATGCTTTGCCTTGGGTCTATAGCACATCCTGTGTGTCCTTGGTTAATCTTGGCTCCTGGTAGGAATCTCTGCCTCTCTCAGCCAGTTTGGCTCCCTTTGTGCAGCTCACAGGCAAAGCTCCGGGGCTGAGCCTTCTGCACTTTATGCTGGAATCACTTCTCATTAATGGCATTGGCCCTGCAGGAACCGTGTTCTGCAAGAGCCCTGCAATCAGAGTGATGGAGCAGAAGCAGTGAGAGGCCTTCAGGTTCCACTTGAGGCTCCTGCTCAGCTTCATCCAGCTCTGCTCAACTTTTCCAGAAGCAACACGGTGCTCTGCTTTCCCTTTGCAGAAGCACAGCACATCCAAAGCCATGTGCTCCTGGAGGTTTCCACCTTCACCTGAAGAAATTGGCATTGTTTTGCAGTTTCCCAAGAGAGCTGAGAGGGAAAAAGTTGAAAAATGTCAATTGTGTTCCACTGTATTGAGGAAAACTTGAGACCATTTGAATTTCAGTCAGGGAAACATTTTCTCAAGTGAGGCTTGTGCCAAGAGTGGGCTGGTGGGAGGAGACAGGAGGGAGTCCAAATCATCTGGTTTAGACTTTTGGAGAGCATTTTGGTGCTCAGGGGTTGATGAGATCAGTGTGCTAGAAAATGCATGTGTGCTGTGCATGTGTACCCCAGAGGGCCGAACCTGGCCTGCTGGCTGCAGGCAGGAATGCCCAGCAGCCCAGCTTGCCTGCACAGGCAGCAGGAAGCCCTGGAGAGCCAAGATTGGCTTTTCATACTGGAACCACACTGTCAGACAGTGCTGGCCCTGTTTCTCCAGGCAGAAAATGCCTCTGAAGCCCCATGGTCAATAGACACCGCCTGTCTGTGTTTCTGTCACTTTTGGCAAGCTGGTTGCTCTCATGGTTTTATGATTCTTGCTTGCTGCTTTGCTGCCCATTTAAATTCTCTTTGCCATCTCCTTGTTTTAGGGATTGTCTTGCTGTGTTCATTCCTTCTTTTGCTTTTCAGGTTTGCTTTTATTCCCAGTAAGACCACAGTGTTTGGTCTCCTGTCTTGCTGCTCTGCCTGCCTGACTGTATCCCCAGAAGTTCCCTACCCAAACCTGATCTGCTGGAAGGGAATTTCTTCCTTCCCCCACAGAAATGGGCTGGTTTGCTTTTAGGTAGCACATTCCCCCTCTGGAACATGACCACTTCATGGCTGTGTGCAGGCAGAAGCCAGCAGGTTTTTTGGCCTTGTTGAACATGCAGGTGACTTGGTTCAGGTGCTGTGTCTCCATCCTGCTGGTGCTGACCTGCTCGGCCCTTCCTTCCCAGCAGGCGCTGCCCTACTGGCCCTGGCCAAAATGCTGGAGCCAGAGAGAAGGGATTCAAGTTCAGCCTTGTGAATGATGTGCCTGTGCCTGCTCAGCTGGAAGTGCTTTGGAAAAGGGGCAGGGGAGGGATGTTAGCAGGGCATGGACAGGTCTCCCCTCGTCCTGTTTCCACAAGTGGCAAAATCATAATTTCATGTCTTTGCTGCAGTTTCTTCACGTGGTGAAGGTCTCCATGGAGAGCTCACCTTACTTCCAGCTGGTGAGCTCCAGCGATGCGTACCGTGCCGTGCCGCCGGGCGCCTCTGCCCCTGTGCGCATCCGCTTCACCCCCAGCAAGAACAAGGTGAGGCTGGAGGAGCCAAAGCACACAATGATCTCCACAGCCATTGTTTTCCCTGCACTCTGGCTCCAGCCCATTGCATGCTGTGAGCTGGGCTCCAGGCGTGGGCAGGCAGCCTGCAGCCAGTCACACCTTGGCACTGCTGGCAGGCACTGCAGCCAGGCCTGACAGGCTCTGCTTGCCCTCCCTGCACACTGCTGAGCATTGCCAAGGGAAGATGCACGGGAAACAGGATGAAAATGACAGAGGGCTCTTGATAGATGTTGGGCCATCTCTAGGTCCAGTGGAAGGGGTTTCATTCTGATGGAAAACACCAGAGGAACAAAGAGGTCAGAGAGCTTTCCTCCTTCCTGGACTGCCAACAGCTTCCCTGCCTGCCCCTGGGCTGGAGCACAGCCGGTGCTTTTTCACCCCCTCTGTTGTGCAGCCTGTCAGCTGTGCTGTCCCAGAGCACAAGTGAGCATGGCACAGCTGCAGGGCCAGGGCAGAGGATGTGCTGTGCCCGTGAGCCCGGCCTGGCACAGGCACACTGGGCCCTGGGTGCCCTTGGTCAGCAGGAGGTTGCTGAGCTGCAGGGCACTTGGACACCTGCCTGAAGGAGCTGGTGTAGGGCAGGTACAAGCTGCAGGCAGAGCTGTGAGCCCAGAGCCCGTGGCAGTGACACTGCTGGGGCTCTGTCTTCATGCCTGTCCCTGTGCTTGCTCTGTCAGCTGGCACCCATTCCGTGCCAAAGGTGCTTTTGCGGGGAGCTTTGAACAGCAGTGCTGAGGCCCTGGCAAGTCTGATCTCAGTGCTGGGTGCAGGCCAGAGGTGCAGGATGTCTTTGGGTGCAGCTGTTTTCTCCTCTTCCTTTTGCTGCTCAGAGTCAGTTGAACACTTTGTCCTATTCTCAGACAGTGGGAATATAGAACTGTAAAGAGCAATGTCCTGTGTTCCCCAGCTCCATGTTGCTTAGAAAGGGGCTTAGGAATTCTTTAACATCATTAAAGTTTAGAGTAGAAATGATGGTGGCCTAGGGCTGTTATCTGTATGACCCAAGTGACACAAGAGCTGAATGCCACTGAGACGGATTTTGCAAAGTGCGCAGGTGCCTTTAAAACGTGACATAGCAGTAGAACTTAGTGTTCATGTGAGGGTGCAATAGGTAAATGGATGCCCTTGAAGGGGTATAGGAAATGGTTTTTCTTCTGCCATGGGGATGGCACTAAATGTCCTGTGCTGAGCCAGTTTCTTTTCCTGCAGGATTATTGCCACGAGCTGGTGTGCCTCACTGCAAGGGAAAGGATCGTTGTGCCAATTCGGGCCATTGGTGCCCGAGCTGTGCTGGACTTCCCTGCCCAGCTGGACTTCTCCAAGTGTCCAGTCAAGGTCAGCACCCAGCAGACTCTGCTGGTGCGCAATGTCGGTGCCCGGGCAGCTCGGTACCAGCTGAGCACGCAGAGGTGAGGCAGCTCATCTGTCCCTGTGCAAAAACCTTTGGGTGAGAGCGGAGTTGGGAAAGAGCTACAGAAGGAACCAAGCACCGGATCTGCTGCCCTGCAGCCTGGCTGGAAGTGAGCAGGATGGAAGGCATCTGCTCTTGCTTCCAGTGGCCTTGGAGCTTTCTGTGTCCCAGATTTCCTGGAGGCTGCTGGAACATGTTGGGAGCTGGCTTGCACCCTGCTGAGCACAAGCAGCTTCAGAAATGCTTCCTCAGCACTGTCAGCCAAAGAGAGCCATTCTCTGGGAGGCCACAGGCACGTGGCTTTGCAGTGATCCTGGAGGGGACCTCTGGAAATCATCTGAGCAAAGACACTGCTCAAAGCAAGAGCAGTGTCTGGGGGTTGCAAGGTGCCATTGGGAGACATGGACCTGTCTTTAGATGCCTTACAAGAAAACAAACATGTCAATGGACCTAGTTATAAAAGCAGAAGAAAACAACCTTTTAAAACCCCCTCCATACCTTATCTTTTCTGCCTGTCAGGTGCAGTAGTGATTCATTGAGAGGATGGATCTAACAGGATGAGAAGTGTCTTAAGGAGCAGCTGACAATTAACAGAGAAAAGCCCAAAATTTAGCTTTCCAGGCCCACCTCTTGACAGCGATTTTAATTTGGTTCTTACAGTGTCAGGGATGTCTCCTTCACAGCTCTTCTAGCTGTGGGCTCAGGGAACAGTTTAGTGGTGTTGGCCGAAATTCAGAGGAGTTAAGTTTAGCTGTGGAGCTTGTGTCTTTGGGTCTTGGGGAGCCAGGTGTGTGTGAGAGATGACTGCTAGAGCAGGGACAGAGGAGTCTGGTGGGTAGAGCCCAGGGATGGAGGCGATGCGGGGGCTGATTTGCACTCAGTTTTTCAGTCCTGACAGCTGAGTCCTGAACTTGGCTGGATCCTCTTCTCCTGATAATTTGAAAAGAAGAAGACACCTTCTTTCTCAGGCAAGCCCTGAAGTCATCCCTGGAATGTTATTCCCATCCTGCCACCTGAAGGCAGGAGCATGTAAGATGGGGCAGGAGTGGGAATGGAATGGAATGGAAGGCAGTGCTGAAGCCTGGCCAGGGATTCCCCTAACTGGCAGCTTCTCTATTGCGGTGAAATTTCTGGCCAAAGACTAAGAACAGAATGCTGTGCCTTGCCCCCAGCAGGCCCTGATCCCCCCAGCCCCAGCAGAGCTGCAGCAGTGCTGGCATCAGCCCCGGGGCAGATGCAGGAGCACGAGCACTGATCTGGCTCTGGGGCTGCTGGGGCCTTGTCTTTCCTCCCCTCCCTCCAAAGTCTCACGTCCAGCACATGAACATTGCTGGCCCAAGGCTTCTCCATCATCCAGCAGTGATGTTCTCACCAGTGGCAATGGGAACAGGTCAGCCCATAATTACAGCAAGAGGTCCTGAATGAGCAGAACCTGAAGCGAGTTCTTCAGCTGTTACTACTGACATGAACAAAGTTCAGCTTGCCAAATGTTCTCTTTGTTTTTGTGTGTGATGCATTCATCAGCAAAGTCCCCAGAACACATTTGAAGTGACAGATTGACCAGCAACAAAGCACCAAGGCCAGGAACTTTGGTTTCCTCACTGGGGCTGTAGAAGGGCACAAAGCCCAGCAGCTGCTGGGCAGAAGCACATTTCCCCTGAGCTGTCCCTGAGCATCAAAGCACAGAGTCTTGTGTTTGTCAGGCAAGAGCTGTTTACCTGGTGACTAAATCCTGATTGCTCCTGTTAAATCCAAAGTGCACCAACGCATCTGCATCATTATTTCCAACACATTGCACAGAGTTTCTCTGCTGGGCCAAGCAAACAGTTACCAGCCTGCATGACAGCCCAGAGTCCCAGACTGCATTGCTGGCAAACACACAGAAACCTCCGGTTCTGCTTCCTTGATGTGCTCCTGCTCATGGTGCTTCATTTAGCTGGGATTGGACCCTTCAGACTGTAAATGGCATCGTCCTTTTGGGTTTCCATGTCACTGTATTGCTCTAGTCTGCATTTGCACTCTTTCAGAGTTTTGATTACTCCTCTTCTTAGAGCAGCTTTCATTGAAATGCCTTTAAAAATTGCCCTTTTTAGGCTAAATCACGATGATTTCAAGGTAAAATAAACCAAAGAAGCACACTGCAAATTCAACAGGAACTATTCCTTGGTCTTCAGGGAAAAGTTCCTTCTCCCTGTCTGATTCCTAGGCTGTAATCTCCCAGGACAGGGAGTGCCCTACCATTTGCATCTCTTGAGATGGGATTTGTAGGCAGCAGGAAAAGAGAAATTCCTGAGGCAGTCAGTGTCAAGTTGTGCATGCAAATAGCTCTGAACCCTCTCTGTGCTTTTCACAAACCATTCTCTGATGGGATTGCTGGCAGTGGGAGCCTTGAGGCTCATTGCAGAGAGCTGGATGCAGAGAATGGGGAGCTGAGGCCCTGTTACCCCCAGGGTCTTGTGAGGGCTGGATCTTGTCAGCAGTGGCTCAGTGGCTGTTTGTGATCCTGTCTGTTCTGTCTCTTGTGCTGCCTGTGCTTGGTTTGCTCCCTGCTTGGCCAAGGGAGCTGCAGGGAGCTGCAGTGCAGCAGGAATCTCATGGCCAGGCGTCCCCAGGCCTGACCCCTCTCTCTGTGTTGCAGTCCTTTCTCTGTGGTGCCGGCCTCAGGAGCTCTGGGCGCTGGTGACACCGTGCAGGTGACAGTGGCATTTCACCCGCTGGCCAGCGGTGCCCATTGCGGCTCCCTGGCCGTGTGCTGCAGCTCAGGTGAGTGCTGGGCCCTGCAGGGCACAGGACAGTTCTGCACATGGCTCCCTGCTGTCCATCCCCTGCATTGCCTCCAGAGGTGCCTCCCCTGTTCAGCCTTACCCCAAAGCAAACTGAGAACTCCTTGGTGTTTAGGGGCTTGAGAAAGGCAAAGATTTTTGACTGCTGTTTTGCTGGGACTTGCTGAGTGGAGGAAGGAGGAACTCTGATTCTCCACTACCATGTGGCTATGCCTGGGTGAAGTTTTATTTGATTCCTGGGCAGTGCTGTAGGTGAGGTCTCCATCAGACTGTCTCCAATGCAATGGATTTCTTGCACACCTCTGTCCCATATGCTGCTTCTCCATTGGCTTGTCACAGGCCCTTTTTCTGTGTGGCCCTTACACATAGATGTAGTTTCTGTCTAACAACATTTTCAGGCCTTTAAGTTCCTTTTTTGTGACAAATCAAAACAATTTTTTCCCTGTCCCCATTTCCCAGGCTGTTGAAGCTGTTGCAAACCTCTCACATCTATCTCCCATTTGATTTCTAGACTGAGGGATCCTATTCAGTCTTAATGTAGAAACTGCTCTGTACTCACTGATCTTTCCTTTGTCCCTTTCTTCTTTGATTTGCAATGCTCCAGCTTGGTTTTTCAGATCAGAACAGTATAAAATATTTAAAGACTGATGTGGCTGTGGGTTTGGACAAGGAGATGATTTTCACGGTGCTCATTCTGTAGTGGTTTGTCACATTGCAGAGCCAGGCTGGTTGTGTTTCCTCACCTGTGTCCCTCCTGCTGTGGGCTGTCACTTCACTTGTTCCTCTGGGCCTCCTTTTGCTGCCCAGCTGCCCCCAGGCATATTTGCTGGTCAGCAAGAAGGGATCCAAGGGATCAGGAGTCTCCTGGGATGCCCAGGGAGAGCCTGGGCAAGGCAGGACTGAGCAGGGCTCCTCAGCCCTGTCACCTGAAGGACTTGGATGCAGAAATCCTGGTGATCTGAGTGGGTCACCGGAGCACATGGACCAATCTCCCTGTCCATCCTGTCCCCTTGGGGCCAAATCTCTACAAACACCCTCAGAAATAAGGTGTTTTAGGAGGTGCCCAGGACATCCTCACGCTGTACACACAGAGCTGAAGGATGTGATCAATGGGGTGGTCCACAGAAGTGCTCCTTCAGCGCAAAACTGGGACACTTTCTTCTGTGCCCTGTGCTTTGCTCTGTCCCTTGTGCTTCCATCAGCCAGTGAGCTGAGCAAAGACTCCCCTTTGCTTTGTTCCAGGTGAAGAAAGAATCCACACAAAGCTCCAGGGAGAAGCTGTAGATGTCAACGTTGGGCTGAGCACAAATTCCGTGGAGCTTGACAAGACTTTCACCAGCATGTCAAGCCACAGAACCCTGTTCATTGAACACAGGAGTAACATCACAGCCCACTTCCAGTGGAAGGCTTTTGCTACTGAGGAAGAAGAGAATGAAGCGAAGAGGAGGTTGGTTTGAAAGATGCATTTCAGTGAGATACAGGCCCAAGACTGAAACTAACGTGTGGCCTCAGGGGATGTTGGTGCTTTTGAATGGTTTAGGCCAAGTGAACCATGCCCGGCACTGGGGTGTGTGTCCCTGGGCTTCAGGAGCTCAGCACTCAGCATTCCAGGTCATTTATACTCCAACCAGGGATGGCATTTTGGGAAGGAAAGGTTGATTGGGATGACTGGATTTCCTCAGGTTCTAATTGGGCTCTTGTCTCTCTTCTCTTCTTTCTACATGACCTGGCAACATCCTTAAGCATTTCCTGAGTTGCCAGTCCCTCTTTCCAAAGGTGATACAGCCTCTTTTTTCCCTTTAGTTCCTTCAAAATCTCCTTGCCCATGCGGGCTGGTAGTGTGTCCCTGTGCTGCTGTCAGAGAGGTTTTGTGCTCTCAGAGCAGAGAGGATTTTTTGTGAGAGAAGATAGTGCAGGATCCTTTCCCTCTTAGGACATTCTAGTGCCATGCACTGGGATGGGATCCAAAAAGCTCTGGCTCATGGAAAGGTCTCTCCAGGAGTTTGCTGTCTCCCTCCTGCACAACAAAGTTCCTTCCCCTCTCAGAGCCTCTGTTTTCATGCATATTGCATATAAAAACTTGAATGTCCCTGAAGGGATTCAGTGCCTGAATTCATCAATTTCCTGTGGAAGTGCTCTGGGATGCTCTTGTGAAAGGCAGAGTAGGGAACGGGGCAGGTCCAAACTGGAAGAAACAAAGAGTGATGCTGGTAACACGTAGCTGCAAGCCAGCTTTGTCTCCCCTTGCCAGGGAAATGCTGCAGTGGGTGCTCTGTGATCTTTCTGTGCCCCCCCGAGCAGCTCAGTGGGAAGAAAAGCCACTTGAAATGGCTGGTTGATTCTCCCTCAGCTGTGGCAGAGGCTTTGAGGCAGGAGGCTCTCTGGAGGGATGCTGGCTTTGCAAACCTCTGCTGAGCTTGCAAGGGTGGAGTGAAACTCCCTGCTGGGCCAGGGAACAGCAAGTTGTCCTCTGATCCCTGTGGGACCCTCGTGGCTTGGGCTCAGCCTTTGCTGGGGAGCTGCTGCTGCTGCTCCTCCTCAAGTGCTTTGCTCTCCTGTGCTCACACTTCTCTCTGCAAATCTGTGGCTCATGAAACCATCTGCTGGCCTTGTCTCTCCCTGGGGCTGCAGGCAGTGCTTGCTGCAGCCGCCCAAAGAGGTGTCCCAGGAAAACTTCCCAGAGGAGAAAGAAACGGAGAAGGTGAAGAGCTTTTGTGGAGATCACAGTGCCCTCCTGAGCAGCATGGTCCAGGAGAAGATGGTAAAGGTGCAAGAAGACCCCATGCTGTTCTCTGATGACATTTTTTTCCTTGAGCCAATGGTAAGTGATAGCTGAGAACATTCTCTTCCTCCTCCTCCTCCTCCTCCCACCCACCCTACTCCCTACACCCACCCCTTCCCCGGCTGCGGTCACTGGGCAGATCCTCAGCTGGCTCCATGTGCTGGCAGGGAGGACATGGAGTTTCTGGTGAGGCTGCAGGGCTCGCTGCTGAAAGCATTTGTGCCCTGCAGGCTCCAGGCAGGGCTGGGAGCCTGACAAAGCCCAGCTCTGCTGCCAGGCTCGAGCTCAGGGCACTGCCTGCGTGTCCTTGCAGTGTCCCAGGGAGCAGTTCTTGTAGGCAGGGGCTCCCCTGACACGTGGGGCTCAGCAGAGGCTGTTGGAGCACTGCCAGCTCACACACTGACCTGAAGCTTGCAATTGTTCCCTAGCAAAAGGAGGCCAAATTCAGCCCAAGGTTAATGACAGAAATGCCAATCCCCTCCTGTAACCATGCCTTGCACTATTTCTGAGTGTCCCTTCCAGCGTCATCTGTGAGCCTGGACACCAGGGTGGAAGGTTAAAATGGGCCTTTGGAGTTGTCCTGCACACAGGGACAGAAAACCTTTTCCTTTTCTGGTGGTGCAAGCAAACTGCCACATGCTCCCATCAACCAGAGCCTTGATTCTGAGTACTGGCATTGTGAGAGATGATGAATGCCTGGTGTGTGCACAGTGGAACACCCTTCTCATCTTGGAGTAAACCCTAGAATAATCCCAGCCTCTGCTTTCTTTCAGTAGAGGTTAAACTAATATTTTTATTTCCAAGGAAGGGGATCATGTTCTCTTCTTGGTTACAGCTATGGCCCATCTAAGGCCAAGAGCCAGCAGGGCACAGTGGCAGTTGCATCCCACTGTAGCTGACAGCAGCATGATGTGCCCAAGAGCTTGTGTCAGAGCAGCAGGAATATTGTGGAGAGTGGGAGCTGATCAGCTGAGCATTGAGAGCTGTGTTGGGCTGGGTTTGGAGTGTTTCCTTGGCTCCTTGTGTTGTTCACTCATCACTGATGCTCTAAACAAAGGCTTACAGGAGGGTGGTGAAAACAAGAATGTGAAGTTTGCAGACCAATCTTTTGCTGTCTCTTTCTGGTGTAGGAGGGAGAAATCAGGCCGAATTGTTCAGCTGAAATCAAGGTGACCTTTAAACCCCTGGAAGCACTGGAGTATGGAAGTGTGGCTTACTGCAGCATCTCAGGTGCAGCTCCTTTGCCCTGCCTCTCTCCCCCTCAGTGAAGCCCTGGTGCCAGCCTGAGCCCACTGGGCTCCCATGGAAGTGCTGGGAAGGGTCCCTGGTCAGCAGGGCAGTGCTGGCACATCCCCCCTGGCCCTGCAGCTCCCAGGGAGTCTCCCGTGCCAGGCCAGGGCTCAGAATGCTGTGTGTGCCTGAGTGATCCCAGAACAGCCCAGGCAGTGCAGGGAGAGGTTTTCATGCCGTGGCTTTGCCAGCATTCCCTCAAAGGCCAGAGAGCTCCAGAGCAGAACAGCTTCAGTGAACAAGCACTCAGCCCCTGCAGGCCCCTGGCCTCCAGGATGGCTCCATTTGCCATCATCAGGGAGCAGGAGCTGAGTTAGAAACGGGCTCCCTGAGCCTGGACCACCTCCCAGTGCCCAGACAGCAGCAGAGCAGAGGGGGCTGAGCCCACTGAGCCCGGGCTGTTGGTAGAGGGAGCAGCCTTGGCCAGCAGCTGCTTCTCTCCCTGTGTGGCAGTTGTCACCTTGCAGCTCTCAGTCTGTGGCAATAGAACACAGTGCTGAGTGTCACAAGGGGAGCACCTGGGCAACAAAGTCCTGTGCTCCTGGGCCAGGGAGTTTGGCAATTGCCAAACCCTGTTGGAGCTTTGTGCCTGCACTGAATGGATTTCAAAGCTCCTCTAGGTGCAGGGGAAGGAAACCACAGAATCACAGTATGGTAAGGATGGAATGGACCTTAGAGATCATCTAGTCCCAAGGCCCCTACCATGGGCAGGAACACCTCCCCATAGAGCAGGGAGCTCCAAGCCCCATCCAGCCTGGCTTGGAACACTTGCAGGGCTGGAACCTCCACAACATCCCTGGGGAACCTGCTCCAGTGCCTCACCACCCTCACAGGGAAAATTTCTTCCCGAATATCTCACCTAAATCTCCTTTCTCTCCATTTCTACCCATACCTCCATGGCCTGTCACTACAGGAACCAGAGATGTTTTAAACTCAGCAAACTGGTGGCTCAAATTGGAAAGCAGCCCAGGGAATGGGTTAGAAATTGCAAGTCAGCCTCAGGGGATATGTCCTGAGGGAAGAGAAGGGTCCATATCTTCTCCTGCAGCATCAGGAGCTGGTTGCATCCAGCTCAGAGTTGGGGACTAGCACTGAGGCAGCCTGGAAAATCCAGTGGAGCAGAGGGAATGATTGTACTGCAATGGACATCTCTCCCCAGGCTGTGAGAGCAGGCTGCCCCTGCAGCTCAGAGGGGAAGGCCAAGGACCCTTGGTTGAACTCAGCTCTCCTACTCTGAACCTTGGGAACGTTTTCGTCAACACCCCCCATGTCTATGAGGTGAGCAGCAGGGCTTGGGATGGATCCTGATGGCTCCTGAGGCAGCAGCAAGCCTGGTGCAGCTGTGGAATTGCTGCCAACCTGGGCAGCTGTGAGCAGGGAATATTTGATGGACTGCTCAAATCTGGGGGGACACAAAGGTGTGTCAGTTGTTCCTGAAGCCCCAGTCCCTGCCTTTGGGCAGCCTTCCTTAGGGATCAGCTGGGAGGCTTCCTACAAAACAACTCCTTGGCCCATGAAACCAAGCCTGGGTCAAAAAGCTGCATGTTCAGAGGCTTTTGTGGCAGTGCCAGACACAAGGCACCTTTGGACTGGGCTCTGCAGAAGCAGCTGCACCAAAGTGGCTGCCTTTGAGCTTCAGCCCACTGCCAACAGCTGCCAGCCAAGTGTCTTCTGCTTATTGCTGCAATCACAGGAAATCCTTGGGAGTTCTCTCCCTTGCTGACCAGTCCCTCACAGCACTTCAACCTTGGTGCATCTCTGGCTCTAGAAAGAGAAAAGTGTTCCTGGGAATAAAGCAAAGGGTTTTTCTACCTATTTGTCTCCCCCCCAGTAGAGTCAAGCTTGCAAAAACTTCATGAGGCACTGCATCATGGCAGACACTTTCAAAATCTTGGCTGTGGATGGGAAAGACACGCTGAGATTTGTTACAAACGATGGTGCTCTCTGTACGTTTTGACGCTGATGCCTCATTCTCAATGTATTGTTTTCATGGTCTGGGAAAAGGTGAATGAGCAGATGGTGCTGTTGGAGCTGTGCTCACTGGGGCAGCAGCAGCTCTGGGGTGATTCCCTAGGCAGCTGCAATCAGCCCACGTTGCTCTCGGCGCCAGCTCTCAATGTGCTTGGTGCTGCTGGGCAGAGGGGCACTGCTCTGTGCCCATGGGATAAGCCCAGGGTGACTGCAGTTCTGTGGAGTTGCCACTGCTCTGCATGAAAACCCAAAGGCAGAAGTTGTCCTGTTGAATCTTTGGACTTCTGCCATTCAGCAGCACAAAGCATCTTCTGCCTTTTCTGGGTGTTCATTGCATCATTAGACAATAACTCACAAGAAGGGGAGATTCCACACGTATTTCCATTTTGCTCTCTTGCTGCTGCAGGTGAAACTGATGAACCAAGGAGCTATTGATGCTCCCTTCACCTGTCTCCCTTCAGCCACCAACCTGGGCTTGTGTTTCAAGTTTGCCCCCGAGGAGGGCATCATTGCAGCAGGTGGGAGCCAGGCTGTGCAGATCTCCTTCAGTGCCACCGTGCTGGGGAGCTTTGAGGAGGAGTTCCAGTTCAGTGTGGCTGGATCTCCTACGCCTGCCATCCTGACCATCAAGTAAGGACCCTGGGAGCTGGGTGGGCACATCTGTAGCTGTCTCTGGGACATCCCCCACCTGCCTCCTTTTGGGGTGGAGCAGAGGAGAAAGGTGTTTCCTGAGGTCTGAATCTCTGCTCTGCCGCTGGCATTGCTTTGGTGTCAGGCTGCCTCCTGCCCTGTGTGGTGGCTGGGAGCTGGAATGACTCGTCCCTGCAGGGATCTCCCTGTGCCTTGGGCCATGGCAGGCAGTGGGATGGATCAGCTTTGGGCAGCAGCTGCTCTGGGATGTCCCACCTGAACACCCAGCAAGGCCCCCAGGGCTTTGCAGATGGGCCAGCCTGGCTGATTCTGCAGCAGCAGCAGCAGTGTTTGTAAAACCTTGTGTGAATAATCCATGCCAGATGGGCAGCAGCAGCCTCAGCTCACCTCTCATGGCCATGCTGTGGGGCACAAGCTGTGCCCCCAGCTCCTGTGCCCAGAGGGCTCTGGTGCCTCCTTTGCACAGCCAGCAAAGCGCTGATGTGGGAGTCAGGAACTGTGGGCTGGTGCCATGGCAAGAGACAATCCTGGCCCAGCCACAGGGAGAAGGGCGGATCATAGGGGAGGCAGAGCTCAGTGCTCAGCACCACAGCAGCGTGAGGCCTTGTCCCTGCCAGCCTGAGCCATGTGCTGCAGGATAATGGAGTGGAAGCAGGAGAGCTGATGCTGGCTGCTCTGCAGCTTTGGAGCTGGGCTGCTGCTCTTGGGCAGCACTGGCTCAAGGCAGTGAAGAAATGAAAGCAATCTGCACCTGATGGTACCAATGAGATAAGGGAGATGGGTAAAGAAGAACAAGGAAGTTATTCCTTAGCAAGAGAAAAGTGGTGAGCAGGTCTGCCCATAGTGCAGAAACAAATCTGCTGCCTTTGTTTTTGGAGGAAAAGTGCTGCTTTTTTCATTTGGAAATCAAGAGGGAACCTTTCACCATCAAATAATTGATTCTCCTCTGTCCCTCCCCCAAAATGGCCATGGGGTGTTTGTGCATAAGCAGCTTTCTCCTTGAGCAGGGGCAGGTGTCTCTTGTTGAGATGTGCAGAGCAGAGCCAGGGGCAGTCCTGTGAGTACAATAGAGGACACAGCTGACTGGTTCTTGATTTTGAACCAAAAGGCAGAGTGGGCACTGATTGGCATCAACCATGAAATCAACTGGTGAATGTTGTGCAGCTTCAAGTGCTGATTTCAGTGGATGTTGGTGGCTTTTGGAGTGTGCCTGCTGAGTTCAAGGGAAGGTGAGGTTCTGTGCTAGATTCAGGACAGCCAAGTTTGGTTGTTGAAGCTCTTGCTCTTGGCTGTGCCAGCTGGTGCACTGCTGACAAGCTGGTCCTTTCCTCTAGGATTCATCTGTGCCCTGGGTAGAACTGTTGCTGCTCTTTTCAGAGGATGTTTGGGAATGCCCTGGATTTATATCTCAGAAAGTGTCTGTAATGATTGTGTGGGTCAAACTCTCTTGAGAAAGCTCCTCCATGGGAACAGCAGTTGCAGCTCAGAAGGAGCAAAGCAGGGAAGCTGTGGCTGGAAGGGCTGCTTACAGAAGTTAGTGGGGACACCTTGATGTCCATGCCATTGCAGATGGGGAAACTGAGGCACGGAGCCATGTCTGGGTGTGTGTTCAGGGTCCTTCATGGGACCCCCAGCAACCCGGGGGCTTCTCCTGCCTGCCCTGTGCCCAGAGCCCATCAGGGGCTGTTGGCTGCTGCCCCTTGGCTGGAGCTGCCTCCTGTGCCCAGGGCCCTGTGCTGAGCACACGGGGCTGTGTTGGTTGGAAACCCCGGGTGCCCTGAGCCCGGGTTTTGTGCCCCCGAGCCACGACAGCCGGAGCTTTGCAATGCCTTTAACCGAGCCATTGCCTGCTCTGTCCTCGGCCTGCAGGGGCAGCGTCACTGCACCGAGTTTACACTTCGACCTCGCTGAGCTCGACTTCGGGGACATCTCCTTTGGTGAGTGTTCCCTGGGCTGGGACACAGCCTCAGGGATGTGTGCCTTCCAACAGAAAAGCATCCCTCACTCCTGCTCTGCCCCAGCAGCCTCTTCAGGCTGTGAACTGCAGAGCTGCTGCTGCTGCTGCTGCCTCAGGGGGCATTTTGCCATTGTGAGATCCAGTGGAAGCAAGGAATAGAAAGGCAGAATTTTCTGGTGTCTCTGTGCTGCTTTAAAAGACAGATGTCTGCCAAGGAAGGTGGGAATCTTGCTGCAATGGAAAGATGAGCCCCTCCCTCCAAATGATTATCCCTTTGAAATGACAGGGCTCCCAGGCAAAAGTGTGGGAAAAGGAATAACAGTTCTTTGCTAGACTGTCTCAGGAGAGCACAGACAAGAAGGCAAGAACAGACATTTCCCAGTCCTGTTTTTCCCCTTTGGTGGAGTTCTGGTGACAGCAGGAGGAGCTGTGGGCTCTGGCAGGCCAGGGATCCCCCCCAGCCGGTGCGGGAAGGGAAGGGAAGGAGGAAATGCTCCTTTTGCAAAGCCCCAGAGGGCAGGGGGATGCGGGCAGTGCCCAGCAGCAGCAGCAGCAGCAGCGGGGCAGGCAGGCAGGGTCGGTGCCAGCGCTGAGCTGCAGCCAGGGCAGCCCCGGGCCAAGCACAAACCTCCCGCAGCAGCAGCGGCCGAGCTGCGACCCCCGAGCGGGAGGAAGGGAAGCTCCGCTCCCTGCCCAGCCTCAGCTCCCACTGCACAGCCGCCCACGGCATCACGCCACAACTCCCAAGAACCCCCCAGGGAAAAGCCCAGCCCAGGGCCAAAACCCCCCAAAACCCCCCAGAACCCCTGTCCCCCTTCCCAGACCCAGGGCAACGTTCACTGCCAAGCCTAAAGCCAGAACAATGAAGTTCATGAACTTCTGAAGGAAACTCATTGCCTTTCTTGAGCTTCTTCTTCCCCAGCCTGCATCACCACAGAGGCGCTTGTCAAGTTGACTTTGGAAGGAATGAAACACGAAAGGAAAGAGATGGAAATATGGTTCTGAAGCAGGAGATTGATCCTGCTGAATCAATTTTCATTCCTAAGGGCTCTTCGGCTGAAGGCAGCTGTTGTATTTTTGCTTCTTTGTAACTCTTGACTGTTGTCTGCATGTGCTGGCCTCAGTCTCCTTGGAGGTTTTGACATCTGGGTTTGTCCTTTTTGTGCCTCTCTTGCCTCCCTGCTGGAGTCCCTGCTGGAGCTGGCAGTGGTCACTTGGATGGGCACAGAGAAGCTCTGGGCTGCAGCTGCAGTTGTTTTTCCTCCCCATCTGTGTCCCATTGACTCTTGGTGAGCAGGCCTGGGGAGAAGTCTCCTGCCCACAGAGCTGGCCAGCCCAGCCAGATGTGCAGTGCAGAGCAGGCTGTGGCTGCTCTGCGCGCTCTGCAGGACATCCCCACCATGAGTGGCTGTATCTCTGGCTTTGCAGGATGGAAAGCAAATCTCAGAGCCAAAGTGGGGTAAACCCTTGCAGGCAGCACTCTCAGTGAGCAGCACGGCTGTGATGTCCCTGTTTGTGGGCTGAGGTGGGACCTGGTTCCTGATTGCTAATCTCAACGCAAGGCTCGGCTGTGCCCCCAGCTGAGTGGGCTCTGAGCTGTCACGTGCTCAGTCTGTTTGGCCCAAAGCAAGAGATGCCTTAAGGATCCTGCAGAGAGAAGCTGCATTAGGGTTCTTTGCCTCACGTTCTAGTTGCGGATTCCATCCTCACTTTCTTTTGCTGTAGCTTCTTCTCACTGACAACTCACTCTTTATATGTCTTGAAAAAGGTGGGAGTGTTGGCAGGCTGAGCAGGGAATTGGACAGCTTGAATTCTCAGAGTAAATGCTGGGTCTGGGTGCACACTCATCACTGAGAGAGAACTGGTGCTGGTTTGGGGCAGGTGAGGGAGCTTGGCCCCATCACAAAGAGAGAAGCTTGCAGTGTTCAGCAGGGCTAGGAGTGGGCATTTTCAAGGCTGCAGTCTGGAATCTGTGTCAAAGGGAGCTAAGTGACGATTAATTCCTCACGCAGCTTCTGGGTGAGCTGTAGTTCAGATCATAGAGAGCTCCACTCCAATGCCACTTTGATCCTGCCAGGATCTTGCCCCCAGGATCATGGCCTGCTGGGTGCCTGAATGGATATTTGTGTCCTTGCCCAGGCTTTCCCTACACGCAGCGCTGCCGCCTCACCAACAGCTCCGCGGTGCCCCTGACGTTCCAGCTCCGCATGTCGGACGATGGCACGCAGCCGGCTGTGGACAGCGTGGATCAGATCCGCAGGGACACCGACCCGGCCTGGAGCAAGGGAATCCATTTCCGTGTGGAGCCCAGGGAGTTCACCATCAATCCCAGCGGAGGCACCATCCTCCCCCAGGGACACCGGGACATCGAGGTACGGCAAGAGCCCAGCCACAGCCGCTGCAGCACCAGGGCTGGAGCTGCACTGCAGGGTGGGAGGGCTTTAGCTCTGGTGCCAGCTTGGAGCATGCTGGCACGGAGAGATCTGCACTGCTGGGACGCCTCTGCTGGCTGGCTTACTCGGGATGTTCCTCAAAGAGCACTGTTTGCTTTCCAAAATCATATGCCTGAGTTCACAGACCTTATGGTCAAGGCCTGAAGCCATTCTTGTGTTTTTGAGAGCGATTGATTTGATTGCAATGGGGCAGAGCAAGGATGAGGGCAGAAGGTGGCTGTTAGAGAGATGTCATTGTATCAAGCAGTGAGCTTTTCTTTGTGGTGTCATTTCCCCCCTCCTGGGCAGCAGAATGATTTGTGTTCACTGCAGGAAGCTCCAGTGGAGACAAAAAACTCTGCAGCCATGTGTAGCGGTTCAAATTTATTGTATTGATTCCTTGTTAAGTGGTTTGTTCTGTGGTACCCCGTGTTCTCCCTGAGTTGGTTTACCCCTGGGTTTTAGCCTCCCTCAAAGCTGTCCCTCATGCCATTCCCTGCCCCTTGTTCCAGCTCTTTCCCTGCCTGTCAAACCCAGCCCCTTTTGTTCCCCAACCTTCTTTGCCAATTTAACCTGGAGCCAATCCCTGTCTGCAATGCCCCTTTGGAATTCCCCTATTCCTGGAGGCCCCATTGGCCCATGTGAGCCATCCTCCCCACCCTCCTACCCAAAGTGGCCCCAGACACTTGATGTAATCCCCTCAGTGCTCCCCTGAGGATTCCCTTTTGGCTTGCTGTTTGTATTCACCCTCTGATTTGTATCTGTACAAAAGCCCTTGCACGGGAGTGTCCAGGGCTCTTTTGGCTTTGACCCTTTTGCTTGGAATAAACCCTTCCTTGTGGAACTTCAAGACAGAGATCCTCCTCCTTTCTCCTCTGCCTGGTCCCGTTGGTGGCTTGTCTCTTGCGGCGTAGAGCAAGAGGCTCTGAGGGTTCTGCCTGTGGTCAATGCCCAGCCTGGGGCAGTTCTGAGGGTTCTGCCTGTGGTCAATGCCCTCCCTGGGGCAGTTCTGAGGGTTCTGCCTGTGGTCAATGCCCAGCCTGGGGCAGTTCTGAGGGTTCTGCCTGTGGTAAATGCCTACCCTGGGGCAGTTCTGAGGGTTCTGCCTCTGGTCAGTGCTCACCCTGGGGCAGTTCTGAGGGTTCTGCCTCTGGTCAATGCCCAGCCCGGGGCAGTTCCCCACTCCTGGCGTGGGGCCGGAGTTCTCAGAGCCAGCCTGGGGTCAGGGTCCAAGGGCAGCCATGAACTGCCCAGCACCTGCTGGGCCACACTTTGCCCTCAGCCTCCTGCTGTAAAGCTGAACTCGTTGTGGTCGAGTCAGATTTCCTCGGCATGGATGTCTTTGTAGTCAGATGAGAAATTGGCCCCTTAATTTGAATGCAGTGTTGCATGGAGCTGTAGTCTAATGTTTTAACGTAGCTGACCTGACATAGGAAGGGGACCAGGACACCAGGTGGTTCATCACAGGTCCAGTTTATTGAAGAAAGCTTCAAACACTTATACAGCAAATAATAAGCTTATGAATATTCTGTAAGCCAAGCAATCTATTGGTTAAACTATACCATTAACTCTTCCTCATTCCTTACGGGTTACATCTCTCTTTTCTCATGTCTCTCTCACTATTTGTTATCCTACTACAGCTAGGCCGAAGGACACGCTATCTCACAGGTGCAGGACTTGGAATTAGCCACAGTCTTGTACTTTTACATTCTCTAGTCTCCTAAATTTCCCAACACTGACCTGTGCCCTTATAGCAAGGTGTGTTTAACAAATGTGGTATTGCCAGAAGGCTTTTGTTACTCTGAGACTGTGCTCTACACATGGAGCAGCAGAAGAATGAAGGGCAAATCCTCCCTCAGGAACTGGAGGTTATCACCCGTGGGTAATGAGCTTTTGTAAGGAAGCATTGACTGTTCTTCTCTTCCACCAGGTGACCCTGTGCTCCAACACGGTGATGGAGTTCTACCGGAGATTGCTGGTGGACCTGGAGGGTATTGGCAAGGGAGTGGCATCCCTGATCATCACAGCCAGGTACCAGCCCTTGCCTGGCCTCCCCCAGGCACTGCCTTGCCCAGGCTGTGCTGGCTGCAGCTGCCAAGGAGAAGTGCTGCTGAATGTCCTCATGTTGTGCCAGCTGGACACGAGAACAGCAGTGCTTGGGCAGAAGCCCGTGGTGAAAAGCACGTTTGCTCACAGCCCAGCATGGTCCTGGGCCCTCTTCTAAAGGCACCAGGAATGATATCATTGATTGGCCTTGTTTTTGGTGCTTGAGGTGGAACAAATTTCCTGAGGGCCTCCTCTCCTTCAGGCTGCAAGAGGTGGAGTTGTGCTGGCTGTGAGCACGGTGCACTGGTTTGGGCCACACCAAGCAGCTGCTGAGAGTCAGGCTCTGCCTCTGTCCATGAGGGCACATGGCAGGGGAGAAGTGGCTCCCAGCAAGAGTGGGGAGGGCAAGGTGTGACAAGGGGAAAGCAGCCCTTGATGTGGCAGGTCAGCTCCAGTTTTTGTCCTTCCCTCTGCTTCCCGTTTTGAGCTTTAATGTTGTCAGAGTTGAGAGCAAAAGTCGTTGTTGCTGCAGCAGAATTCCATGCTGCTGTGCTGCTGTGGGTGTCAGTGTGATGCCCAGAGGGATGCAGCTCCCTGGTGCTGTTCCCTGTGCCAGGCAGAGCCATCCAGGCAGTGCCTGGGCTGCCACTGTGTACAGCAGGTGGAGCTGGGGCCAGGCAGTGCCTGGAGCTGTGCAGTGAAGGAGCCAGGGAGCTGCAGGGCCTGGCAGGGGCTGATCAGCCCCTCTGTGGGGCAGCTGCTGTCTCGTGCCCTCCAGGGCTGGGGCAAAGAGCTGAGTTCTCAGGCAGGGCAACAGCACAATGGCAGAGAAGGGAGTCAGTTTTACTGAGACCCTGGAGCTGTGTGTTCCTTGAGCCTTAGGGAGCACTGATCCTTGTTGGGAAGGCTCCCCCAGAGCTCGTGGGTCACTGGCACTGTTGCAGGAGTCCTTGCAAGCCTTCTTGGGTAAAGGAGGGGCTGAGGCAGCTGTGGGGCAAAGTGCTCTGCCTGGGGCACTTGGCAGCCTCTGGGTGCTGCCTCTCAGGGTTTGCCCCTCCTTGACAAGACATGTGGGAGTGGGAAGAGGTAGAAGGCAATTTATCCCTGTAGGGCTCTTCAATGTGCATTTGACAGTGACCAATGGGTTCTGCTCCATTTCACAGTCTTTGGGGGTAGGCATTCTCCATTCTCTCAGTATCTCTGATTGTCCTGGGGTCATCTCTTTGCCCAGATGTCTCGTTCCTGAGCTCCAAGTGTCCTCCCCAGTGCTGCTGTGTGATGAGTGCCACCTGAAGGTGCCCTACGAGAGAAAGATCCTCATTAGGAATCCCAGCCACCTTCCTGGCTGCTACGGGCTTATTCCCCAGGTTTGGCATCACATCCACCTTCTCCTGTCAAATATTCCTGAGGAGATTATTAGGGGAACAAAGGGTTTGGATAAGACCTTGCTGCTTTCTATTCAGTCTTAAAGATCTGCTGAGAGCAGGATCCTACCAAACTGTAAACTTTAGGAGGCAGTTTAAGCTCCTGAAAAAACAGTTGATGCTCTAGTCCTCAGGGTGTTTTCCTGTGGGAGATCTTAGAGGGTTGTGAAAAGCTGCTGCACCCACAGACACCAGTGCCTGTGCTGGCAGCCTTCTTGCAGGATCCCCTGGGAGTGCTAACCCTACAATTCTTGCATCTTGTTTGTGCCTTTGACCTTTGTCCTGGGGAGCTTTAAAGGTGTGTGTAAGTTTCTGTTGTGGTGGATGTTAAGGAGCCTACAGTTTCTTGAGAGGTCCCTCTGAATCTGCGTTTCATTGTGTCCCTTCCAGAAGCGCAAGGAGGACTCTGCTGTGCTCTACTCCAGCCCCAAGCCCTGTGGGATTGTGCAGCCCCAGAGCACAGCAGAGATCCCAGTTGTGGTGGCAGTGCAGGCCCTGGGCACTCATCGCACCAACGTTCTCATCGGCGTGTTCGGGGATGAGAGAAACCCCCTGGTGAGGGCAAGGGGAGATGTGAGCCTGTGTGCAGCTGCTCCTGGCAGGGTGCACAGGGACAGGGATTCTGCCGGGGAAAACAGGCACAGGCTGCTGGGGAGAAGGACAGGAGGGACGGGGGCACAAACAGCTCCTGCCTTAGAGGGGGGAATCTCAGTGTCTGACACAGAATGGAGTTGGGCTCAGCTGGAATCCAGGGGGCATTTGAGGTCATTATTCTTTCAAATGCTGGTAACTTTGGAAACATCTGTTTGAAAATGTCATCTCTCTGAGCGCAAGAGAGGATGTCAGAAGACTTGTGGGAACCTTGAGCTTTCTGTAAAAGAAAGGAAAGCTGGCATTTGAAGAGTGGTTGCAAGGACTGAAACTTCGATTAAAACATATGGAAATGGCAATGCCAAATTCCCCGGATGGCACCAAACATCTGAACCCGGGCCGTCGTGGCACTGCCTGTAAATCAGTGAACAGGAAGGAAAGGCAATGCAGGCTGTGCCAGGGAGCCTGAAGTTTGAGCAAACAGGTGCTTTTAACTATCAGGCTGCTTCCCTTAAAGAGGAGGGTTTCCCCCCACCAGAAGAACCAGTTGTTTAACCGTCAGGCTGGTCTTACCTAGAGATTTCTTGCAAAGATAAAACCTTTCGGACAGTAACTTTTAGTTTGAAAGGTTCTCTTAGCTTAATCCTTTTCAATTTGGAGGTGAACATGTAATTTTCTTTTTCCCCAAAAGCCCAGCATTTCAGCTGGAGAGTGGTAGCTGTCCCTAAAGAAATAACTTGAGCAGGGTTGAGCTGTTGAAGGTTTTTTAGGTTTCTCTGTTGTGGTTTGTTTTGGGTTTTTTAAAATCTTTCTTGCTTGCTTCCTGGAACAGAGAGCACAATTACGGAGCTCAGGACGGCTGGCAGAAATCTCCCCAAGCCCAAGGCTGGCAGAGCTTGGCAGGATCCCAGCACCACAGCCTGTGTATGTATGGATGGAAGGAAGGATGGATGGGGAATGCGACCTGAGTCACCTGGGAGTGTTGTAAAATGTCAACCAACCCCCCAGCGGTGTCAGGGGAACATTCCTGATAAATCCCTGGTGGAGCTGCAGAGTTTCTGGCCTTGGGCACTGGGTGGGCTGTGCTGGCTGGGCACTGGCTGGGTCTGCCCCTCGGTGTCTCAAATCTCACCTTTTTGCTGCCTTCTCTGTCTTTTCCTCTCCCACTGTGCTTTTTGCATCCCCACCAGGTGTAAATGCCTGTCCTCTGTAATTGCTCAATGCGAGCAGTTGCAGCTGCTGCAGCACCTCAGTGCCATCCCTGGGCTGCCTTTAGAACAGACCTGCCCCAGCCTGGATTGGGAAGGGCTGGATCAAACCATTTCTCAGTCCAACGAGCCAGCACCCAGCCAGGGGCTGCATCCTGGCCAGGAGCTGCTCGTGCAGGTGTCCCTCCCTCCCTCTCTCCCACTGCAGGTCCCTGTTCATAGTTATTTATTTTCCAGAGATGAGCTCCACCCACCTAAATTCAAACCCCAGCCACCGAAGGAGAGGAGAACCAGTCTGGATTGTGCGGCAACTCGATGGAGGCACTTCAGGACTGGACAGGAGGAGGCAGCCAGAGCCCTGAAAGAAGTGCAGGATTTTACCCACTCTTCAGGAGCAGAGGTAGATTTTCTTGTACACCGACTGCTTGCTTTGCCTCCCCAGCCTGCCAGCACCAAGTCCTGCTCATGCTGAGCTCCCTTTTTGCTGCCCTGCTGTGCTGTGCCCTGACAGTGGGCTGGGCAGCAGGGCCAGTGGCTGGACATGGGCTGAGGGGGAGGGAGAAATAGGAGAGTTTTCCTTGGAGAAGCTGGCTCAGATCCTACAGGCCTGTGCTGAGTGTGGGATTTTTTTGCCTTGTTTCCTTCCCAGTGTAAGATGAGGCTTTTCTCTGCATCATCATGGTAACACCTCCAGCTTCCCTCACAGAGCAAGCTGGGATTATGCTGATCTCCATGGACCCTCTTCCCAAGGCAGCCAGACTCCCTGTTTGCAGGGCTCTGCTTTCACCCAGAGCTGCTATTGCACTGCTGGCCCTGGAGCTGTCTGACAAAGGCAGACTTTGCAGAGGGGCTGTCTCTTCCTCCCAGCACAGAAAATGGCTTGTTTTTTGGGTGCCAGCACCAAGTCCTGAGCACCCTCACCTGCCTCGAGGCTTGGAGGGATTCAGGTGCTCCCTGGACGTGGCGCACACTGCCCTGGGAGCAGAGAAGGCAAGAGGGAATCTGACTCCCTTGCCCATTGTCAGTGTGGCAAGCAGGGCTGGAGCTGCCAGTGCCACTGGGGGCCCTCAGCATTGGCCACAGAGGGGCCTCCCATCCCTGCAGGCCATCGCAAAGTGCTGCTGGAGCAGCTGCTTGTTGGAGAGGCCGTGCAGGACACGTTGCAGGGCTGCCCAAGGATGCTGTGCAGCACCTGTGGAGGGCACTGCTCCCCCTGGAACTCCTCAAGTGCTCCACAGGAAATTGTTGCAGGAGCTTTTGCTGTAGCACCTTGAGAAAGAAGCATTTAAATCAGAGAGAGAGGGGAAGAGCCTCAGGAGTCAGATGAGCTGGACTGGACTCCTTCCCTCAGCTCCAAGAGCTCTCACTCTGAGTCTCCTCCTTTTCTAAAAGCAGGAGGTTTTGAAACTTTGTAATGGCAAATTGTGCATCAGAGAGAATTTCTACTGCCAGGAGACATCCTAGTTCACTTTCATGTAATGTACTAATTAATGCATTGTGCTGTGAGTATGGGAGAAGATTTTCCCCATGGTCCCTGCACTGGTCAATGGCATGGATGCAGGATGAGGTGAGGGTGATTCTGGCAGTGTTTGGGGAATAGGCCCCTCTGGCTACAGCTCCAAGATGCTCTTCTGCATCCATTTCCATGCTCAACACCTCAATCTCTCTTGTCTTCCATCCAGGCTTTCAATATCCTGCCACTGCCAGGTGTGCTGCAGCCAGGAGAGAGCCAGCAGGTCACCTCCACCTTCTCTGGCCACCTCAACACCACCTGCAATGTCCCGGAGCTGTGCCACATGGAGGGAGGCTCCACCTCTGAGGTGCTGGTCGCCTCACGTGTCAGCTCCTCCCTGAGCCCCCAGGAGATCAACTGTGGCTCTCAGGCCTCTCTCAGGGACAGGTGAGTCAGCCTTCCGTGGGTTCCTGCTCTGCCACGGGTTATTGTCCCTGCAGGGCTTCCCTGCTCCAAGGCCTCTGAGCTCAGAGGAGCTGCAGAGCAAAGGCCAGCAGCAACATAGGGATGGCCACTCTGAGCTCCCTGGCTGCCAAGAGAGGAAGGACCTTCTTCTGTTGAGACAGAACATCATCTTCTCTATTTGAGTGCTGAGCCCTCCTGGCTTAGCTGCTCTCTGCGGGGAGCTGGGCTCTGGGCCTGCCTTGGCACCGCATTTAGAGGTGTCTTGAAGTCCATGGTGTTGAGTGGCATCTTCTTCATCATCTGCCTTCTTCACCAGAACAGTGTGATTGTGGTATGGGCAGGCGTGGGGCACAGAGCAAACCTTGCTTTGGGTCCTGCTCCTGCCACAGATGAAGTCCTTGCACTGCTGATCTGCCAGGGTTCTCCTTATGGTGGCATAGCAGCCAGAAAAACTCCTGTGCTTTAGGCTCCCCTGCAGCTGCAGCCGTAGGCAAGCACAGGAGAAGCTCAGCTCCAGCAAGGCAGCCCAGCTCAGGACACACAGGCCAAGTGTGGAGCTGGGAGTGGAGGTGCTTAAAGCAAGCCTGTGCATCAGGACTTCTTCAGGCCAGGCTGAAGTTGGTTTCATGGGGAGGAGACGGACGAGGCTGCTTCCAGTGGTTTCCATGGCAGCCAGCACTGGTTTGCTTGGTCCCAGCTGGGTTCCAGCAGGAAATCTGCCCGACAAGAGCCTGTCTTGCAGGAGAGGAGTTCCTGCAGCCTTTGCTTTCTGACTGATAGGATTGTTCTCATGAAGGAGCAGGCTAGGAGTCGTTAAAACCGAAGATCACGGGCAGAGACTCTCTAACTAATTAAAGTTAGACAGTGGGATGTTTATTAACACCGGCGGGCGGCACCAGAGCCGTCCCTAAAAGGCGTGACCGCGCTGTCCAAGGTTCTTTGCCCTCTCTTTATTTCCCAAGATCTTACACACAATACATCTGCACAACCCCAGCACCTCCCATCCCTGCTCTGTATTCAAATGAGGTCATTGGTCCTTCACTCCTGTGCAATTCTTCCCTTGAATTGGGTTGGTGTCTCGAATTGGGTCAGTGGTCTTAGGGGATGAAGTCAGGAATGTCTTCATCAGGTCTCTGTGACCCTCTGGCACCATCCAAGGTCCCCTGCTTAGTGATTGATTGACATCAAGCCCAGGTGCTAACCATTGTTCTACTGGTTTCGAGATGTTCTTATAACAGTTCACTTCCTCCACTTCCCTCTCCTAATGGTAAACAATAGAACAATCTGCTCCAGCTTAAGCATCTCATAATCATTAACCTATGGTCTGCCTATCTAACCTACATCCTGATCAATGGGAATTGCTTCTAACCCTCAGCTGAAATCTGAACTCTTTAAAATCATGCTTCAGCTATGCCCAGGGAGAAGGGGGCTGAATGAGCTGAGTAAGAACTGTAGGAGAGCTAAGCAGATGTCAGCAATCTGTGCTCTGCTTTAAACTGGGAAGCCAAGAGACAAAGGGCGTTTCCAGGCACCAGTGCAGAGAGCTGCTGGATCAGCCTTTGGCAGGGGCTGGAGGGGTCTGGCTGTGCCTTCAGAGGGAGCTTGCACAGTCAAGACCTTATGATGGCAAAGCTCAGGTTTGGCCGGTCCTGGAGGTCCCCTTCCACCCATGCCCTCACTTGGGATGTTCCCAACCTCTGTGGGTTGAGGAGAATTCACGGAAATGGCCTCAGGGTCAAGGAATGAAGTGCAGGGCCAGCCAGGACGAGGGAGCCCAAGATTCTGGTGGGACTCTCAGCCATATTTTCTGTTTTGTCTGCAGAAGGGAGCTGAAGGAGCCAGCTCAAAAGGTCGAGGAGGAGGCAAAAGCCTTAGAGGAGGAAGAGAGGAGGAAGGAGGAAGAGAGGCAGAAGAAGGGAAAGAAGAGTGTCTCTGTTGGCAAGCAACCTCCAATACCAGCAAAGGGGAAAACCAAGACCCGAGAGAATAAGGAAACCAAAATTCCAAAAAAAGAAACCAAAATCCCAGAGAGGAAGGAAAGCAAAGCATCAGAAGGGAAGAAAATCAAAGCATCAGAGAAGAAGGACACCAAAGCATCAGAGAGGAAGGAAACCAAGATCCTAGAGAAGAAGGAAGACAAAGACCCAAAGAAGGCGGAACCCAAAGCTCCAAAGAAGGGAGAACCCAAAGCCGTCAAGAAGGGGGGAACTGAAATCCCATAGGACTAAGCTAAGATGGAGAAGAACTCTTTATTCTTTATTCATACAACTCATTTTACACAGTTTAACAGACCTTGTGTGCACCTTTAGTTCATTCAAAGGTTTCTTATCAGTTAGTCGATTATTGGTTAATAAAATAGATTTTACTTGTGCATCAAATCTCTCGTATTGTTTACCTCTTCACTGATTCTCATCGGACAAATTACTTGTTATTGCAGGTGCATTTGTTTTTCACCCTCAGAATAGAATGGTCACAAAGTCTCATTCTCAAAATAGCTTCACATGGGAACTTGTAACTGCTTAGTTGCACACAGAAGAGATGATAGGCCAGCTATTGATGTGGCTGAACAAGGCTTCATTTCAAAAGGCTTTTCTGTCGCAGACATTTTTTCACAGAAATCCTTTCTTTCAGTTTTCTGTGTCTTCTGGAAGGCTGAGGCCTCAGAGGAGAACATAAACAATTATTATCAGCTTCTGGGGAATGCAACAGGGGCACCTATTTTGATTGGTGATTGGTTCATGTTCCCATGTTTATAATTAAGGGCCAATCACAAAGTGTAAGCCAGGGGACTGAGTCCTTGGCCACAGCTTTGTTGGGATTCTTTTCTATCTCTTCCTAGCTAGCCTAGCTGCTCTGCAAACCTCTCTCCTTATTCTTTCTAGTATAACTATAATGTATTATATCTTATATTAATAAATTCAGCTTTCTGATTCAAGAAACAAGATTCACCGTCTCTCTATCACCAGCAGCGCCCACTCAGGCGCGGTAATATCTGGTGACCCGACGTGTCGGAGCAAAAATTAATTTAATAAGACCAGAGGAGCAAAATTGCTGCACTGGGTAAAATCCTGTATGTGTGGCATTTGATGGTTGCTTTGAAGTGACCAAAGAAAGTGGATTCAAGCCAGGAGCTGAAGAACTGAAGATCCTGATTTGGACAGAGTTCACAGCCAAGGCTGACCACAACAGAACCTTCTTCTGGAAAACCATCAGGAAAGATGATGGAAAAGGGCAGCAGATCTGTGGAGCTGGCCAGAGCAAGCTGGACTCTTTTAGAAGGTACTGTGGGCTTTTCTATCCCTGATGAACCAGCCCTTCATAGCTTGTGGCTGTTCGTTTGGCAGACACATGCCTTGCCAGAAGAGATTCAGTTCTCCGCTTCAGAGGAAAAGCTTATTGCCCTCTGGAAATATTGATGCAGAGAAGATGGTTGCTTTTTGTCAGAAACAGATATCTATGGGTTCTTTCGATGGGCAAAGCTTTTTGGGTTTTTTACTGATGTCCTGTACGCTTTAGATGTTTTCGTCTGGGAGTGCATGGACTCAATTATCCAGTGCGTCTACAGTCAGGGACGCGTGTTGCCTTCTATCTACCCAGCATTTATAAAGCTTTTCCCAGTCCTGAAGCGCAGAGCAGCTTGTTTTCAATGGATCTCTAACTGTTATGGAAAAGCTCCGTTTCCACCGCCCTTGGCAGAAGACCCCATGGGTGATGACTTTGGGCTTTTCGCCCCCCCCTGCTTCGCGGCGCGGGGGGCTGAAACTTCGCGGCGCGAAGAAGTTTTTTTTACTCTTGCTCCGGAGCATGCTCAGATGGAGTGTTGTCCTCCCCCCCCTTCTCTCTTTCCGGGGGGATGGGAGTGGCCGCTCAAGCCAGCGCCGGCCTCTCAGACTCCGCCTCCTTCACACATCGGAGCGGCACCGGTCTCCGAGGCTTCCTCCACGCCCCTGCTAGAGCCGTCACTCCAGGAGGTCCCGCCCGCGGTTTCACCGGCCTCCCCGCCCCCGCCAGAGCCTGTGTCGGAGAAGGCAGAAGAGAACAGCACTTTCGGCGATTGACCTGTTGCTAAGCAACAGCGATGCCCCGCCGCTTCTCCCGGCTCCGCTGCTGCCTGTTTGCGCTCCGAAGGAGACTGCGACTGCGCCTCTGCAGCAGACCCCGGAGTCAGCGGCGGGGCACGGCGCCGGCCCCGTGTCGTGCCTGCCGCTGCTTTCAGGGCTGGGGGACGCGGCGGAGGTGGGTTCTCGCGCATCCCCGCCGCTTCAAGCCGAGACAGTCCCAGAGTCAGCGGCAGAAAACGGCGCTGAACCTGCGGGACTCTCGGAGCAGCCCGCGGCTGATCCCACGATCAGCGTGATTCCCTCCTCGGCCGGCTCCTCCGTGGCCAGAGTCACTGCCGCGTTCCAGGCCAGCCCCAGCGTCATCCACAGCCCCGTGGGCCCCCACCCTGGCCCAGCGCCCCCCATGGCCGGCCCGCCAGCCCCGGGCCCACTCCAGGAAGCGGCCCCGGAGGCTGGTCTCTCCTTCAGTGGAGCGGGGGCTGCCCGCCAGCTGACTCTTGCGGCAGTCCAGCTGCCGGCTTTCAAGCTCGGCGGTTTGGGGGGTGGTGTTTCGGTTGCTGTCCCATAGAGGCTGCCATCTCTGCCGCCCATCTTGTGCCCTAGCGGCGAGGGGGAGGGGGCTCCCGAAAGTTCTGCCTCTGGTCCCCAGCCCGGTAGGGGTGGTGACATGTTGCTGTGGGAAACAAACATTCCCAGACCCGAGATGAAGATTCTCGGGGCAGCTTCTATTTCCCTGCTGCTGGCATGCCTCAGTGGTTTAGGGGAAAGGAAGCGTCTCACTACCCGTGCTGCCATTGTACTGGCAGCAGGGTTCAGGCCTGTGGATATGCAGAGCCTTCCTCATGGGTTTGGCCTGGGCCGTTGGGCTCAAAAAATTCCTGGGCTGGTCCCACTGCGTGGCCTCCTTATGTTTTTGGGGACTCTGGTTTCTCCTACCGGTCCTGGTCCCCCTTTGTGAGCCAGTTTTGGGGTTCCTGGTTCAGCATGGGCCAGGGCCCCCAGGGCCTTTCCTTGTCTGGCACTGCTCTGCTCGGGTGCTGCTCTTTTGTTTTTCAATAAAAAAAAAAAAATTAAAATTAAATAAAAAAGATTGAAAACAGCGGGCAGCAGCTCTGAAGCATTGAAGGGCCAGAAAGGACATTCCACAAACTGTTTAAAAATTGTGTTATGACTGTCAGTGGTTTTTTGATAACTATTGATGGGATTCCTTTTGCAGCAAGTTGTTTTCAGGACCAAAAAGGACTCTCAGATATTCCAAGGGAAACAACTTTGGCTCTTGGACTGTTCCTGAAACTCAGCTGCATGGACTCAAATTCTCTTTGCATTGTATTTTGCATTTTTCTTATATTGTAGCATTGTTCTAGTGATTTGTTAGTTATTGTATATTCTACAGGTGAAGAAATTTCCTGTTCATTCCACATCAGCATTTTTTTTATTTTATACAATTTAGAAAGGTGAGATGTCGCAGACATTTTTTCACAGAAATCCTTTATTTCAGATTTCTGTGTCTTCTTGAAGGCTGAAGCCTCAGAGGAGAACATAAACAATTATTATCAGCTGCTGGTGAATGCAACAGGGGCACCTATTTTGATTGGTGATTGGTTCATGTTCCCATGTTTATAATTAAGGGCCAATCACAAAGTGTAAGCCAGAGGACTGAGTCCTTGGCCACAGCTTTGTTGGGATTCTTTTCTATCTCTTCCTAGCTAGCCTAGCTGCTCTGCAAACCTCTCTCTATATTCTTATTAGTATAGTCATAATGTATTATATATAATATCTTAATAAATCAAGCCTTCTGATTTAAGAAACAAGATTCACCGTCTCTCTATCACCAGCAGCGCCCACTCAGGCGCGGTAATACTTTTCTTCTATCATTATTCTACCTATGACATCCCCCGGTGTGTCCTTGGACCCACATTGTCACAACTGACCCACGGTTCCATGAGGTTCCCCTGTGTCACCATGGTCACTGTCAGAGGCTGGATGAGATCAATGTCCTGAGACACTGTGGGATGAGCTGTCAATCAGTCACACAGTGGGTACAGTGCTAACCCAACCTGATTGCCTGTGTGATCAGAAATCCCACCTGGGGGAGGCTCACAAGGGCCTGGGGGCTTAAAATATAGAGCACAAGGTGAGCCCCTGGTATGGACTCTGCCCTCTCCTGGGGTTTGTGTCTCACCCACACTGGAACCCTAGGAGCTGTTAGTCATATATGTGTCTTTCTATAGAGCTTCTGTCTTTCTGTCTCTCTCTCTTTCTTCTTGTTCTAATGCTCTTTATATGGAACATTTTTGGATACCCTAACAGCTTACGTGTTTTAATGTTTCCAGGATAAATGGGCTAAGTTAATGAAGTTACTGCTATGATTAATGTTTTATGTGTAATTTGATGTTGCGTTAAATCCTATTCCAAAGTTCTTGATTTTTTGCACTTTGCCAGTAGAATTTTGTGTCATTTTGACCTCTTACAAATATCTGGCTGGTGTTTTTCCTGTGCACCAAATTTGAGTAAAGGTGGCAGATGAATTGGTGAGTTGGCACGCAAGCCCTGAATGGAGCTCCGGGTGCGTGGAGGATCGGGGCAGTGTGAGTCGCGCACAATCCCTGCAGTGGGAGGACACGGGTCCCTAGCGGGGTTTAGGGTGCCCCGAGTACAGCGGCAGCACTGAGTAGAGCCAAGAGGGCCCCAGTGCCCAGGGTGGAACGGCGGTGCTGGGGGTTCAGGGTGCCACCCTTCAGGTAGAAACCGTAAACCCACTGAAGGCCCCTGAGGGGATTGGGGTCACAGGGCAGGGCAGGGCTGGGCTTACAGGGCAGGGCAAGGCTGGACCTGCCCCTTCCTCCCCCACACACAAAATGTTTAGAGCCAACAATCTCCTCCAGTCTGTCAAAACAGGCAGTGTTGGAGGTGAAATCCCAATTGTGGCCATGGGCACCTGGCTGAGAAGGACAGTTCTTTTCCATGGGAAGGAAAGCACAGAGCCTCAAGGTTTGGAAGGCAAGTGAGAGCCTCAGCAGGCCACGGCCAGCTAGATTGTCAGTAATTGCAGAGTTTGGATTTAGGGAATTTTGGAGGTGGAAACCCAATCTCAGCCATGGGCACCTGGAGAAGCAGACAGTTCTTTCCTTAGGAAGGAGAGCATGGAGCCTTTCCCAATGTTTTGGGGACGGATGAGAGGTGACCCTTGTGAAACCACTGCCAGACAGACTTGTCCTGGCAATATTCCTATTGGAAGAATCCCTGGATATAAGGACCTTTGGAGGTGAAATCCCAATTCTGGCCATGGGTGCCTAGAGCAGGAGGACAGTTCTTTTCCATTGGGAAGGAAAGCACAGAGCCTCAGTGTTTCAGCAGCAGATGAGAAGTGACACTCAACATGCAAAGGTCAGTTGGACCAGTCAGGCAGTCTATGGGAGGCCAAAGCAGCCAGACTTGTTTTGTGTTCCCTTGGTTTTGTGGGGCTCCATATTGTCACAATGGTTCCTTGGATCCATGGGGCCCCGCAGTGTCAGAATGGTGACTTGATTCCATGGGTTCCAGCAGTGTCACAATGGCCCCTTGATTACAAGAAGACCTGCAGTGTCACAAAGGCCTCTTGGTTTCACGAGGCCCCACAATATCACAATGGTCCTCCCAGGATCACAATGGTCTCACTGATTCCATGAGGCCTCACAGCGTCACAATGGTCTCTGCGTTTCCATGAGTCCCCTGAGTGTCACAATGGTCTCTGTGTTTCCATGGTGCCCCTCAGTGTCACCATGGCCCCTTGGTTCCATAACACCCCAAAGTGTCCGAATGGTCTCCATGGTTCCATGCAGACCCACGCTGTCACAATGGCCCCTTGTTTTGATGAGGCCTCTCAGTGTCACAATGATCCCTACATTCCATGGAGCCACACAGCGTCAGTACAGTCCCCATGGATCCATGAGGCCCAGCAACGTCACAGTGCTCTCCATGATTCCATGAGGCCCCACAGTGTCACAATGGTCCCTTGTTGTCACAGGGTCCCACAGTGTCACAATGGTCTCTTGGTCTCACAGGGCCCCACAGTGTCACAATGCTCCCTTGGTTCCATGGGCCTGTGCTGCTGCATTCCCCCCTCCCCTTCTCAGGCCGCCCTGCCAGCTGAGAAATGCTCCTTGGGCCTCAGCCTTGGCCAACAGCCCCAGGCTCAGCTCCTCTGCAGCTCATCACAAACACTGTCTGCTCCAGGCACTGCTACTGCCCAACCAGCTCCTGGTTCCTATAGGAGCAGTCCTGGGACCTGTTTGTGTTCCCTGAGCGGCACAACATCCCTGTTCTCACACTGCCAAAGAAAGCTGCTGATGCCAAGTGCGGCCAGGATGAACCATTGCTGGGACTGAAGGCCCTCTCTTGGGGCCCTGCAAACAGCGCTCCAAAAGGAGCCCTTGGAGCTCTCCTGGGCCAGCCACTCCCTCTGAGTGGGGCCTCTCCCAGCCGGGAACTCTCCCGTTTGCTGCACTCGGGGATCCTGAACAACGACGGAGCCTGGGCCGATCCCCCCACTCCTCCAGGCTCAACCCTTCACCCGCTGGGGAGATGCCAAAGGACCCACAGTGAGCATTTCCTGCCCTCAGGGGAATTGCTCACAGGTGCCTTGCACTGACTCTTTGTGTCTGTGTGCACACAGGAGTGCCTGTGCTGGAGAAATGTGGCAGAAATGCTGCACTCTGAGGGGCTTGAGTGCCTTGGATAGCTGAGTCAGTCAGGCCTGTAGGGAAGGTTAAATCACAAGGCCTAAGTGAAGTTAAATGCTGCTGAGAGGTTTTCTTTTGCTAAGCAGTTACCTTTAGTATAAGTTTTATGTTAAGTTCAATATTGTTAAGTGTTATTCCTCTGTTAAATTGCGAAGTCATAGGTTTAAGTTAGGTTACATGCTGTTATACTCTGCTCTTTTGCTAAACTGTGAGGTTGAAAGTATCAGTTAAGGTTAATGTATAAGTAAAGTCCTGTTAAGTTTGAGCTCTGTTAAGCTTTCAGGCCATGTTCCTTTTATCCTTGCCCTTGCTGTCCTTGTGTCACTCACACATGCACACACAGGGACAGTTCCAGGTTAATTTCTGGTTTTATTGCCTGGATTCTGTTTGGTTTTGTAGTTGCTTTGTTTCCTTGGTGTGCCTGAAGTGTCCAGTCAGGAGCAGAGTGACTCTTGCCAAGGAACTTTGTGCTGCTGTCCCTTAATATTAAATCTGGTTTTGGCTGATCCCTTGCCGGGGGTTTTTCAGCGCTCTCAAGGCCTCGTTTGTAACAGGGTGAAGGAGCCCTGGCCCAGGCTCTGGCCCTGGGGGACACGGGGACGCTGCCGGGGGGTCCCTGTCCCCCTGTCCCACCCCCAGGGCCCCGTCCCCCCGTCCCCGTGTCAGGCTCTGGGGTCGATCTTGTGGAACATCCTCTGGGGGAGGCTGCGGGGCTGGGGGACCCGGGGGGACAGGGGACCCCGCTGTGCACGAGCAGGGTTGGACTGCTCTGGGGGGAACTGTGAGGGGGGCCGGGGCAGAGTGACCTCCCCAGTGCCCTCACACAGCCCCTGTGATGTCACATTGCCCCTGTGATGTCATGCTGCCCCCATGATGTCACACAGCCCCTGTGATGTCACACAGCCCCTGTGATGTCACACAGCCCCTGTGATGTCACACTGACCCTGTGATGTTACAGAGCCAACTCTGTGTCATCCTGTGATTTCATACAGCAGTGCTGTGACATCGCAGAAGACTGATGTCACAAAGTCACCCTGTGATGTCACAATCTGGTCTGTGATGTCACAGCCTCCTCTATGATGTTACACAGCCACCAGGTGAGGTCACAACCTACTCTCTGATGCCTCAGAGCCACCCTCTATGAGAGCAGACACTGCTCTATAGCCTCACACCCTGCTCTGTGATGTCACAGCAAGCTCTGTGATGTCAAAGCCAGCTTTGTGATGTCACACAACCCTCAAGAACCCTTAAGAACTCAGTTCTATTGAAACACTGAAGTTTCTTGTACTTTGAAGAGATCCCTGTCAGGGACACCACAGGGAAAGTGTCCCCAGGCCCCAGGCAGAGCAGAGAACTGGAGGCAGTGATGACAGGTGGGGACAAAGAGAAGCCAAGTCTTGGTGCCCTGGGGCACAGCAGGGTCTGTGCCACCAAGGGCTGTGAGGAGACACCTTGTCCTGAGGCACGGGGGCCTCCTGGCACAGCCCCAGCCAGGCTGGGCACTGTCAGCCCCTTGTCCTGCCCTCAGCATCCTCCCCTAGCCCACATCCCATGGCCTCAAGGATCTGCTGGAAGGAGTCCCTGCGGAGCCTTGCTCAGGAATGGTCCTGGGGGCTCCTTCATGCTTCCAGGGACTGCAGGTTTTTCAAAGGACTTTGGGTTTTGCTTTTGCCTTGGAGTCTCTGAGAGCTTTGTGCAATCATGGCTTCTAATTATGTGTTGCAATTAGTCCTTAGAGAGGCTTTGTCAGTAACACCACTCAGTGGGGCTCATAAATGCTTCAAGGTACTTCAGTTCTTTTAAGGTATTTGGTGTTTCCCTTGGGATAGACTCTGGGAGATATTTGTCCAATCATGGCCCCAATTATCTGCGTTAATTAGTCCCTGGAGAGCTTTGTACTGACACGAAATGGGGCTCATTAATGCTTTGAGACACTCAAGGTGTTGAAGGTACTTTAGATTTTCTTTTCCACACTGTCTGAGAGGTTTTTGTGCCATCCTGGCCACAAATTCTCTCCTCCAAGGAGTCCATGAGGAGCCTGTGTTGGAGAGGGACCTCAGAGGGAGCCATGAATGCCTGGAGACACTTGGGGTGTTTCCTCTGCCTTTGACTCCTGGCAAGGTTTGTGCAATCTCCTCCCAGGCCCTGAGGTTCAAGGGCTCACTCCAAATGCACAGTGAGGCTCATGAGGATCAAGCAAGTCCTGACAAACCCTGGCTCTGCCTTGATTTCCCTCTGCTCCAGTGTAGTTCATTAGGAGGTTTTCCTTTGACAGTTATGGAGAAATAGTTCAAAGAGCTTCCAGGAAATATGTAGTCCTATTTTAAAGGGTGTCTTTTTATTGCTGTTCTTATTACACAAGAGGTGATTGCAGCATTCAGTGACTGATATTGATCCAGGGACTCTCCTAAGGAGCCCTGGCCTGCTCAGAGAAGTGGTGCCTTGAGCTCTGAGCCAGTGTGGACAACCTTGCTTCATATTCCCCAAGCCCATGGTCTCTCTCCTCACTCACCTGGAACCTGCTTTGCTTGGAGAAGTGGCTGCACACAGCCAAAGAGGGATTTTCCTTCATTTGTTTTTGAAGCAATCTAAAACTCCTGAGTTTCCCCATTGCAAACAGACATCCTCCTCAACTGTGTGCCAAGCCCAAGCTGCCACCAGAAGCACTCCAGACCTGCCCTGGGCCAGCTGTGAGGGTGCATCATCATCCCAACATGCAGTGGTGCCATTGCAAGGGACTGTTGCCATGGACACTGCAAGGACCCCACTGCTGGGTTTGGGTGCCATGGCAACCCCCATCAGTTCAGGTTTCCTTGGAAACCAGCCCAAGGAGCCATTTCTGCAGCCAGGTTCCATGGCCACTTGCCTGCAGAGCTGTTGCTGCCCTTGGCTGCCATGGCAACCCTGGGACAAAGCGGTGCCAGGGCTGTTCCAGGTACAATTGCAGTGACACTCGTTGGTGCCACCAGGTGCCATGGCAACGGCCACGGGGACCGGTCCTTGGTTTGGTGCCATGGCAACCAATGCCCAGAGCCGTTGTGATGGTTGGTGGCCATGGAAAGCTGCCCTGGGCCCTTGCTCAGGGCTGGTGTCAGTGCCCAGAGCCAGAGGGGATCCCTTGCTGGGGGCTGTGCCATGGCCACCTGCCCTGTGCCGCGCTGGCCGCTCTGGCACCAGGAACCAGCAGCCACCGGCACTGCCAGGGCCAAAGGCCAGGTCAGCCAGACAGAAAGGGGCAGGGCTGGGCACTGTTTCCATGGCAACCGGCACTGGGGGGACACCTGGGTCACCTGGCCTGGCAGTTGCCATGGAAACCCCCGGCAGGGACTGAGGGCACAGCCCCTGGCACTGAGACACTGCTGGGCCGGGTGCTGAGCACAGCGCTGAGCACGCAGAGATGGTTTTGTTCTTGCTGAGCTGCAGCACAGCCAAGGCCTGTCCTGCCCCTCGTCCAGCCACGCTGGGGAGGGGCTGGGGCTGCGGGGGAGCTGGGCAGGGGACACAGCCAGGACAGGGGACCCCAACTGAGCCCGGGCATAGCCCAGAGCAGAGCACATCATGCTCAGGGTATGAAGGGGGGAACAGGGAGGAAGGGGGGAATTTTGGAGGGAGGGCTTTTGCCTTCCCAGGTAACACTTAGGCAAAAGGGGGCCCTGTTTCTCCAGTGGGCAGGGTCACTACCAAAGACACAGACACCAAGTTAAGGAATTGTGTCATTTATATCATGCACAGCTGCAGAGATTTACAAAAGGATAAGCTCAGCAAAGCACATCATCATTAGCAAAGAATTACAAAAGAAGCTCAGCAATCCATCATAACCCATCATTATATTTTGATGACCAATCCCTTGGTGAAACACCAGAGGTATTTGTGGCAGACAAAGATTCTGGCTGACTATCAAGGTACACCTTACAGACATCAGTAGTACTTTAGTGACACCGTTCTTCATTATTTTTTCTCAATCTCATTCGAGTTAGGAACAAGAATTCTGTTGTCCATGGAGCTGGCACCTTTTTAATTCCAGAATAATGCCCCCAGGCCCTTTGCTGTTCAGCTTTACCATGCTGTCTGTGGCTAACAAGGCTTGGGGGGCCCTTTCCCCTCTGGCTGGAAGGGGCTGGGTCCCAGTCCCTGAGGGGCACCCAGGCTCCTGGATGGAATTGCTGTGCAAGTCCCTCAGTGTCACAGCAGCCTTCGCACGGAGCCCCGTGGATCAGAGCATTTTCCACAGGGGCCCTTAGAGCAAACAGGGAGATCTGGTCTGGCAGGATGTGTTAAACAATATAAAAAATATATACATATTTTTTACACATATGTGTATACACATATATACCCACATATATATGTGAATATATTAATATATATATATATGTCTTTATATACTATAAATATGTATATAGATATTTATTATATCAATATTTCACTTGTACAAATGCATATTAGCTCAAGATTAAAACCTTCTGTTGCTCCATGTGGGAGCATTCCAATAATCATTGTTCCTTCTGAAAGTGCTGTTTCCTATGTACTCTCAACAAATTCATCTTTGTCTGCCCAAACCCACAAGGTGTTTTCCTTTTCCATTTGCAATTTTTGGATGCATTTGAAGCCATCCAGGGGTGCAGCTTCTTTTACCCGACTGCCCCACTGCTCACAAGGGGCTCCGACCTCAGCCCACTCCAGAGCCAGGGAACTCCAGGGAAGGGCTTCCCAGCTGGCAATTTCTGATGGGACTGATTCCTCACATTTACATTGAACAAATGACATTTTGTTGGCATCTGGCCAGACTGTGCCAGTTTTGTTTTACCAGTGGGCAGGGTCAGCACCAGAGATACAGACTCCAGCTGAAGGAATCAGTGTCATTTCCTGCAGCTCAGAGCAGCAAAGAATCACAAAAGGAGCAGCTCAGCAATGCACCCAACCATCCCCACCAAAGATTGCCTGCAGTGATTAACAAAGATCCAGCAGCATTTACCCTCAGCCTTTACCATCCCCCAGACCCACACAGCAGCTGGGGAAGCTGTCACAGCCAAGGGCTGCAGAGCCACTCCTGGGCACTGGGAATTCCTGCAGGTGCCTCCAGCCCCAGGTGAGGCTCCAACCCCGCTGGGAGAGGGCCCAGCTCTGACAGTGCTGAATGAACAAACTGACAGCACTGCTAGTGTGGCAACATCTGCTTTCATCCTCCTCTTGGGTCCCTCCCAAAGCCTGGCCAGGGCTCAAGGAGGAACCAAGGGAGCTGACTTTGACCATACAGCCCCAAACAAGGCCAGATGTCAGATTTCATGGCCTTGTCTGGCTTCTAAATACACAAAGGTCAATCCATGTTTCACTAAGGAGTGGCTACATCTATCACAGTGTTAATGACCATGCATATTTCATCAGGGAGCAGATACAAAGAAAACCTTTGCTTGGAAGGTTCATCCAGAGGCCACCTTTGGCTCAGGGCCTGCTGTCCAGGCCTCACTCAGGGCTGGTGTCCAGGCCTTGGCACTTCAGGGACGTGGTTTAGTGCTGGGCTTGGCACTGCTGGGTGACCGGCTGCACTGGGTGAGCTCAGAGGGCTTTTCCAACAGAAAGGATTCTGTGATTCCATGATTCTATCCGCTGCATTCAGCTGGGGCTATTTTAGCAGCATTCCTTTGCTCCAAAAGTTCCCTTTTGCCCAGCTCCTGTGGCCTGAGGCTTCAGCTCCTTCAGCTCCTGGTGCTGAGCTGCTCATGCTGAACAAGACGGCTCGGAGAGAAGAACACAGTCCATGCAATCCCTTCTGGGACACGGAGAGGGGAGGCTGTGCAAACAGGAGCTTGTTTGCTGTGGCCTCCTCCTCTGCCCTTCACACCTTTCAGCGCTTTGAACCAGCCAAGAGCTTTCTCCAAGAGTGCAATGGAGCAGCTGGTCCTGCTCCCAGGCCTGGCTCTCTCCAGTCTCTGCCCTTGCCTGCTTCTGTCCCTCTTGCTGTGCCCTCTGTTCCCCCAGGGCTCGCTGGCTGCTGCCCAGGACTGTGGCACTGGCACAGATCCAGTGCTCCAGAGCCTCCTTTCTGTGCCCTTGCAGCTGCCTGGGCACAGCAGCCTTTTCCATCTGGAAGCTCCCCATGGACAGGGAGTGCCCAGCTCCGTTCCTTGCACAGCCTCCAGGAGCCCAGGGCTGCCATCTCCAGTCCCTGCTGGCCCTGGGGGCTCCCAGGTGCCTCAGGCTGCTGTGACACCGCTGCACACGGGAGGGAAGAGGGGCAGGGGCTGTGCTCAAAGTCAGCTCCATGTGCTGCTGCTGCTGCTGCTGCTGTGGGGTCATTTGTGCAGCCCTGTCTGCCCAGAGTCAGGGATCAGATCCTGCCAGTCTCTTCCAGCCCTGGCTGCTCAGAGTTTGGGCCTTGGAGCCCCAGGTGGCCAAAGGCAGCTGCTGCTGGTGCCTCTGTGTGCCCGTGTTCAGCAGTGCTGCTCCATCAGTCTGTGCCCAGCAACGGGGAAAAGCCTCAGCCCTGCAGGGCCAGGAGCTGCCGGGCTCTGCCTGAGCAGCTCAGCCAGCAGGAAGGGAGCTGCTCCACATGGGAACCAAGAGCAAAGGACATTCCTTTTATAGGACATGTTTTCTATTGAAAGGAAAAAAAAAGGAAAAAGTAATCAAAAACTATATAAAATGTGAAAGTGTGAAAAAACCCCAAGTGTGCAGTGAAAAGTCATCTCTAACTTTGAATTAAGAGGCAACTGATCTTTTGAAAAGAAAAGTTATTTACTTTGTAAATGTGCTGATGGCATGGATCCATCTTACTGACCTCAGCAGTCTTTTTAAAAAGTTTTTGGGGATTGTTTCCAATATTGTTATTTTAAATTGTGGTCGAGGCAAGAGGAAGTTGCTTTGTGCCCTTCCAGCTCCAAGCAGGACTGGGAATGGAAACTCTTTCAAAGCCCAAATCCTTTACAAGACGACCTTCCTTCTCAGCCTGGGAATGAGCGGAACATTCCCATTGAAACTTTCAGGGATTTCTTAGAGTCACAAAGTCCCTCTGACAGCTTTTTGCTCTGGTGTGGAAGTGCAGAAGGGCAATTCTCCATCCACCAGCTCCAGACTGCACTGCCTCAGGAGCACGGCCCACTCGCCAGCTTTGGCCCACTCGTGGCACTGCTAGAGGAGGAAGAAAGTGCAATTGCACAATTCCAGCCAATCAAGAAGGAAGAATGGGACAGACAAAACACCCTGTGCAGATCCAGGCGTTCAGCTGGGACTGTGGAGAGTTTGGGTCCTTGCCAATTGGATGTGTGTCCCCAGCTGCAATCTCTGGGCCTGCAGCAGAGTCTCACTCACCTGCCAAAGCAGAAAGCTCAGGCGCTGTGCTCGCAACGGGCTCGTCTGATGCAAAGCTGTCAGAGCAATGTGAGGGCAGAGCCAGCCCAGCTGGGCCCAGGGCTGAGCCCAGCTGAGCCCTGGCAGAGCCCAGAGCAGCCTCAGCACCCGCAGAGCCCGGCTGCAAGGAGAGAAAGCAGAAACCGCCCGTCAGCTGAGGGCTCCTGTGCCCTTGTGCCAAGGCCTGCGGTGCCCAGGCCATGCTGGCTGTGCCCAGAGTTGCCCATCCCTGCTGCCTTTGGCAGCAGAGCAGGAGGGCAGCACATGTGCCCAGCCTGCAGCCAGCCAGGGCACATCCAGCCCTCAGCAGCTGCCCAGAGCCAAAAAGCAGCTGGGCAGCTGACTGAAGAATTCATTTTATCTGCCCCAGCAAAGGGGGAACCTTTGGTGCCCAGCTGTGCCATGCCCAGATCTGGGAGCAACCCCCTACCTATAGACTCACCTGCAAATTGGACCTGGAGCCTGGCTTTGAAGAAGGTGCCAGAATCCAAGTCCATCATCTTCAGCTGGCCAGGCCAAGGAAGAGATTGTCATCTTTGAGGTTGTCCTTGGTGTCTCCAGCACCAGCCCCACCTGAAACAGCTTCTCCAGGGGCTCCTTCTCCTTCCCTGGGGCCAGACCAGGCTGTCAGGGCTCTGCCCAGGGCCCCAGCCATCCATGAACAGGACAAACAAAACCAGGGGGATGGTGGCCACCAGTGCTTGTCACACCGGGTCTCCAGCTCAGCTCCAGCCCAAGAGCTGCATGTTCCCTTCTGCTGACCCCTGCTCAGAGCTACAGGCAGGACAAAACCAGCCTGGTTTGCTTTGCCACTGATTGCCAAGAGATGTGTGGAGCTGGTACCTGCCAGGCCCCTGGATCCAACTGTGCACGTGGATCTCTTCAGTCTTCTAGGGCAGAGGAACACCCTTCACCCAAGGATGACAGAAAAGATCTTCTAAGGATGGCCTGTCCGAGGGTTGCATGGACAAACACCTCTTAATGACATCTTGGCACGCTGGGGAGAGAAACCAGAAACCACCAGTCAGTTGGAGAAGTTGCCCTCCTGTTCCCATGCCCAGGTCATGCTGGTTGTGACCAGAGCTGGGCCTAAACTTCCCCGTGGATGCTCTGTTTGGAGGACAGCAGGAGAGCAGGACATGTGCAACCTCCTCAGCAGCTGCCAGAGTGGTTTGCCCATGAGCCCGCTGCTGTCTCCCAGCACTGGTATTCCCCCCGTGCCCAGAGATGAGGATCCACCTTGAGAGAGCCATCGTGGGAACAAGATTCGCCCCCGGATGATCTCCTGGCCCCTCCTGAATGGGTGCTTCCCCATGACCAGGTGGCACAGCAGGAGGCCCAGGGACCAGATCGTGGCTGCCTCGCCATGGTAGCGTTGGTGCTGGATCCACTCTGGTGGGCTGTAGGACAGGGTTCCTGTGGAACACAGACACAGCTCAGCAGGGGGCTGCTGCTGCTCCCAGAGCCCGGCCCCAGCATCCCTGGGCCTGTGGGGGCCGCCCCAGAGGCACACGGGGTGAGCGCTGCCCTCTCACCAGCACTTGGGACTTGTGCACAAACTTGGGGATGGAAAAGAAGCCACTGGTCTTGGAAGAGGGCAGAAGAAACACAAGGAAGGCCCAACCATGACACACAAAGGAAAAACCCACCCAGTAGTGGAGAAAACCCACTCTCCCTCCCACCCAGAACAACTCGGCCTTAGCATCAATCCCATCCCAGTGCTGCACCCAGGCTGGGCCACGAGATGCCCAGGAGCACACCCTGCGAGGGCTCACCTGCAAACTGCGTGTAGGCTGTGTCTTGGAGGAAGGCGCCACAGCCAAAGTCGATCAGTTTCAGCTGCCCGCTGGCCAGGTCGAGCAGGACATTCTCGGGCTTGATGTCCCGGTGCAGGACCCTGCAGGTGGTGCAGTGCCGCACGGCCTCCAGCACCTGGCGGAACAGCTCCCGCGCCTCCTCCTCCGGCAGGAACCCCCGCTCCGCCAGGAAACCCGAGAGCTCCTGGCACCGCTCCGGACGCTCCAGCACCAGCAGGAAGCTGTCGGGGAGCTCAAGCCACTCCAGGAGCTGAATGACACCGCCACAGCCACCGGACACCTTGGCCAGCAGCACGATCTCCAGGGGTGCGCTGGTGCCGTCGGGCTGCGGGAGGAGCACGACGCCGTCAGTGGGGCCGAGGCCGTGCCGGGGCTCTGGGAGCCCTCAGCCAGCCCGGGATGCTCTGCATGCCCCGCTCAACCCACGCCCGCTCTCCCCGCAGGGCTCACGGCGGCTCCCACCGCGCCGGGCCCCGGCTCCTCCTCGCCCGGCACGGCCCGGCTGCTGCCGCTGGCTCCGCTCACTCACCAGCTCGCCCCAGTGCCGGATGCGATCCCTCGGCACGCGTTTGATGGCCACCTGCGAGCGAGGGAGAGCAGCGGGCTGAGCTCGCCGCCCGTCATGCCCAGACGCATCCTCCTCCTCCTCCTCCCTCCCCTCTGCCTGCGTCCGCCGCCGGCCCAGCCGCTCACCGGGGCGCCGTCCGAGAGCCGCGTGGCCGCAAAGACGCTGCCGAAGCCGCCGCGCCCCAGCAGCGATCCCAGCCGGTACCGCTCCTGCAGGGCCTCCTGCGCCGTCCCTGCGGGCGGGACGCGGCTTTCAGAGCTCGGCCCGGGTCCAGCAACGGCCCCCGAGCGCCCCTCACCCGCCCCGGGCCCGGCATCCCCACCCGCCCCAGGCCCTGGTGGCTTGGGGCCGGCGGCCGCGCTGCCGAGCGGCGGAGCTCGGGCCGGGGAAGCCGCAGCGGAGGCGGCGGGAGCGGCCGCGCCGCGTGTGTGCTCCGCGGGCCCCGGGAGAAGCCGGGGCCGGGACCGGGGTCGGGACCGGACCCTGCGTTGGGTCGGGGTCCGGGCTCGGGCCAGGCGGAGCCGAAGGGCGGCGATGCCGCCCCCGCACCAGGCACTGATGCCCGCCCAGCAGCGCCACCGCCAGTAGGGCCAGAGCCGGGCGGAGGCGAGACCGCGGCGGGACGGCCGGGGCCGGGCACGGGGCAGCCCCGCCCGGGGCCGGGGGCGGGCCGGGGGCATGGCCCTGCCCTGCAGGGGAGAGGGAGGCGGGGAGAGGAGAGGGACGCCGGACAAGGGACCCCGAGAGAAGGGTGCCCGAGAGCGGGAAAGGGAGAGAAAGAGAAATAAAGAGACAAAGAGAAAGTAAAGGAGAAAGACTGTTCAGAAGTATCTGTTTTGGTGCTCTCGCCGCTGCTGCTGCCGCTGCTGCTGCCGCCGCTGCCGCCGCTGCCGCCGCTGCAACTGAAGCACCGGGGCCGTTCGTCCCCGTGTCCGTTCCCCGCTCGCCCCACGAGCCCCACGTTCGAGCCCCGCGCGCCCCGGGGACAGCCCCTCCGTCTGCCCAAACACGGGAACTTTGCAGCCTTGAGCCCAAATGCAGAGCCCTGACTCCTGCACGCTGGCACAGCGATCCCCTCGCTCGCTGCTGTGCATTGTCCTTGCTGAGGGTCAAACACTGTCGGGACACTTCCCTTGGGGTAGGATTCCTACCTGAGCCCAGCACTGCACTTACATATCTAGTGTTGCTTTCCAGTAAAAACAGGGGAAGGAAAACTCTGTGTGGCTCATGGTATTTTAGAGTGTCTAAAAATCACTAAGTCACCAATCTTAGAGGTGAGGTGCATCTGGAATTACTGGGATGGAGAAGCAGTGCAACATGGAAAAGGGGAGCATAGAAATAAATAGAGGAAAACACCTTGGATTGTTTCTTTCATTTTCATTTCACTTCTGGAAAGCTGTTTCTGTTTTCCAGGAATCTTCTCCTGTCTGCTCTTCCCAAGAATCTCTCATGGAGAACAAGGTCAAGCTTCTGTCACAAGATTTGCCACCAGGAAATGATGCCACTGGTGAAATTTTCATTGTGACTGTTTGTGCTGGTTTGGGGCAAATTTTGGGAGGAAAGCTCCAAAATGGGTCTGTCTAGAAAGCAAGTTCGAGCAGCCCCTACTCCTAATAGTTCAGGAAAAGACTTCCCTTGAGAAAAGTGAAAAAACCCAAGTTTATTTCACAAGTGAAGTATTCACAAGCATGAAAAATGAATAATATTAAATCAAACTTCTCACAGTGCTGAAGAGATGGCAAATTCAGGAAGTCCTTTTTGTGGGTTGTAGTTGGCTGCCTTGGTCTCTTCTAAGTCCCTCTGGTGCTGGAATGCAGCGTCCCAGAGCTCGGGGGGCCACAGGTGTGAGCTGCTGCTGCCGGTGTTTGTCTGGGTTTTCAGTCCAGAGCAGGTGTAAACAGTTCCAAGAAAAAGGAAAGTCACAGTTCCTCCACAGAAAGAGGAACTTCTCTTCCTAAGCTAGCTAAAACCAAATTGCTAGAGCTGGGCTGTGAAGGCACCGGGAAATTTCCACATCTGGGCACTGGCAGTCCAGCAAACACCAGAGCTGGATGGTGCTGGTGCCAGAACCTGCAAATTTCCAAACTTTGGCTTTCTGTGCCAGCAAATCGCTGGACTTGGGCTGTGCCAGCACCAGGAAGTTTTCAGATCTGGGCGCTGGCGCTGCCAGCCAACACCAGATGTGGGTGGCGTCATTGCCAGCGACAGAAATCTGCCAGATTTGGGCTCTGCTGGCACCGGGAAATTTCCAAATCTGGGTTCTGGTTACATGAAACACAAGATGTGGGGGCGGTGCCAGAGCCAGTAGCAGGAAGCTGCCACAGGTTTTGGATTTCTGTGCCAGCAAATTGCTGCACTTGGGCTGTGCCAGAATAGGGAAATTTCCAGATCTGGGCACTGGCAGTGCCAGCAAACAGCCCATTTCAGGCTCCAGGAAGGACTGGATCTGGATGCCTTCCTCTTTTCTTTCCTTCCTTCTTTCCTGGGATCCTGCGGCCAGCAAACTCCAGATTGTGCAGTGCTGGCAAGGGGAAATTGACAGGTTTTAGCTTTCTTTGCCAGCGAATTCTGGACATGGGTAGTGCCAGCACCGGGAAATTGCCAGATGTGGGCACTGGCAGTGCCAGCACACACCAGATCTGGGTGGGGAATGTGCCAGCACCAGGAAATTGTGAAATGTGAACTTTCAGTGCCAGCATATTGCTGGAATTATGCTGTGCAGGAACCTGAAAACTTCTGGATCTGGGCACTTGTGGTGTCAGCAAACACAAGATTGAGTTGCTGTAGGTACCAGGTATTTGCTTGGTTTTGGCTTTCTTTGCCAGAAAATTACAAGACTTGGGCTGTGTTGGCACTGGGAAATTCCCGCATCTGGGCACTGGTGGTGCCAGCAACCACCAGATCTTGGCATTGCCAATGACGGTAGCAGGGAATTGCCAGATTGTGGCTTTCTTTACCAGAAAATTGCTGGACTTGGCTCTGCCAGAACAGGGAAATATCCAGATGTGAGCACTGGCAGTGGCAGCAAACACCAGGTCTGGGCACCTGTATTGGCATCAGGAGATTGCCGGATTTTGGCTTTCTGTGCCAGCAAATTGCTGGACTTGGGCTGTGCCAGGACAGGGAAATTTCCAGATCTGGGCACTTGCACAGCAAACACCAGACCTGGGTGGTGCTGGTGGCAGCACCGGGAAGCTGCTGGGATCTGGCTTTCTTTGCCAGAAAATTGCTGCATTTAGGTTTTGCTGGCACTGAGAAATTCCCAGATGCTAATTTTCTGTGCCAGCAAACTGCTGGAATTAGGCTGTGCAGGCATCTGAAACATTCCCGATCTGGGTACTGGGGGTGTCAGCAAACCCGAGATCGGGTTGCTGTAGGTACCAGGTCTTTGCTTGGTTTTGACTTTCTTTGCCAGCAAATTGCTGGACTTGGGCTCTGTCAGAATAGAGAAATATCAAAATCTGGGAACTGGCAGTGCCAGCAAACACCACATTTCAGGAAGGATTGGATCTGGATCCGTTCCCTCCCTGCCTCCCTCCCTCAACAAGGCGCCAGAAGGGCTGGAGAGCAGCCAGGCAGAAAGGGACCTGCAGGGACTGATGGACAGCAGGCTGGACATGAGCCAGCAGTGTGCCCAGGTGGCCAAGAAGGCCAGTGGCTCCTGGCCTGGATCAGGAATGGTGTGGCCAGCAGGAGCAGGGCAGGGATTCTTCCCCTGTGCTCAGCACTGCTTGGGCAGCACCTCGAGTGCTGTTTGCATTTCTGGACCCCCCAATTTTGGAAGGACATGGAGGGGCTGGAGCGTGTCCAGAGAAGGGCAACAAGGCGGGGGGGTGGGGGGGGGATCTGGAGCACAAGAGCTGTGAGGAGTGGCTGAGGGAGCTGCTGGGGTTGTTTATCCTGGAGGAGAGGAGGCCCACGGGAGACAAGGCAGTGTCAGGGCACAGGTTGGACTTGATGATCTCCATAGCTTGTTCCACCCTTGCTGATTCTGAGATTCTCTGAAACCACCCTTGGAGCAGTTGCAGGAGGAGCCCTGGGCCTCCTGTTCAGAAGCTCCAGCAGCCCAGGTCCCTCAGCTTCTCCTGCCAGCCCCAAAGCCCATCCTGTCAGTCCTGCAGAGCCTCTGCAGCTCCTCCTCACTGCCCAGAACAGGGAGCCCCAGAGCCAGACACAGCAGCCCAGATGTGCCCCCCTGGCCTGGGGTGCCGCTGGCAAGGGAGCAGCACCAGGCACTGCAGGAGCCTGCAGACAATTGATCTGAAGGCCAAAGCTCCTTAGCTCCTTCTGAAAGAGCAGGAACAGTTCCTCATTGCAGTGTGGTGGAATGCTGGGCACCACAGCTCCGGGTGAGGACTGGACACAAGTTTGCTCCCACTGAGTGCTGGGATGGGTTCTGCAGGAGCTCTGGGCTCCTGTGCTTGCCAGGCACAATGAGGAGAGAAGGAGCCAAGTCCACTGATGTGGGAAATGGGTTTGTAGAAAGTTTTTAGAGCCTAATAGAAGGCCCACAAAATATGAATCTGTATATAAATCTTGAGACAAGGAATGCTAACTTAAAATTTTCCATGGAATAGGACAGATATTGTTGATAGAGTAATGGAGCTAGAAAAATATTTCTAAAGATGGCCTTGCAAATAAGACTTTGGAAAAACAGAGCTATGAAAGATGCATTGTAGTAGGACCCACAAGGGGTATTTTTAAATAATTGGCTTTAACGCATCTACAACATGGCATGGCAAAAGGCTGAAAGACCAAGAAACACTTATAATGTAAAATATTTAGGAAGTAGTTGGCTTCTGATTGTGATGGCGTGAATGATAACATCTGTATTGTCTCACCCTTCTCATGAGACTGAAAATGGAATAAAAGTTTTTAAAACACCTTTCAGTTGCCCCATCTCTAGGTCAAGAAAAGAGTATTATCCAACACACTGACACACCTTTGCCTTAAGCATAGCCCAGCCTGGACCAAACACACTGAAAGGTTTGCACTTTGGCCCATGTCTCGAAACATCAGGTCTGCTGTTTGACAGCTCAGGTTGGTTTGGTGTCAAGGAGTTCCCTCAGAAATACTGGGTTTGTCTTCCTCTGTGCCTTCCCCTCAGCAGCCTTGGGGATGCTCCTGTGTGAAGCCATCTGTCTCACACAGTTTCAGACAACTTCAAACAGGATATTGTGCAAGAAGTCGTCTCCTCTAAAGTGTGCCAACAATCCCTTTCCAGCAATAGGAAATTATTACTAATGGATGGAAGTGGAAAACCCCCAACAGTTTATTATCAAACAGAATCCCCCATGACACGCGTTCCAAGAAGGCGCCGGGGTCTCTCTCGGAAGAACAGGAGCTGTCACGGAGCAGTTCCAGCAGCTGATGGAAGCTCGGGGACTCATCCGGTGTCGGCTTTCTCCCACGGCAGAGCTCCATGGGGCGGGCAGGGCAGTGAAGCAGCTGGGCTGGAGCCCCTCGCTGCCTTGTCTCCCCGGCGTGGCTCAGCCCACAGACTCTCGGGCTGGGAGCGGGGCCGCTCCGCTCCTGCCGGCACCGTGTCCCTGGGCTTGGACAAACAGTTTCCTGCCAGGAGAGCCCTGCACACTGCTCCACAGATCTTTCATACAGGCCCAAACCAACTCCGTACACTCTGTCTGCAGCAGCTTTGCACAAAGGGCTGCAGCAATCCGGGACAGCTGCAAGTGAGTGTCGGAAGGCTCTTGTCTTGTTCCTGACAGCAGAATTCTTGATGATCTGATGCAGTTTTATTCAGATGTAACATGAGAGCGGAGGTTTTTTGTTAAAATATTTCATGATGAGTAACAAGCCTTGGGTGCATGAGGTACAGGACTGACATGCCAAAGCATGAGCATATCCTCCAAAGTGGCCAGTTTAATTGCCCATTTTATTACTCTTGTATTTACTCCACACTAATAAGGAAAACCAAGCTCTGCTTGGAGGCAAAACAGGCATGGGATACACTACAGTCCCTCGCAGGCTCAGCAGGGCTGGCAGTGACACAGCAGGCCGTCTGCTTCACTGTGAACCACTACAGAGCTGCGTCCCAATGTGGTTTAGGTAGCGTGGTATTATTAAGAGCTCCTTTTCTGCATGAGACACAAAAAGGAGATCCCAAATGATCTTCTGCAAACAAGGTGCAAACAACACAGCTGCACTGCTGTCCCAGATAAATATACATACAGGTGAACTTTGCCAAAGCAGTGCATCATTTCCCAGTGAAATACATGACCTTTTCTTACCTATGGAATTGTGATTGAAGACACCTGTGAGCCAGATCAGTGGGAGATTGCAAAGGAGCAAAGCTTTGGGATTTGGGCACACTTCTCTTGGTTTCTTTGCTCAGGCCTTTGGTGAGCACAGAACACACCTAGGTAGAAAACCTTTGACTAGACAGGATCTTTTGGATCCATTGTCCCCCAAACGTGTCAATGTGTGGCCCCGTTGTAATGCCAAGTAACAAAGAGCAGCACAGATGACACAAAGAAAACATGGCCAAAGAGGAATAGGAGAGGCCCAATGAGGAAAGGATGTGGTGAGACACTGGCACATTGAGTGAGCTGCACTCCCATAATCTCTAGGCTAGCAGGTCCTGGTCTCACTTTCTCCTTTTGGTTTTTTCAATTGTGTTTATTTATTTACTATTTTTCATCATCAAAATAAAATAGCTAGAATTAAAAAAAAAACCTCATAAAAACTTAAAGACAGAATCAAAAGACATTAATTCAAAACGAACCCTAACCCCAACCCCAACAACAACCCCAACCCTAACCCTAACCCTAACTGGGGTCGTGTTTTCCTAATTTTCCCCATTTTTCCCCCAATGTTTCCCCACCGTGTCTCGGATTCCCCCCCGATATTCCTTCCGGGGATCCCCGGCCGTGTCCAGTTCTTTACCCCGATCCCGCCCGGCCGTGCCCGGTTCTTTACCCCGATCCCGCCCGGCCATGCCCGGTTCTTTTCCCCGATCCCGCCCGGCCGTGCCCGGTTCTTTTCCCCGATCCCACCCGGCCGTGCCCGGTTCTTTTCCCCGATCCCGCCCGGCCGTGTCCAGTTCTTTACCCCGATCCCGCCCGGCCATGCCCCGTTCTTTTCCCCGATCCCGCCTGGCCGTGCCCGGTTCTTTTCCCCGATCCCGCCCGGCCGTGCCCGGTTCTTTTCCCCGATCCCGCCCGGCTGTGCCCGGTTCTTTTCCCCGATCCCGCCCAGCCGTGCCCGGTTCTTTACCCCGATCCCGCCCAGCCGTGCCCGGTTCTTTTCCCCGATCCCGCCCGGCCGTGCCCGGTTCTTTACCCCGATCCCGCCCGGCCGTGCCCGGTTCTTTACCCCGATCCCACCCGGCCGTGCCCGGTTCTTTTCCCCGATCCCGCCCGGCCGTGCCCCGTTCTTTTCCCCGATCCCGCCCGGCCGTGCCCGGTTCTTTTCCCCGATCCCGCCCGGCCGTTCACGGCCCTCACCCGTCCCCGTGCCCGGGCCGGCCCTGGGGCTCTCCCTTGCTGGCCCCGGGCGGGTGCGGGAGAGAGAAAATCCAGTAAAATGGAACAAAACCCAATCCAACCGTGCGGGGTCTCGGTGTGGTTTGGGGTGCACAGCTGGGATTTGGGGCGTGCGGGTGGCACCTTGGGCTCCCTCCCGGGTGGGGTTTGGGGTCAGCTGGGGCCGGTTCGGGGCTCCCGTCGACAGAGGAGCCGGGCCCGGTCGGAGGAGTCCGCAGGGGATTTGGGGGCAGCTGAGCTGGTTTTGGGGGAAACGGGGGCATTTTGGGGGCTCCGAGATGAATGCTGGGATCACCTGGGGGCATTTTGGGGCTCCCGAGTGGGTTTTCGGGGCACTTGGAGGCATTTGGACAGTCCCGGAGGGATGCTGAGCTGAACTTGTGGCCGTTGCAGCTCAGCAAGGAAAGAAAAGGTAAAACAGAAAGCCTGAAAGCCAGGCAGAAAGAAATTCCTAATTTTTAACCCCAAAAATGCCGGTTGGAGCCCTAAACACTTCCAGATTTTCTCCCTGCAAGGACCCAAAATTCCCATTTCCCCCCCTTTCTCAGGCCCTACAAATGCAGGATTTTACCCCAAAAATCCGGAGATCCATCGCTGAAAGATTCGGGTTTTGAAGCCCAGAAATGCCGGGCTTGAACCCCAAACAATCCGATTTTGAACCCCAAATCTTCCCCAATTTGTTTCGCCTTCCAGGGCCCAAAGGTCCCGGTCTGGAACCCCCAGAGTCGCGATTTTCAAGCCAAACATTCCCAGGTTTTCACCCCCAAAATCCCCACCCAAATGCATGCCCAGAACGGGGGGGATTGAAGCCCAAAAGCCCCGACTTTTCGGGCCGGAGTTCCGGGAATTTCCCGCCGAAATGCCCCGGATGTTTCCCGCCAAAATGCTCAGGGCTTGCGGGCGCGGCAATGGTGGCGGCGGGATCGGCCCGGCTCAGGTTGGGGGTGTCCGCGGGGGGGTTGGGGGGAATCGGGGGGATTCTGGGGCTGCTGGGGGGATCGGGGCGCTGCCAGGCCGGTTTTGGGGTGAATCGGGGCCGTTTCTGGACTCGCGTCGAGCGCGGCCGAACCGAGCGCGGCATAGGCGGCGGCGGGAAGGGGGCGGGGGGGCAGCGGCGGCGGGAGCGGCCGGGCTGGGGCGGAGGTGTCCGGGGGGGATTTTGGGGGGATTTGCGGGGACTCTGGGACAATTGGGGGGATTTTGGGGCTCCGAGGCCGGTTCTGGGGGGGATTTGGGTGGTTTCTGGGCTCTCATAAGCGGCGCTGAGCCAAGCGCGGCAGAGGCGGCGGCGGGGGACGGGGGGCGCAGCAGCGGGAGCAGCCGGGCCAGGGTGGAGGCGTCCGGGGGGGGATTTGGGGGGAATTGGGGGGGATTTGGGGATGGTAGCCGAGGCTGGAGGGGTCCTGAGGCGATTTTGGGGGTAGTTGAGGCTTTTTGGGGGGAACTGGGGGGGGGGGTTTGGGGCTCCCGGGTGAGGTTTTGGGGGGGTCCGTGAGGGGTCGTGGGGGTCCTGGATGGGATTTGGGGAGATGGGAGGGATTTTGGGGTGAATGTGGGGGATTTGGGGGCCGGCAGGTGAATCTTGGGGGGGAATTGGGCCATTGTGGGGGTCCCGAGTTGCTTTTCCCAATCTTTACCCCCAAGTTCCCGATATTTCGGCCGTCGGTGCCTGCGCCCGTTCCCCGCTGGCCCCACAAGCCCCACGTCCGAGCCCCACGCGCCCCCGGGACGGCCCCTGCGTCTGCCCCAACATGGAAAAGGGGAGCGCAGAAATAAATAGAGGAAAACATCTTGGATTGTTTCTTTCGTTTTCATTTCACTTCTGGAAAGCTGTTTCTGTTTTCCAGGAATCTTCTCCTGTCTGCTCTTCCCAAGAATCTCTCATGGAGAACAAGGTCAAGCTTCTGTCGCAAGATTTGCCACCAGGAAATGATGCCACTGGTGAAGTTTTCATGGTGACTGTTTGTGCTTGCTTAGGGCTAATTTTGGGAGGAAACCTCCAAAAGGGGTCCGCCTAGAAAGCGAATTCAAGCAGCCCCTCCCCCTACTAGTTCAGGAAAAGACTTCCCTTGAGAAAAGTGAAAAAAAACCCAGTTTATTTCACAAGTGAAGTATTCACAAGCATGAAAAATGAATAATATTAAATAAAGCCTCGGACAGTGCTGAAGAGATGGCAAATTCAGGAAGTCCTTTTTGTGGGTTGTAGTTGGCTCCCTCAGTCTCTTCTAAGTCCCTCTGGTGCTGGAATGCAGCGTCCCAGAGCTCGGGGGGCCACAGGTGTGAGCTGCTGCTGCCGGTGTTTGTCTGGGTTTTCAGTCCAGAGCAGGTGTAAACAGTTCCAAGAAAAAGGAAAGTCACAGTTCCTCCACAGAAAGAGGAACTTCTCTTCCTAAGCTAGCTAAAACCAAATTGCTAGAGCTGGGCTGTGAAGGCACCGGGAAATTTCCACATCTGGGCACTGGCAGTCCAGCAAACACCAGAGCTGGATGGTGCTGGTGCCAGAACCTGCAAATTTCCAAACTTTGGCTTTCTGTGCCAGCAAATCGCTGGACTTGGGCTGTGCCAGCACCAGGAAGTTTTCAGATCTGGGCGCTGGCGCTGCCAGCCAACACCAGATGTGGGTGGCGTCATTGCCAGCGACAGAAATCTGCCAGATTTGGGCTCTGCTGGCACCGGGAAATTTCCAAATCTGGGTTCTGGTTACATGAAACACAAGATGTGGGGGCGGTGCCAGAGCCAGTAGCAGGAAGCTGCCACAGGTTTTGGATTTCTGTGCCAGCAAATTGCTGCACTTGGGCTGTGCCAGAATAGGGAAATTTCCAGATCTGGGCACTGGCAGTGCCAGCAAACAGCCCATTTCAGGCTCCAGGAAGGACTGGATCTGGATGCCTTCCTCTTTTCTTTCCTTCTTTCCTTCCTTCTTTCCTGGGATCCTGCGGCCAGCAAACTCCCGATTGGGCAGTGCTGGCAAGGGGAAATTGCCAGGTTTTAGCTTTCTTTGCCAGCAAATTGCTGGACATGGGTGGTGCTAGAAGAGAGAAATTTCCAGATGTGGGCACTGACAGCGCCAGCGCACACCAGATCTGGGTGAGGGATGAGCTGGCACTGAGAAATTTTCTGATGGTAATTTTCTGTGCCAGCAAATTGCTGGAATTGTGCTGTGCAGGCATCTGAAAAATTCCGGATCTGGGTACTGGCGGTGTCAGCACACGAGATCGGGTTGCTGTCGGTACCAGATCTTTGCTTGGTTTTGGATTTCTTTGCCAGCAAGTTGCTGCACTTGAGCTGTGCCAGAATATGGAAATAACAAAATCTGGGAACTGGCAGTGCCAGCAAACACCACATTTCAGGAAGGATTGGATCTGGACCCGTTCCCTCCCTGCCTCCCTCCTTTAGCAAGGTGCCAGAGGGGCTGGACAGCAGCCAGGCAGAAAGGGACCTGGGGGCACTGATGGACAGCAGGCTGGACATGAGCCAGCAGTGTGCCCAGGTGGCCAAGGAGGCCAATGGCTCCTGGCCTGGCTCAGGAATGGTGTGGCCAGCAGGAGCAGGGCAGGGATTCTTCCCCTGTGCTCAGCACTGCTTGGGCAGCACCTTGAGTGCTGTTTGCAGTTCTGGGCCCCCCAATTTTGGAAGGACATGGAGGGGCTGGAGCGTGTCCAGAGAAGGGCAACAAGGCTGGGGAGGGGTCTGGAGCACAAGTCCTGTGAGGAGCAGCTGAGGGAGCTGCTGGGGTTGTTTATCCTGGGGGAGGCTCAGGGCAGACAAGGTGGTGTCAGGGCACAGGGTGGACTTGATGATCTCCATGGCCTGTTCCACCCTTGCTGATTCTGAGATTCTCTGAAACCACCCTTGGACCAGTTGCAGGATGAGCCCTGGGCCTCCTCTTCAGAAGCTCCAGCAGCCCAGGTCCCTCAGCTTCTCCTGCCAGCCCCAAAGCCCATCCTGTCAGTCCTGCAGAGCCTCTGCAGCTCCTCCTCACTGCCCAGAACAGGGAGCCCCAGAGCCAGACACAGCAGCCCAGATGTGCCCCCCTGGCCTGGGGTGCCGCTGGCAAGGGAGCAGCACCAGGCACTGCAGGAGCCTGCAGACAATTGATCTGAAGGCCAAAGCTCCTTAGCTCCTTCTGAAAGAGCAGGAACAGTTCCTCATTCCAGAGTGGTGGAATGCTGGGCACCGCAGCTCCGGGTGAGGACTGGACACAAGTTTGCTCCCACTGAGTGCTGGGATGGGTTCTGCAGGAGCTCTGGGCTCCTGGGCTTGCCAGGCACAATGAGGAGAGAAGGAGCCAAGTGCACTGATGTGGGAAATGGATTTGTAGAAAGTTTTTAGAGCCTAATAGAAGGCCCACACAGTATGAATTTCTATATAAATCTTGGGACAAGAAATGGTAACTTTAAAATGCCATGGAATAGGACAGATATTGTTGAGAGAGAAATGGAGCTAGAAAAATGTTTCAAAAGATGGCCTTGCAAATAAGACTTTGGAAAAATAGAGCTATGAAAGATGCATTGTAGTAGGACCCACAAGGGGTAGTTTTAAATAATTGGTTTTAAGGCATTCACAACATGGCAAGGCAAAAGGCTGATAGACCAAGAATATTGTAATTAGGAAATAGTTGGCTTCTGATTGTGATGGCGTGAATTATGTGTATTGTCTTACCCTTCTCGTGAGACTGAAAATGGAATAAAAGTTTTTAAAGCACCTCTCAGTGTCCCAAATGATCTTCATGCAAGCATGCAGTAAAGAACTGCTCCTGCTATCCCAACGAAGCGTTTGCTTTGGCACTTAGACTCTTCCCATTCATCTTTTGATGCAGACACTTCAGGTTTTCTCTCACACCCCTGCAAGGCTGGCAGTCTCTGTTTCCCATTTCCTGTTCTTCCCTAGAGATGGTGCAGTGGCTGCCTTGAAACAAAAAGCCCTGAGATCTGGACAGCTTGAAGGAGCATGAAATGCTAATTAAGTGCTCATATTGGTAACACCCAGGTCTGCACTGCCCAGTGCTCTGGAGCAGCAGCAGCAGGACCATGCATCATTCCTGTTGGTGGATGTTCATGTTTCTGGTGTGCAAGAGCAATGACTTTGAGGAGGGACAAAAATGCCCCTCTTCAGACAGTGGGTGTGCAAGGAGATGTGAAGTTTCACAGCCTTTTCTAGGATATTTCAGAAAGATCTAAGAGAATATTGTGGCATGGAGCAGGTCCCTAAATTTATCTCCAGAGAAATCCCCAAAGGGCACATTGACTCTGCTGCTGATGGCAACCCCATAAGCTCATGGACCAGTTTTCCCTGCAACGTTCCACCCTGCCTGGGCTTTACTAGGCCGGGACTAGACCCAGAGCTAAGCAAACACAGGCAGCCAGGTGACATTGTGTAACATCAGAAGCTGGCAACCATGAGGACTTTCCTGTCAAAAGGTTACAGTTTGCACTGGGCCCAGTAGTGTTTTTCCTTAGGGCAAAGCAAATTGAAATGTGAAGTTTAAAAGCTTCATATTACTATGAAAGGAAACTTCAGAATAATTTCTGGAAGGGCAGCATTGTCAATGACCATGCAGCCCACCAACAGCTGGAGCTGAATCCAGAATTGCTTCTTCCAGCTGGGCAGGAATTCATTCCGCTGGCAAGCACTGGTCCATGGGAACAAATGATCCCCTAGCTCTGGGCTGAATGGCAGCCAGGCTGCAGTGCAGATTTGAGGAGCCCTTGTCACTTGTTATTGGCCTCCCAGGGCACTCATCCTTCTGCAAACAAGGTGCAAACAACACAGCTGGAGTGCTGTTCCGGGTAAATATACATACAGGTGACTTTGCCAAAGCAGTGCATCATTTCCCAGTGAAATACATGACCTCTTCTTACCTATGGAATTGTGATTGAAGACACCTGTGAGCCAGATCAGTGGGAGATTGCAAAGGAGAAAAGCTTTGGGATTTGGGCACACTTCCCTTGGTTTCTTTGCTCAGGCCTTTGGTGAGCACAGAACACACCTAGGTAGAAAACCTTTGACTAGACAGGATCTTTTGGATCCATTGTCCCCCACACAGGTCAACAGGTGACTCTGCTGTAATGGCAAGAAACAAAGAGCAGCACAAATAACACAAAGAAAACATGGCCAAAGAGGAAGAGGAGAGGCCCAATGAGGAAAGGATGTGGTGAGACACTGGCACATCGAGTGAGCTGCACTCCCATAATCTCTAGGCTAGCAGGCCCTGGTCTCACATTCTCCTTCTGTTTTTTTCAATTTTGTTTATTTATTTACTTTTTTTCATCATCAAAATAAAATATATAGAATTAAAAATACGTCATCAAAACTTAAAGACAGAATCAAACCACATTAATTCAAAACTACATCTAAAGATCAGAACATATGTACAGCTGTAACTATGAAGCCTAATGCATCAATCCTAATCTGCAAACACTCTTCATACAGGCGGCAGCTTCTTCCTGACTTTGGAGGACAGGGAGCTCTTCTGGACGGGAGGCGAGGACTTTGTGGGTGAGGGAACGTCAGAAGTGTCCAGAGAAAACTTCTCGGTAAGACTGTAACCAGCCAGATCTGCAAAATGGAGACACAAAGTTTAACAGAGAGGCAAAGTTTAACAGAGGCCACAATGCAAACCTGAAGCATCTGAAGCTCCATATTTCATGGGACACATTTCCTGGAAATGTCCAAACAGCTGCACAGGGAAACATGCTCCTGCTGGCAGACACTGAGGCAGGCCAGGGCAAACCCTGAGCCACTTGCCCAGAGCTGGCACAGGCCCAGCCTGGCCTCTGGGCTGCCCTGGGACAGCAGGGAGCCCAGAGCCCTGTGCTCCCCAGGAATGGCTCAGCTGCACATGCACCCTCCTGCTCCTCTGCCTGCCCCACAGCTCAGCAGCCCCACAGCTCCAGGGGCACTGGCAGCAGCACAGCTCATTGCAGGGGCACATGCAGGGCACAGCTGTTCCCTGGCAATGTGCACAGCCTCTCTGGGCTGCCACAAGACCCTTCCTGCCAGCAGAGATTGGCCCAGCTCCCTCCTCACCTCTGCGTGAGGCTGAGCCATGATTGCCTTCACCTTATCCTCCATCTGGAGTTGCTTCAGGCCCCCCATGCCATGACTAGGAAGGGCAATGGAGAGAGCAGGGGCAGATGCACACCCTTCCTTAGGATTTTGTCATTTTTGGCACAGCTAAAAAGGCAAATCCAGAGGTGTCCAACTCAGCGCTTCCTCAGCTTTCTGGAGAACATCTCGCCTTCACCAGCCCAGCATTCTGGAGAGGTTTTCCCGCACATGTGGAGGCTTGCTGGCAGCACATTCCTTCAGCTGGGTGCCCATCACCTTGCAGAGGGCAGAGGCCAGCTTGGTGGCCACGGTGCGGACGCTGGCGCTCCGCACAGGCAGCGCCTTGTTCTCCAGGCAGGACCAGAGCACGGGCAGGGCGTCGCGCTGGGCGACTTCAGGGCTCCTGGCATGAACCCCCTGCACAAGCACTGCCGGGACAGAGACACAGCTCCTTACCCACCAGCCTCACTGCAACAAGGATCTGCCTCTGCTTCTGCTTCTTGCCAGCCTCTCTGGCCAAGAGCAGCAAAACAGCACCCAGAGCCCCTTGGTCCAGAAAGGGGCAAAGCAGCTGAGCATCCTGGAAACAGAACCACCCACCCCTCAGCACTAATTGCTCCAACCAGAGCCTTGTCCCTGTGGCAGACTTCCTACCTTTACTAAATTATTTCACAATCTCTGCATGAGCAATGAATGAAATGTCCAATTGCCTTTTATTTCCATTAAGAAGTTGTCTAAACCCACACTGAATATTTGGAAATACACCATAAAGAGGAAATTGAGAGATTTCTAATAAAAGGAATTATTCCATTTTTGTAACTTTGATGTCAAGTGTCAAATGTCTAATCTGGCTCTTCCCTGTGCTCAGTGGCACACAGCAAAGGGCAGGGTTAGAACACACCTCAAAACTCCAGCCCACCAGAGATGGCTGCTGCCTGACAGCTGGATGAGAAGCATCAGTGGCCAGCTGGGGTCTTTGGCAGAATGCTTTTGGGGCTTCCAGCAAAGACCTGGTTCAAACCTCAGGGTGTCTTAGATAATTACCCAGACCCCATTGCCTTGGCATTTGGGCATTTTCACATTTTAATGCCACTTCCCCTCCCAATGTTAATGGCATTTTTCTTATAATGTCCACTCAAATAGGGGCACAGAGAAAGAAAAATGCTACACAGGGGACTGAAATGTAACCAAAACATGAGTGTTTTCTCATATTGTCTCTGAAATCTCTCTGCCCATTTTCTGAACTGAACTATATCAAACACAGACAAATATTTACTACCAACAGGCTTCTTGCATGGCAGATTTGGCTGAGAGAACAAAAAACTGAAATGCTCTGGAGACCATTCTTGTTTTCTGATCAGACAAAATGTTATCTAGCAGCCATTTAATATATTGTGGTGGAAGAGACTTCATTTTCTCTATGCTGTTAATCCGTCAGCAGTCATCAAAATTGAAACAGCTCCTGCAAGTACGCAAAACCAATTCTGCTAAGCAGGAAAGGGTTATGGTGCCCATTTTAAACTGGGAATTCATTTGAGTTTAAATGTAATTAAAGACATCGGTGACTACTGAACATGAGGAACAGCTGTCTGTTCCTACTAAATCTCAGAGGGAACATCTGCTTTTTCTAAAGTAGTCCTAATTTATTGTTAATTCCTTTATTTGAAAAAGAGATCAAAAGAACTGCTAAACTAAATTCCCTATTGCTGGAGATCTACTTTATTCAAATGCACTTTAAAAGGCCTTTGACATTCCCAATCACTGAACATGCCTTTTTGAGATTCCTAATGAAGACACAAAGTGTATGAAACCTTGCATTCAAAGATGTTGGCATAATTAGCAGTGCTTTTAGCCCCAGTTAAAGCAAGGCTATCAATCGTCTTCTCTGCTATATATTGAGATTATCCTTTTTCCATTCCTTGGCTCTTGCTGACACAGCAAGCTCCTCTGAGGAATCAATTATCAGCTGCATTTGTAGCATTTTGGGCAGCGCTGACCCAGGCAGACACTGTTTGCACACCCTGAAAGGCTCAGTCCAAGGCCCCTCTGACAGCACAGGCAGGAGCCTCAGCACTCTGCTTCTGTCCCTGTGCCCCAGAGGCTGCCTTGCACTAAACCCGTGCCTCTGGTACCTCTGTTGAGTTCTGGCCTAAGCTGTGACCCCCAGGCCCTGCACGGTTCAGCCTCAAAACTTTCCAAGAGAAAAACAAGAATTCTGTGAGGACAAAACAAACTGATGCCCTGAAACAGCATTGGCCACCATTTCCCCTCAAAGATCACAGATGTCCCTGAGCTCCCCAGAGAGGAGCCAGCTGGGGCATTTTTAGCCCTCCCTTTGCTGGAGGTGGTTCTGAGATGCCCCAGTGAGAGCTCAGCCCCAGGCCGAGCGCCGCCCCCATCTCAGGTGCTGCCCAGCTCTGCAGCAGCCAGGGAAAACCTGCCAAACCCACCTGCCTTGGCCATGGGGCAGCAGGGACACGCTCAGCACCTCCTGGTTTGGAGGAGCTGCTCTGCTGTCTGCTCACAGGCATTCCCTGTAAATGCTCCCTGGGAAGAGCTCTGGGCTCAGAAGGGGAGGCCAAGCCTGTGATACGCTCGGTGACATCCAGCAGGGCTTGGCCACTCAGGTGATTCCATTGGTAGCTGAACTCTTTCAGCAGGGACACTTTATCTACAAGGGAAACACACGTTCCTGCTCACTTTTCTCAGGTCATAGGAGAAAGAACAGTGGGGAGGGAAAGGGCAGTGCCAACCCCATTTTATAAAATAAAGTACATTTCTGCTGTGTTTTGAATCCTTTTCTTCTTTCCTTCAAGCCTACTTGGCAGGGTTTTAAATTCCAAAAGAAAAGCTCTCCTCTTACATTTGTAAATCCAAAGTTGTTTGCTGTAGCAGGAGCTGTGTTAAAACATTTCACATCAGGGACCTCAGGAGTTCAGTCACATGGAAGCAGTGAAAAGGGTTTGCATCCCAGAGCACAAAGGAAGAGCCCCATACTTGGGTCACAGAAAGGCACTGAGTCAAGACAGTTCCTGAGTTCAGAGAGCAGCTGGGGAGGAGAAAGTGGAAGCTCCCCTTGAAAACCTGCCTCTTCAACACTCCTTTTTTCAGGCATATTCCCCCAGTGCAGCATTCTCAGAGCTGACATAAATCTGTGCGGCAAAGGAGTTTAGAGCAGCCCTTGCCTATGTAGTTAATTGCTGTGGCCATCTTGCCCCATGCAAAACAACACGTGGAACAAGGCATCCTTGACAGCTGGGTTTATACCTGTTTGATATAAAGAAATGAACTTGGGGAATCACAAGTTCCCCTTTGAACATAGAAGACAAAGAAGAAAAGTGGAAAATAGGCAGCTAATGCCTCTAATGTAGAGCCTCCCAGGTGGCTGCCCTGCAGAAGCTCTGATGGGTCAGTGTCCCTTCATGCCAACAGCAAAGCTGTTCATTTGGGAAGTCAGACGGGGCCCAAGCAAACTCCAAACTCCCTTTGCCTCTGAACTGTAGCAGAGCTGCAGCCCAGGACTTGCTCTTCAGACAAGCAGCACAGAGCCAAGGGCTCCTGGGACTGTTGGGAATTGCTGATCCCATTCCAGCCTGTTGGGGATGGTGCATAAGGACTGCACCTGCACAGCCTCTGGTGGGTGTCAGCTGCAGTGTTCCCCAGACAAGAGCAGCTGCCAAGGCACTCAGCGCTCTCTTGTGCAGGAGAGACAGAGACGAAGCTGAGGAGAGTCCCTGCCAGGGCTCAGCCTTACCCAAATGAGCAATGGATTCTCCCAGTGCTTTCACAGCTGCCCCACGAACCCTGGGATCCTTTGAGTTCAGGTTCTTTGTTATTCCCTCCACCAAACCAATGATCACCGGGTTCAGGGCATCTTTCAGGGCCCCTGTGATTTCAGCCAGCACGTCCAGCACCCTCTGCTTCACTTTCTTGTGGCTGTCAGATATTCTCAGGACAAAATATTCAAAAATCTGTGAAGAGAACAAGCAACGTGAAGGCTGGATTCAAATGTCCTTGTTTGAAGAGTGGATGTAGCAGTCAGCAATGTCAAAGATGAAAGTGATCCTTTCTGTCAGGTCAGCACTCCCTTTCACAATTTCACTGTTTTCCCGTGGGCCGCTCACTGGAATGGTGGTGCAACCTCATGCTGGTTGAAAGATTTTCTTCTGTTTCTAAGAGGTTTGGCTGGGGACTGAATAGTTCCTATGGTATTTTTCTCCATCTATAAATCATTAAATCCATTCCATTTATTAATGCTAAAGAGTGCCTTTGCTTTGAATGGAAGCAGATGTTTACAATTCCTGGTTTTCTATACAGTTGCCTGAAGTACTGAGGGCAGTTATGATTTTGCCAAAACTATGGCTGGAGGAGATCTAAGTTTTCTTTTGTTTGTCTCAGAGGCAGTGCCAGGAGAAGAGCAGGGCTCTGATCATCTCTTCCAGGATCCAGACTATTACAGCGACCTGATGAAGGTCTTCAGGGGTGAGAGAAGTGGACGAGAATCTTGTTTGATGATCAGAAGGCTGGATTTATTGATATATAATATATAATACATTATACCTATACTAAAAAGAATAAAGAGAGACGTTGCAGAGGCTGCTAAGCTAAGAATAGCATAGAAAAGAATGAATAACAAAGTTCTGTGTCCAGCAGAAAGGAAGGACAAACTCTCCTGTAAGTGGTCAGCAAATCCAAACACAGAAGCCAAATCACCGCTGCACCTGTTACATTCCACACCAGCCAATAACAATTGTTTACATTCTTCTTCTGGGGCCTCAGCTTCCCAGAAGATGAACAAATCCCAAAGAAAGGATTTCTATGAAAAAATGTCTGCGACACCAGACCATTTCTCTAGGTAACAGGTGGACTTCTGAAATGTAATGTGCTGTACAGCTCTCATTACAGTAGGTTCAGTCCCTTGATAGCCACATTATCAGGCAGCTTTTCCTGGAAAAAGGGAAAAAGCAGCTACTGGGAGGAGAAGGCAGAGATGAGTCCTTAGCTGTTTTCCTCCTTTTCCAAAGAGAAAAAAAGACCCCAAGAAGGGTGAGCACTGTCTTTACCAAGAGGAATAGGAACAAGGATGGAAATGAGTAGCACGAGCTGTGCCTGTGTAAGACAAGATGGAGTATATAGAAGTATTCTTTGAAAAAAAACAGCTGGGTTTAAATCAACCCAGCCTGATTCTTCTCTTCCCTATGCAAACCCATTTTTGGTCTAGAGAACAATTGCCATGCTTTCATGGATTCCCTTCACTTCACCCAGCTGGGAGTAGGAGAGAGCAGCAGTTACACCAGCAGAAAATTCTGCCATCATCTGATGAACAGCATCAATAGGCACCTGCCAGACAAATACAGCTGGACTGAAATAACTTGTCCTGAAGCCTGGACCTGAATTACATTTGTCTGGGTGAGAGGGACCAGCGTGTCCCAAAAAGCCAGGACAGAGTGCCAAGACACACTGAATTAACTTTGCTGCTACAGGTTTAGGAAAGGAGCTAAAGGAAAGGAGCAGCGAAGATACCCCACATACTTGGGCAATGTTAGTGGAGATGAGCTGGGGGCTGTTTTTGCACAGGTCTAGGAGAAGTTCCACTCCTTCCATCCGTGCCTGAAACCTCTTGGCTTCCAGGAGATGGTGAAGCTTCTGGAGCAGCTCCGTTTCTTCCACAGCTGGAGGTGACGTGACCTGGGCTTTTGCACGGGGTAGGAGGTGTCCATCAGAGGGAGATTTCACCCTGGGAAATAAAACCAAATGAGGACCTGGTGGTGATAATTATCGTAGCATGGCATCCCCATAGTGGAAATAATTAGCATTGACTCCATCATTCCAGAAGGCTGATCCATCACTTTATTACACTATACTATACTATACTATACTATACTATACTATACTATACTATACCATACTATACTATACTATACTATGCTATGCTATGCTATACTATACTGAAACTCATCGCCCTCACAGACAGTCTGATACTGAAGCCCCAAAGCAGATAGCCTCCAAGAAATAATGAGTTAAAACATAGAATGTGAGGCATTTGAAGAAGGCATAGTATTAGGAAACACATAGAGCAATTAATCAGCTAAAGCATGAAACACAATGACAGGAAGGAGATAGGGATAGGGGGAACTGATGGGCTAAGCATGTTCAGAGCCAACAATGTCAAACTGACCCTAAGAACTTTGCCAAGCCATAGAGACCAAGCCAAGTACACCGGGAATTGACCAAATTAGGGAAGAGGTTCAAAAGTTTAAAGAGGAAGAGTCATCGGAAAGACCCCGTCTATGATGAAGGCAACAGGAACGACCACCCGAAAATTCCCCAAAAGAGATGTCTCCACCTACGCTCCGCCTACACCACGCCCCATATGAATATGCATGATTATGTATCTGATCTGATGTAATCCTATACCCAAAATTGTATATAAGGCTTGCTTTTGCTATGTGAACTCAGAAATCCACTTCGTGATTTCTCCGACGCGTCGTAATAAAATACCTCCTGCTTATCTGACTTAGGCTGAGTCTCTTAAGCAGTTATTCTCGCCTTTTGGGGCAAAATTCGGCATCATTTTCTGGCGACCCAGATGGGACCAGACAGGAGATCCGGGCCTTGAGGTCCTCCCGGGCCGGGTCCGGGGTCGGGATTCTCTGGGCGCCCCTGACGAATTTTTTTGTCAGAAGAGACCCCCCTGGACTGGCGCCTTGGTGGACGGAGGGTTCCCTGCATCTCCTGCTTCAATTAAGAGGTATTTTAATTGTTTATTGGTTTTATTGGTAGGGAAACGGGGGTCAGACGTGACCGCCCGAAGGGAAAGCTGGGGGACACCCCGGTAACGAATCCCAGCTGGGTTAAAACCCCAGCATTGGGTTGCTAGCATTGGGCTGCTAGCATTGGGTTGCTAGCATTGGGTTGCTAGCATTGGGCTGCTAGCATTGGGTTGCTAGCATTGGGTTGCTAGCATTGGGTTGCTAGCATTGATTGGCCAGGGTTAGATTCCCGGCATTGTTTTGTAGAGAAAAGGATAAAGTCCTGCTGAAAGAAGTATTTGTTCATCTTGGTATTTTTGGTCTGTATGGGAAACTGTTTTAACATTGTGTTTGATGTTGTAATACTGTGAATTAAGGGTTAAGAACTGAAACTGCTATCTGAAGAGGTCTGTCAGCTGGTGATCTTTTGTGTCTGTTCTATGTGTTTGTTGCAAAATTTTACAGAAAACATCTTGCTGCTCTCTCTATAATTTTTAGAAGAGAATAAGTTGATAGATATCCGGAAGAAAATTGTGACCCCCTGCAATTGTTATATTGTCTACGGCTGCGATTGTATGAATCTGGCAAACCGGTGTCTCATGGTCTGTAAGCGACCTCTTGTGACCAAACCTGGTAAAACAGTCTGTTCTGATATAGACCATAAGGTAGGAACTATTTTATAAAGGTGTGTGGGTATGGCTGAGAGTGAATGAGACGCAGCATCGCTGCGACGCGAGAAGCCAGGACAAAGCGACTGAAAATTGTGTGTGAAGTGTTAAACCAACACAGGGAATAACTATGGGAGGTCAACAGAGTACGAAGTGATGTATGCTGACATGTTCTTTACCCTAAGAAATAAACAGGAGTGGCAAAGAGAGTGCGGGGTAAACGTAGCACCTCAGGACCCCCTGGTACTCGCCCTGGAAAAGGATAAGAAAGGTTCGAAGCCTAAAGAACGTTGCTGTGATGCATGTAGTAGAAATGAGAAAAAGCAGAAAGCAGATGCCAGAATTTTGGTGGCAGCAGTTCAAGAATTGCAGACAGTTTTGAATACAGAAAATTTGCAGGGAAAGACAAACAGTGGATGCCAGGATCTATTCTTAGGAACACAAGACCTGTGCATTTTTCCCGCAGCAAAAAAAAAAAAAAAAAAAAACAAAAAAAAAAAAAAAAAAAACCACTTTAAAAATTCTTGCCCCACTTTGAAGGGTGCGGGACCTACCTGTTTTTATTGTCATAAAAAGGGGCACCTGCAAAAAAAAATTGCAGAAAGAAACAGAAGAAACAGCAAGATGAGAAAACTTCTCAGGAGAATCAGAAAGGGCAAGAGTTTTGTTTAACGAAGAGGATCGAATTACACCTAGAAGAGCCCTTGATAATAAAACTAAGAGTAGGTCCTCAGAGTGAAGAATTTGTATTTTTAGTAAATACAGGAGTTTCTCGGTCAACAGTGATGAAATTACCCCAGGGATGTGAGATCAGTTGTGAACAAATCTCAGTAATCGGAGTTACAGGAGAAGCTTTCCCTGTTCCTGTAATAAAAGGAGTAAAAGTTGAAACGAATGACAAATTTGGAGTAAATGATTTATTGTTGATACCAGAGGCCGAGGAAGATATGTTAGGCAGAGATCTAATAATAGCCCTAAATTTACAGATAAAACCCTGTGAAGGAAAACTTGAAATTCATTCTTTACCTGAAGAAGACAATCTAGAAATTAATGACATGGGTTGGCATCCAGGTGAGGTAGAAAAAGGTTTAGAGTGAAGGAGTCTGGTCCCTTTAGTCCCTCCTGGTCGGGGCAAGCCTGTGGATTTTAAAAAGGCAAGAAGGGACTATTTATACAGACTCCAAATATGCTTTTAGTGTAGTACATACTTTTAAAGAAGTTTGGAAGGAAAGGGGACTTAAGGATAATAGAGTCAGAAAAATAATTTGGCTGATAAAAAAAAAAAAAGCAGAAGAGCGACCTCAAGAAAAGGAGATACTAAAATCATGACCTTACAAAAATAAAAATAGAAATCCAGCAGGAGACTCTTTCCCTCCTGCTAGTAAAATTGGTAGCTATAAGGAAATTAGGAGCAACATTTAAGGAGGAAAAGTGAGTTTTTCTTGATGATAGAATTATGATGCCAAAACCAGTGGCACATTAGATCTTAGATAACTTGTATAGACGGACATACTGGGATAACAAGAGCCTTTTGTGATCACCTTTTAAAATTTTTTGGTGTATGGGGATATTTGAAATTAAAAGGCAAATTACCCAGGGGTGTCTCACCTGTTAAAAGGTAAATAAGAAGGTGTTTAAAAGCCCTCCCTCTGGAGGATGCAAAACAGCCTAGCGGCTATTTCAAAAGATCCAGGTTAATTCTGTAGACTTGCTTAAAGTAGGTCGGTGGAAATATCTGTTAATTATAGTAGATCAATTAACTCAGTGGGTTAAAGCACAGTTCAAACAGTACTTTTGGTTAATGCGGGAGCAACTTTTTTGGTTTTAAATCAAGAATTGGTACCTAAAAGTGATGAATTTGTACAAGTTGTGGGAGCAACAGGCCAACCAGAAAAAGCTTACTTTTTGAAACCTATCAAATACAGATTTGTATTTGCCAAATTCGCCAAAACCTCTACTAGGGAGAGACTTACTAGAGAACTTGGGAGCCATAATAAAGTTCAAAAAGGACAGATTTGAATTTCAAGTAAAAGAAGAACAACTGATTACAGCCCTAAGCCTAACAATCAGTTGTGTGAAACCTAAACCTGAGAATCACAATTTTGAGCGAGTCCTGAGCGAGGCATACCCATTAGTATGGGCTACTGATATACCTGGAAAATCAAAACAAGCAGCACCGATTGTTGTTGAACTTAAAGACGGGGCAAGACCGGTGGTAAGAAAACAATACCCTTTGAGAATAGAAGACAGGAAGGGGATTGAGCCCATAATCAAAAGGTTTCTGGAACTGGGGTTATTGGTAGAATGTGAATCGGATTTTAATACACCAATCTTGCCAGTAAAAAAAAAAACCTAATGGAGCTTATAGACTAGTTCAGGACTTGAGAGCAGTAAACGAAATAACCAAGATATTACATCCTTTGGTTGCTAATCCATACACGCTTTTAACTAGACTCAAGGATAATTTGGCCTGGTTCACTGTATTAGACTTGAAAGATGCATTCTTCTGCCTTCCCTTAGCTCCCGAGAGTCAAAAGATTTTTGCCTTTGAATGGGAATCTGTAGATAAAGGAAGAAAGACCCAACTTACCTGGACGGTATTGCCCCAAGGATGGGCGAACTCCCCTACGATTTTTGGGAATCAGTTAGCCAAAGAATTAGAACAGTGGGAAAGGCCGCTGGGAGATGGCACCCTTCTGCAATACGTAGATGACCTCTTAATAGCAACAGTGACAGAGGAAGAATGCATTGAATGGACTATTTCCTTGTTAAATTTCCTGGGTTTAAGTGGATACCGAGTCTCTCAACAGAAAGCACAGCTGGTGCAAAAAGAAGTGGTGTACCTGGGATACGAAGTCTCCAGAGGACAGCGATCCCTGGGAGCAGCTAGGAAAGAGGCCATCTGTCAAATGCCTAAACCAGAGACAGTGAGAGATCTGCGCGCCTTTCTGGGGATGACAGGTTGGTGTCGGCTATGGATCTACCAGTACGGGATACTCGCTAAACCACTGTACGATTTGTTGAAAGAAACTAAGGATGTTCTAGTTTGGACTCCCGAGGCAGAAGGGGCCTTCAAGAAGTTGAAGCTGGAGCTAATGAGAGCACCGGCTTTAGGTCTCCCAGATGTATCAAAACCATTCTGGCTGTTCTCCCATGAACGACAAGGGATGGCCCTAGGAGTCCTGGCACAGCAGTTGGGAACACACAAGAGAGCTGTGGCCTACTTCTCCAAGCGATTGGATGAAGTAAGTAAAGGATGGCCAGGCTGTCTGAGGGCAGTGGCTGCAGTGATAATTAACATAGAAGAGGCCAGAAAGCTCACACTGGGCCAAAAGATGACTGTGTTAGTATCTCACACTGTGTCGGCTGTGCTGGAACAGAAAGGCAACCATTGGTTGTCCCCTTCCAGATTCCTAAAATACCAGGCCATCTTGGCTGAATCAGATGACGTAACCATTCAGGTAACTAACATTGTGAACCCAGCTTCATTTCTAGAAGGGAGAGCCCCAGCAGAACCCATCGAACACGACTGCCTGGAAACAATTGAAGCCGTCTATTCCAGTCGCCCAGATCTCAAAGAAGAGCCGCTCGAAGGTGCGGACAACTGGTTCTCAGATGGCAGCAGCTTCGTGAAGCAAGGAGTAAGAATGGCTGGCTATGCAGTCACCACTACAGAAAGGGTAATTGAGTCAAACCCCTTGCCTGCAGGGACCTCAGCCCAAAAGGCAGAGCTGATAGCTCTGACCCGAGCCCTGGAATTGGCAGAAAACATACAAATTAATATATGGACAGACTCTAAATATGCCTTCTCTGTTGTACATGCTCATGGGGCCATCTGGAAAGAAAGAGGACTATTGACTACACAAGGAAAAACAGTCAAACATGCAGAAGAGATTCTGCGATTGCTAGAGGCGGTCCAACTCCCAGCACAAGTGGCCATAATGCATTGTAAAGGACATCTGAAAGGTAACACTATTCCAGAAATAGGGAACAGGAAGGCAGATACAGAAGCTAAATTGGCTGCCACAAGGAAAAGAGAAGTGGAAATAGTGGCCCTAATACCAGGAGAGCTGGATACCAATATCCAGCCAGAATACCAAGAATCAGATCATAGATGGATTCAAAAGAATAAAGGTAAACTGTTAGACAGTGGATGGGGACAATTAGAAACAGGACAGTTGATAATACCAGGGAACATAATGTGGCAGATTGTGAAGGCGGAGCATGAAAAGGCCCATTGGGGTCTAGATCCGCTTTATCAACATTTGCGAGCCAGGATAGCAGGACCGAAATTATTTACTACTGTAAAGCACGTCACATCCCAGTGCGAGCGGTGTCTGAAAAGTAACCCGAACACAGGAACCAAAGTACATCAAGGAGCCATAAATCGAGGTAAATTCCCAGGTGAAGTATGGCAAATTGATTTTTCTGAACTCCCAAGAAAAGGGGGGTTTCGGTATTTGTTGGTACTAACTGATACATTTTCTGGGTGGCCTGAAGCATTCCCTTGTAGGACAAATAAGGAAAGAGAAGTGACTAAAGTACTGTTGAATGAAATTATTCCACGGTTTGGGGTACCAAAGAGCATTTCTTCGGATAGAGGTACACACTTCTGTGCAAAAGTGGTGAGAGCAATAAGCAAAGCATTACAAATCAAATGGCAACTACACACACCTTATCGTCCACAGGCCAGTGGGCAAGTGGAAAAGATGAATCATCTCATCAAACAGCAAATTGCCAAAATATGCCAGGAGACTAATTTGCAGTGGTATCAGGCTTTGCCTATTGCTCTGCTTAGGCTGAGAGTCAAACCAAGATCAAAAGAAAAGTTAAGCCCATTTGAAATTTTGTATGGTAGACCTTATGCTATGCAAGTTGTAAATGGGGACGCTATAGACCAAATCGGTAATCAGTATATTTATGATTATGTAATTACGGTGGGGAAACAGTTTGATAAGAATGCTACTGTGGTGATAGGGCACCAACCTAAACAACCCGACTGCAAATTGCATCCGTTTAATCCCGGTGATTGGGTGTATGTTAAGAATCTTTTAGGAAAACCCCTACAAGAGAAGTGGGAGGGACCTTTTCAAGTACTGCTGACTACCTTCACTGCGGTTCGGATCAAGGAGCGACCCACGTGGATCCATTACTCACGAGTCAAGAAAGCTCCGGAGAATAAAAAAGAGGAGCAGACATCATGATCCTGACTCCACCTCAGATCTTCACAACCCTGATCATTGGACTAATGATAAGTATAGTGCTTCCCCAAGACTCTTCCCCAATAGACCCATGGTCTCATGCGCACCAGTGTATCCACCCAGAGTTGGGAACGAGAGGGCCCTATTTCGAGGTTTATGCCTTACGTAACAATCAGCCATATGCAAGTGAAGTGTGGGATCAGCCCTCCATGGTAGCATACAAGGGAGACCAAGTCCAAATTGGGTGTCGAGAACTTGACCCAGAGGAAGGGAAAACAAGGCGGCTAGTATTAACAATTAAACCCTTGATGCCAGCCTTTAAACATAACCTAATTACCTTTAGTCCAGTGAAAATGGGCAGGCCCACAGTCTGGATCCAGCAAAAAGGCCCAATTTCATGTCAGTGGAGCGACTTCAGGGAGGATCCACCTGGATCACAACAACCGATAAAGGGGGTGATTTATAGAGAAGATTCACTTGGGGAGCTACGCCCTCAAAACATAACCTATGACCCTCACCCCCTTCTCCATTCTCCGGGAGAAATTGTAATATCTAGTGGTCCTGAGGGAGGAAAAGCACTGTGTGAGATGGCATTTAGATTGGATCAGTCAATGACGTTCACATGTGAAAGGGAGTTGAAAACACTGGGACAGGATATTAGCTCCCTCGGGCGTGCTCTCGGGCGTGCTGTCGATTATAGGATACAATTACCAGAAGACATGATCCCATTGTATCCAGATCTAGACTTGCCTCAAGAAACCACCCTACCAGTGGAGTGTAAAGCAGTACACAACCTAACCTTTATAGGGCCTCAGGTGATAAGAAAATCTAACGAACTAAAATTATTGTTAGACCCCACTTATTCCCTGAAAAAAGGTGCAAATTCACACCGATATTACTTATTTGCAAAAGGATTGCCGACCATTTATACAGCAAAGCCTTAAGGGATGGAATGCATGGCTAGCGACAAGGTCTCATCACAGAAAAACAAAAAGAGATCTAAGTGGGTGGATTGGCACCGGATTTGGCATAGTAAACACAATAGATCAAGAGGTATTAGTAAACGATCTAAGTACCGTCACATCGAGCTTAGGAAAGCTTAAGGTGCCTCTCAGTACATCCATGCTTACATTAGCTGAAACACAATCGCTAGTGGTGAAATTACTAACCATGGTAGCGAACCACACTGCAGAGGATTTTGTGAAGCTCGCTAACTACACAGGGGAGCTTGGCAAAGACATTGCACTCGCTATCCAATGCTCTCAGACGCAACAATGGGTACAGTCAGTAGCGGCAGGAATAATGAGAGAAGGAACGGCAGGTATATTACCTCAAGAAATAAGGGAAACAATATTAAAGGACAATCATACTACACGATTTGAAAGGGACCATCAAGCTTGGTGGCAATTAGTAAACTTCACTTACGAACCTCAACAAGAACACGTTGAAGCTTATGTCCTCACCATTAGTGCGGCAGAGGAAAGAGGTATCTTTCCCATCCTCACTTTAGGGACAATACATCAAGATGTCATTGTCAGGCCAATAAACCATAACGTCTGGGCCAGTTATGATTACACCAAAAATAAGTGGCAATCGGTTAGCACAGAAGCATGCATCCCTAGAGGACAATTAGGCTATGTTTGCGAAAATGCTGTGGTAGAAGCCGAAGATTTATGCTTAGATGCTGAAAATAGTGTATGTACCTTAGAAATGCTTCCGCATGATAGAACACAATCACAAGTTTACTATATAGGAAATGGGTGTGCTTGCGTAAGGACAGCTTGTGACAACGTCACTATAGATAATTGCCTAGAAGAGACTAACAATACTAACTTTTGTGTATGCAACTTTACCAAGATCATAGGTTGTGATTTTCATTACACTGTCCCAATAACTACCCAACAGCTAATTAACGCAAATTTCAACCTATATCAAGAGATACCGAAATTACAAATAGGGATGGACGTCAAAATTCTCAAAGCAATGCTTGCACACCCTAAAGTAAAGAAATTGGTGCAAAAGGTGAATCAAACAACTAAACGAATGGTATGGCAGATAGAACACAATTCAGAAAGGATAAAGAACGTCCTGACCGAAGTAGAACAAGTAGGCCAGCATCACTGGTGGGACATCTTTACAGGATACTCCCCAACAGCTACACAGGTCTTCCATTACCTGGTGCACCCAATGCTAGTAGTAATTATAGCTTTGTTATTACTAACTCTTACAAACATTTGTTTGTGGTGGAGACTAAGGGGCATAATGAAGAGGACCCAAATGATTTGGGCAATGGCACGAGCCTATCAGCGTCCTGTGGGACCAGAACTTGACGAAAGAATTCGTAAGCTATAAGAAAAGGGGGGAATGAAGCCCCAAAGCAGATAGCCTCCAAGAAATAATGAGTTAAAACATAGAATGTGAGGCATTTGAAGAAGGCATAGTATTAGGAAACACATAGAGCAATTAATCAGCTAAAGCATGAAACACAATGACAGGAAGGAGATAGGGATAGGGGGAACTGATGGGCTAAGCATGTTCAGAGCCAACAATGTCAAACTGACCCTAAGAACTTTGCCAAGCCATAGAGACCAAGCCAAGTACACCGGGAATTGACCAAATTAGGGAAGAGGTTCAAAAGTTTAAAGAGGAAGAGTCATCGGAAAGACCCCGTCTATGATGAAGGCAACAGGAACGACCACCCGAAAATTCCCCAAAAGAGATGTCTCCACCTACGCTCCGCCTACACCACGCCCCATATGAATATGCATGATTATGTATCTGATCTGATGTAATCCTATACCCAAAATTGTATATAAGGCTTGCTTTTGCTATGTGAACTCAGAAATCCACTTCGTGATTTCTCCGACGCGTCGTAATAAAATACCTCCTGCTTATCTGACTTAGGCTGAGTCTCTTAAGCAGTTATTCTCGCCTTTTGGGGCAAAATTCGGCATCAATACAGACAGACCAGATTGGGCAACTGAATCCAAAACACCATCACCAGAGGTCAACTAAGAAATTACCCTTTGGTAAAGAAATCTCCATAACACATTCCACGTGTTCACAACAACAGGTGCAGCAAGTGAAGATAAGAATTGTTTCTCATTCATTTCTCTGATCTTCTCACAGCCTTCCCCAGAAAAATGCCTGGCAAAGTTATGCCTGCTGCTCTCTGTGGAGAGATCTGCAGCCACAGACAATACCTGCAGTTAATTGTGAGCAGAACATCTTGAGCAGCTTTCCTAATTATGTCATTTCAAGCTGGAAACTCATGATGGTCTGAAGAGCAATATGGACTTCATGACAATCATTACAGGAGACAATCTGCAAGTGACATTCTCACCAGTGCTCACTCAGGAAAGCCAAGGATGAGATGCATCTGATCTATCTTCAGATGGCTGCCAGAGCACACAGGTCACTTTGCTTTGTGGAGAAAGAGAGACACTACTGCCAAGTTTAAATGCCTCCTCATATGGGACGTGTGTGTCTTAGAATAAGGGAACTCATCACTCTGGAGAATTGTCTCTGCAACCAGGTATGACAATCTGGAAAAGTAGCTCAGATGCATTCTGAACAGATAAACAGGGCCATATTTGAACGATTCAGAAAATCAGTAACAGAGATAAAAACAGAAGCCAGACATCCCAGAACTACACTCACATTTCATTTGCTTCCCTAGAGACCAGATGCACAGCTTCACAACCCCACCAGGAACAATTCTCCTGATCAACCTGTCTCTTCCATGACCACAGGAAGATGCCAGCTGTGCTACTGAGGCATGTGGTCACTTTCCTGCCACTGCTGAGCAGGACAGAGCTAAATAAATCCCCTCTGCTATCAGAGCAGAACAGGTACAAGCAGCTCTGCAGCTGCCATGAAGAGACAGCAAGGAGCAAATTCCTGTCTTAAATGCTGATTGCAGCACAGGGGGAAATAAACCAAACATGCTGTCCATCAAGCAGATTACATGGAGGACAGGAATATCAAGGCAAAAAGTCCACATTCAGATACCTGTTGACTGAAGTTGTTCAGGAATTGCTTTGCTCCTTACTACTCAAACTTGGCACTGTTTGAGGGTAAGAAAACCCTGATTCAGCCAGACCAAAGCACATGGATGAGAACTGCATCTTTGTGGAATGGCATCTTGCTTCCAAACTGAGATTTCTCATCAAAACACCCATCTGAAAAAGATTCCACTCAGATGAAAGAAAAGCCCCTTTTGAATTTACTTGTCCCAAGTCATGCAGCAGAAACTTGGCTCTCTCCCAGCCTCCACAACACTGCCCTTGCCACTGCACTGGATCGTCTGAGCTGCCACCAATGGGTGTCTGTTTGTCTCTCCATTTTTGTGGAAAACCCTCTAGAGAAGTTGTGTTCAGCACAATGCACAAGTAGACATTTTTTATCCTAGAGCATTTGTAGGGAAAGGAAACAATCTGTGGCATTGGTCATCTCTGCCAGACAGTTTTTCCTGAGGAAGAGGCATGTAAAGCTTGTCATGTGCTTTGTCACATCTGACAAAAGTGCTCAGTACCGTTTGCCAGCAGACAATGTGGCCTGGGGCTCCTCTGAGCCATCGTTCCTCTCCTTCACCGGCTCCTTGACAGATGGGCCTTCAGCCTTCTGGTTTTCCATCCCCGACAAAGACACAGAGAAACCCCATCAATCTTTAGAATATAAAACAGGAAATTCCCTGTTTAAAACACAAGTTAGAACCAGGATCACTGCTACCAAGGCTTAGGGAAACATTTCCTAACTTACAGATGAAACAGACCAGAGATTCAGCGATGCCAACTCTTTGTTTTCAACAGCCCAAGGCAGGTCATGGGTGCTACCAGACTGATAGCAGTCTAAAATCCCAAATTCCTTAGTCTTGAGCAGAAATGGGAATAATGCAAACTGGCAGGCAATGAGTGTTCGTGAAGGAAGCAGCAGAACAAACTGGACTCTTTGGGGGTTGGCCCAGTGTGTTGGAAGTTGCTTTGGTTCAACACTCACTCTCCCTGTGCCTGCACAAAGGCAGGCTCCCTTCTATAATGTCGATAGAAAAAATAAAATCCCTCCCCCCCAAACAAACAAAGGATTTTCCCCTGGATGCTGCTGAATTCACCAAGCTTCTTCCAGCCCCACATGGCTGGACAGCAGGGCAGTATTCCCAAAAGACAGACAGTCATTGTAGTAACTAGGATTGACCTGGACATCTTTTGTAAATTTGGGAATTTTCTTGGCACTACTACTTCCAGTGTCCTTTGCAAAGACTCTGTTATCTTCAGAAGCACAATTCTCACTTAATTGCTTTACAGGGGGCAGAGTAGGGAGAGCATGGTGGGGGTTACTCTTAAATGTAAACCCATTTTCTCCTCTTTCCCTTTCCTCTTTGTGACCAATATTTAAAATATTCAAAACCCCACTTTTCCCTAAAAATATCAGTTCCTTTGTGGTCTGCAGATGAACAGGCTGAGGATTAACAGCTCATTCCCAGGAGCAAAATGATTCAGCAGAAGAGGAATGAGCTAAAGACAGATTGGGTATGTTTGATCTCATATTAGCAGAGGCAATACTTGCACAAAGGAGACATTTCTCCTGCCCAGCACTTACTTTCTTCTTAATTCTTGTCAGAATATCTTCCAGGTCACGGGGGGAAAGAGATTGTTCCAAAAGTGTTGTAAATTGTTGATGATTGAGCAACATCTTCACCATCTCCTGTCCATAATGCCTAAGGAAGGAAGGAAGGAAGGAAGGAAGGAAGGAAGGAAGGAAGGAAGGAAGGAAGTGAAAGAAAAGTGAACAAACACAGGAAGAGTGTTAAAAGAAAAGGCTGATACCTTAAACTCATCAGGTGCAATCCCTGCATAAGAAGGCATTGCCTACTTAGCAAAGAGGGAGATTTACCTCACTTGACACTGCACAGTGCTGTCAGCTGAACACAAGAGGCAAGAGGAGAATGTGGGGCAACAGAAAAATACCATTTCACTCTGAAACTGGGGGTGTGCTTCTGTGGCATCAAAGCATCCCAGAGACCAAGCAAAACACATCTGCTTTGTTGTCAGAGCCTGTTAGCAGTGTCTTGCTGCCATTGCAAAATAATTTGCCTTTCTTTAACTGGCAGGGAAGCCAGGAATAAACACCTCATGCATCCTCTTGATTATTCTATACTATGTGTATGCACAGGGACAGCTAGTTGCTCTGGTGTTCTTGGCAGCTATTCATGGGAATTTCATCACCAAAGGAAGGGGATTTTGGTGGTTTGGGTTGATTTTGCCAGTAGGAAACCACAGTTTTCTTCAAGAAGAAATGTGGACCTCACTAAGCCACAGATAACAGCATTCTAGAAATCTGCAGAACAGGTTTAGAAAGACTGAATATGTTGGCTAAAGACCCCTGAAATATTTCTAGCAAAGTCTGAAGTTAATGGGAAATGGATGTTTGGGATCCTTCAGTGATGGACATTAGCAAACACTTTGGCTTTGTGTTGTGCACCTAAGGCCAAACAAAAGTGTTGGACTGGCTGATCTGAGCTCCTTTGATCTCAGTAAAGAATCCTTCAAGCCACAGGAAAAAGGTGGCAATGCTCCTTTTTGCTGGCCAACCTCAGGTCTCCCAGCACAGCCATTTGCCCAGGCAGCCCAGAGCAGTGGTCACAGTGCCAAGGCTGACAGAGCTCAAGAAGAGTTTGGACAATGCTCTCAAGCACATGGAGTGACTCTTGGGGTCACTGCACATGGCCAGGAGATGGGCTCGATGACCCTGATGGGCCCTTCCAACTCAGCATATTCCATGGTTCTGTGACCCTTATTCACACCGTGAGGTAACTTCATATTCCCTTTAGTTTCCACTCTTGTGTGGTTTCACCTTCACAGCCAGACACAAAGCGGTTTTCCTGTTTTGGGAGGTGAAATGAAGATCATTACTTGTGTCCTTGTGGCAGTCCTGAGCAAGCTTCCCTGCCACGTGTGGCAGCCTCTCAGCCCTGGGGGTGCCTGCGAGCTGGGTGACTCCAATTCTCTCCACCAGAGACAGGAGGAGTTGGGCCGCACACTCGCGCACCGGGGCGGGGCGGCTGCTGGGGAGGAGAGAGCAAACCCTGGGCACAGGGACAAGGAGCAGCGGCAGCGCCGGCCTTGGCCAGAGCTGCTCCCTGCCCTTGCTGGGGGAAGGAGCCCGGGCTCTCCCTGCGCCTTCAGACACCTGCACAAGGCTCTGTCCTCAGCTAAACACAAAGGTAGCATTGCACACTAGGCCTGCCTGCACGGAAGAGGGAGGAATTCAGTCTCCCTGCACTGTCTGATACTCAGTTTCTTTCACAGTATTTACTCGGAGAAAGATTAAAGAAATAGATGACACATGAATAATTTAGAGATTAAGGACAATTGATGCTGACCCATCAGAGGACACCCAGCACACAGAGCTACAGCAGGACTGAGGCTCTTTCCACGCCTTTATCCCCAAATCTGCAGACCTTTGGAAAACAACAAATGCAGGGAAAACACGTGGTGGGCTGTGAAGTTGCAGAATATCCAGCAATGCAGCCTGTTTCTGCTGTGGGGCTTGGCAATGGATCCATCTGAATGTTTTACCCTATTGCAAAGCTGAGGAAAGGGGGGCAGGCAGTTTAGCCAGGCTGTCCTGCTCTAGAGAGTGTCTCTTGGGAACTATCAGGCCCAGCACCAACATTTAAGGCAGCATTTGCTCCAACTGTCCCATGGCTGTCAGCCTGTGAAGGTGCCTTTAAAGTGATTCATCATCTCAAGGCTAACATGAAACATCAGTTTGCTTAGAAAGCAGAGCTCTAAGCCAGGACAGTCATACAAGACTCCTTTGGCAGGAGCTGCACCTGCTGTGCAGGCTGTGCCACACCCAGCAGATTGTCCCCCATGTGCTCCACGCCCCTGCAAGGACCCTCCTCATTTCCCAAGTTAGTGGCATCATGAGGAGACATGGTTTTCCCAGGGCCTCTGTGGTTAGCACTGTGAAATACCAAACACTGCTCACAGCTGCAATTGCAATTGCCCCTCTGCCCACAAAAGCACAAGGCTCTATCCTTGGCCTTTGCAGGCACTTTCACTTCCCCATCAGTCACCACATCTAGGAAAATCTGACAGACTGGGAGAACTCCAGGGAGCAGCAGGAAGCTGAGTCAGAGGAGACAAGAGGGGAGAAGTGAGGTTGGTTGGAGAATCAAGTCACTGAGTTCCCAGAAGATGCAGGATACAGGACCCTTCCCTCCCACCATTCCCATTCTCTGTCTCATCCCTTCTCCCTCCCACACACACAAAGGTGAAGAATATCACTAAAAGAAGAAGAACCTACTTGACTCCCATGTCCATGAGAGCAGTCATTGCTCGTGCAGGAGTCACATTCTCCACCAGGATCCCCAGGGTCTGACTGGCTGCTTTCTGAACAAATTCTGGGGAGCTGGACACCATCTGGAGAAGGACCCGAGCAACCTCATCCACCTCAGAGTCCATGTCCTTCTTCAAGGTCTCAAAGAGCTCTCCCAGAGTGACAATGGCAGAGCAGGACACCTTGGAACGGAGGTTGGTCACCTGGGGAAGTCAAGAGGGGAAACATAAGAATCACCTTGAAAAGAAAACCAGTTGCCTTCAACAGAAGTCCCAGGAAATGACAACACATCCCACTGGGTCTAGAGGAACATACAAGTACAGGAAGAGCAGGAGAGCACAAGCACAGAAAGGCACTTACTCTGGCACCACTTTCTGGCCTCAGACCTGCTTACTGCAGGCCTAAAATAAAAATTTCATTAAGTGTTCTATTTAAGCCTTCTTAAATGTCCAGAGCTTTGATTTTAGGCCCTTTTAATAGAAAATTAAAGCAAGAGCTGCTATCAAATCATGAAGGCAAAAATCATAAAGGTAAAAGAGTCAGGTGCTCCTGTACAGAAAAGCAACACCAGCAGTTGAAGCACTCAGCCAGGAAACAGAAAACAAAGGCTCAGGTCTACAGAATAATTTGCAGTGTTGAATCACAGCTTGGGCAGAGATTGGGACTCTGGCAAATAACATCATCAGCGTCTCAGTTTCTGCATTTGCACATTGCATTATAAAGGCATCACACTCAAAGATGAATGTCAGATACCCGACCTGCCAGTAAATACAGCTGCATGTTCCCACAGATCCTACAGATAGATGACAGACATTAGAAATCTCAGGTCTAAAACCAGAAATGAAGGCAGACCCTGAACACACATGGAGATGAACAAGCACATACCTACTCTACACACTGTGTATGAAGTATGGGGGACAGTTCAGAACAATGTTCTCACCTCGCTGGTAACTGCCAAGCAAACCTCACCAAGTCCACAAAGCAGGACCTTGAATGGGACCCAGCCAGGTGTTGGATGGTGAAGAGTCCCTCCTCCTTCAGCTCCCTGAAAGGCTGAAGATTTATTTTTCTCTCCACCAAGGCAGCACCCTCTGAAATGACCAGGCTGGCAGCTCAGTTGAACAATGGGAGGTGCTTTTCAAGGAGTGCTTAATGAAATCATGGAACACGTTGCCCCAGGATGCTGTGGCTGTCAAAAGCATTCACAAACCCAAGAGGCAAAGAGAGGGGTTTCAGAGTGGCCATTTAAGAGGACAGCCTTTCTGAAACCACTGGCACATGAGGCCCCTCTGTCACTGCTTCCTAGGAGCTGTGAGACCGGGCCATGCTGCTGTTTGTTGTCACCTCCCTGTACCTGTCCCTGAAACACAGTGGCACCGGGCTGTTATTGGGGCATTTTCCTTCTTTGCCAGCCCCAGCAGGCATTCAGCAGAGACAGTCTGCACTGCCTCTCTGGAGCTGAGTTTCCACTCTAAGATCTCAGCCTCTCTGTCACCCCCTCCACTCCCCCTCACACATTCCCCAAAAAAGCAGCAGGATGTCTGCTGGGACCACCTCAGCCTGCAGGAAGGCCAAGTGGGTCCTGGCCTCTCCTGACCCACAGCACAGCTTTCTTTCATCCCAGCATGGAAATATAAAAACTGTATTATCACATCACACAGAGGGCCAGGGGCTTTTTATTTTGGCCGCAAGTGTCCACAGAGCATTGGGGAAGAGGAGAAAAAGAGTGTTTTGCAGCAAGCAACCCGGCTACTCAGGCAGGATGGTAGGAAAAGTGTCTGGAAGCTGCTTTTTAGGACTCTGGTTGCTCTCCTGCAGCCTCTGACAGAGCTGATGGGCAGATCCAAGAGCTGTGGAATGTTCCTGGGAAATTTGTCCTTGGATATGTCTATGAATGCTCTCCCAGCCATGAACTGCCATTTGTGTCCTGTCCATATGTTACTGCCTTGACTGCAGAGTGTCTGAGGTGCCTCCTGAGGCTGCTATGGACCTCCTTCACCAAGGAATGCATTGTGATACAACATCCCTTTCTGCTTATGTTTGGGCACTGACAGAGTCTGGACCACTCTGGCTGGAGCTTGGGCTCTGACCAAGCAAGATTGCTGATGAGAGCAGCTCGTGGTCCTCAGCTCTTCCCTCCTGCTGGGACAGACAGACATGGCCATGGGGACAGAATGGAGCTGCCCCATCTGCCAGGGCACTAAGAAGGATGTGAATTTTTCTCTGCCCTGTCACCACCAGTTCTGCTTGGGCTGCATCCTGCAGTGGGCAAAGAGAAATCCAGCGTGCCCACTCTGCAGAAGAATGATAGAAGCTGTCAGGTTTTCTGAGTAGAATGAACAGGACTTCATACAATGTGCCATCAGCTCCCCCGAACAATTGCTAGAGTCCAGCAGGGAGAGAGCCTGGCCACCTTGCTGAAAGCAGCCCCCAGACCCTGTGATGGCTGCTCCATCTTCCCCACAGGGAACACTGTCCCCAGCTGAGCAGGGGCTGCAGGACCAGAGCCTGTGCATGGCCTCCTGCCCAAGGTGTGGGCCGAATTTTTCAAATAACAATGTCATCTGCTGGACCAAAGGTGGCCCTGGCTGCAGCAGAAGCTGGAGGGAATATGCCAGCACCAGAGATGGCTGGTTAAGGAGTTCATAGAGCAGCATCCTGCATGCCCTCTGTGCCTTTGGTCAAGTTGCCAAAATCTTGGTGCCAGTGCTGCAGCTTCTCCTCTGGAGCAGTCTGAATTGCTGCTAGCACAGTCCAGGGTAAAGAGGCAAAAAGGACCTTTGCATAATCTCCACAGATGTTTTATTCAGCTGTGCAGGGAGATGTTCAGGTGCCAGCACCCACACACAGAGGGTCTCACTTTGTCTCCACAGGGGCCTGGGGGCTGACCCTGATCTCGGGGCAGTACAAAGATAAGGGGGGCAATCAGGGAATAGGGAAGGTGTGGCTCAGGAACACAGGAACAGACATAGGAACAGGGGAAGGAGCCAATGGGGTCTAACAGCTTTTTGAGGGAAGCTTCTGGTGTCTCCCTAGACCAGGCAATGCCCCCCCAGGGTCTCCACAATTCCCCATATATTATATTATTAGGAAAGCTTCTCTGAAGGATCAACTGAATCAACACAAACTGACAAAAACAATCAAAAGCACTCATAAGACAATTGTTCAAAATGCAAACAATTCTGAGTTCCTAATGTGCCCACAGATTTCTTGGGTGTCTTAGATCTGGCAGGAGGGATGCAGGGTTTTCTTAGCACAGTTTATCAGGAAGCTGAGTCACACATACTGAACCTCTGGTCCATGGCCTCCTCAGTGCCATGGTGCAGCAAGGAGGCCCAGAGGCTGCTGTGCTCTGGGCCTGTCAGGGATGAACACAGCGGCTCTGTGGCCAGTGCCAGCTCCAGCTCCAGCAGCTCACAAGAGGAGACTCCTTCCAGAAGCTCTGCTGGCTCCAGTGTGGCAGACCAGCAGAGCCCACTGGAAGCCCCCCTCCATTGCAGCCACCCCCAGCTGCGCCCATCATCGCTGCAGAGCAGGAGCTGCCCCAGAGGAGCCGCAGCAGGAGCTCGTGGCAGTGGCAGGTCCCTGTGCCCAGGGCAGAGCCACAGAACCTCTGCTCCTGCCTGGGACAGGGGCTGCTCACCCTGGTGTCCCACCGAGACCAGGGATCCTGGGCCCCAAACTCTGCCCAGCCCTGCAAAAGGCCACCCCGCCAGCAGTGCCAGCAAGGCTCCTGCAGCCATTCAGCCAAATCAGAGGAAACAAATGTCTCTGTAGCTGACACAGTCTCTGCACACAGCTTCCTCCCCCTTCTCCTGGTGCCTTTCCCTGACTCCAGCAAGAGCTGCAGGAAATGCTGTGTGAGCCATGATGATGGAAGAGCTACTGATAAAAACACTGGGGTGATGCTTTCAGAGGAGTCATGAATGGAAGATTGACCAACCTTCCAGCCAATGGTATGCCAAAAGTTTCCATTCTTTAACTAATTGGCTGCAATAAATTAGTAAAAAGAAAGATACGGAAACAAATTAAATCTCCCACAGCTGCTGGCTTTCCTCAGGCTCCATGGTCTATGTATTGCTAGACTCACTTCATTTAGGCAGAATATTAACTGCCCTGACTTGTTGGAGACTGACCACAAGATCTCATCTGTGGTGGGCAGTCACTAAAATTAGCTCAGCAGAGGCATCTTCAGCTGTCCAAGTGCAGCAGAAATACAGATTCTCTGCTTCATGGCTGTGTGGCAGCAGCTGCTGGTGTGGATTTGTCAGCATTGCTTCGTGGATTACCCCTGGGAAGGAATTGTGTGCACAGGCACAGTGTGATGGCTTCAATCTCCTCTAATTACTCCAATCGGATGATGGCCAGAACTTTCAGGCAAAAAGCATCATGACAGAAAAATTTACAATATTCTCCAAACTACTCCTGTGGTTTTGATTTTCTTACTGATTGGGTTCAGTGTCTGGCCTAAAGAAATCAGTCCAGAAAGAACAGGCAAAGCTCAGCTTGCAAGTTAGAGTGCAAGTCTTTAATCTGCCGTTTTTGCAGCATCTACAAACTGCTTTTCAACATATTTGCAAAAAAATCTCTTAGTTTTTGCTATACCTATACAGAACCTGACTCTCTCCTCGTTTTATTTTGATTTGAGATCCAAGCATGATTTTTTTCCTGGACAGGGAAGTAAGAACCAGCTGCAGATACAGACTACAAGTGTGAATCTGTACTGCAGGAACTGAGCTGTAGCTTGGAATTAAAGGCAAGAAGGGATGCCATGGTAAATGTGAACATTTAGTGCTGGCATAGGAGCCTTCTGCAATGCTCCACCAACCCATGGTTCACATTGCTACAAACTCTCTTTCTGATGTTACAAAGAGTGTTGAAGACCTGGCTGTAAGTAAAAAAAATAGGCAGAATGATAATTTTCGTTAATATGGCAGACAATGACTATCTAATAATTCAGAGCTCATAGAACTGAGTGTTCAGATTTCCACTTAGTATGTGCTGGCAGTTTTAATTTGAAATCAACAGGTTTATCCAAATCAAGTTATCCATAGGAATTAATTTGCTCTATGATCTATCTAAAAATGCCTCATTGTCTGATAAGTTTAGTAGAAATTTGCAAAGTCAACAGTCAACAGATTTTCATTTCTTGTTTAGTGGCTGTTCTGCAGGGAACCTTTAACTGACTAATCAGTTTGGATGCAATTAAAATGCCAGAACATTTTATCTAGCCATTTTGGTATTAGAACAAAACCATATGACTGCACAGCCTTTTAAAAAAATATTTTCAAATAAATTTTCAAATCAACAGTCTGAGTAGGACTCAGAATAAAAACTCTACCAAACTTCAACTCCATTGGAAGATTCCCTTGTCATCCTGTGAATCAACTCTACATTTAGAAGATTAAAAGTCCCCATTATGGTGGTTTTGGTATGGTTAGGAATTGGGGAAGGGTCTTCTTCCTTCTCAGCTCCATGCTGCAGTGCCTTTGGGATGTGGCCTGCTGGCCGTTGTTTGTGCAGCCCTGGTGTTTCTGCATGAGGCAGAAAGTGCAATTGCATTTCCAGCCCAGAGCCCGTGAGGAGTGGGGCGTGCAGAGCTGTGCCACACCCAGGCCAGCAGCTGTGCCCCAGAGGGTTTTGGTTCCTGCCCAGGGCAGCTGGTGCATCTCTGCCGTGAGTGCCTCCCCTTCCAGGTGCCCATGGACAGCAGGTGCAGGGTTCTGCAAGGGGCACGGAACAGGGTGGGGATGTCTGCTGGCAACAGAGTGCAGCGGAGAGCAAACAGCCCAGGATGGTCCTGCAGTGTGTGACAGAGAACTCCTGACACAGCTGGGGACTGAGCCAGTGAGGGAAGGCACTGCTGGGCCTGCTGTTTGTGAGGAGAGAAGGGCTGCTGGGTGACAGGAGGGCTGGAGGCGGCCTTGGGCTCAGGGATCACAAAATGCTTGTGTTTGATTCCCAGAGAAGGAACGAGAGATATTGGGGAAGTGTTGACGTGCAACAAATTGTGAATTTGTTAAGCTTTAACAGGCAGTGCTTAGTCGTACCTTCCCTCACAGCAGTGGTTAATGTGTGCAAGTGGATGCCAGCCTTGAGAATAAAGACAGTGGGCCCACTGAGGAGGTAGCTGCAATGCATTCAAGGAGAAGAAGGCTCTTAACCATGGAAGGAGAATTTGAGGAACAGGATATTCACCACATGACTACCAGAGACCCTCAAGAGACCCCTACTCTAAATGTCAGTAATTTTGGGGAAGTGATTTAAACATGTCAAATACTTTGTGAGATGTTTAGCCTGTGAGTTTGAGCAAAGTAATGAATAAAAGTGATGAAAGTAATGTCTTAGTTCCATGGATACTAACACATGGGTGTGCATGTTTCAGGGAAGTGATTCCCACGCACCCAGCACTGAAATAAAGTAATGCCTCTTTTCTCACACTGAGCTGGCAGGGTGGATTGGGCCCTGCTTGGTAGCTTTCATTTTGGTCATTACTATTGAAGCATAAAGAATGGTTGAAATGAAATCTTTTCCAGCTGTTTCCCTCTGGTTTACCAGTTTGAGGGTTAAAATTGTGTGCTGCAGGTGTGCTGGGTGTGTGCAGAGCAGAGCAGCCCCAGAAACCCCTTGGCTTGCCCACAGGTTGTCATGCCTTGCTGCCAGGTGTGCCCAGCTGTGGCAGGAGAAGGAGCCCGCAGCGCAGTGGGCACCGTGCCCTGCCCAGCCGGGGCTCTCTGGCACAGAGCAGCAGCAGCGCCAGCGCCGTTCAACCCGCTCCTGCCTTGGCTTCCCCTGGCACACAGAAGCCTCTGGAAATCAGCACCGCCAGCGGCGTTCCCAGCTGGGAGCAGCTGCTGCTGGCGGGCAGATGCTGCCAGTTCGACTGCTGCCAAAGGGGAAGAGAGGCAGAGATGTACCCGCACCGGAGCCCTGGGCATGTCCAATAAAGGTGCAAATATGTGGGGAGATTTGTTAGGAAGCATTTCAGCTGTGATGCCAACAGTGGCTTCTCTCCTGGCTCTGTGTGTTCTAGATGAGTAATGCAATGGTTGGCTCTGACAATAAAGAAGTAGATGTTATGTGAATGTTCAAATGAGTAGTGATTATATTGTAATATATCCTCCCATAGTCCTCTTTCCCGTCCCCCTTGTAACAGCCTGGGTAGTCAGGGCATTTGGGGAGGGCTGGCTTGTGACCAGCAGGCAGGGTGTAACAACACCTGACCTCCAGTCGGGATGCAGGAAAGTAATCTCCACCAATGGACAGCAGAGAAAGAGTTGACTGACAAAACTTTTGGAGGTGATAAGGGTATAAAAGGCAGAGCATCCTTTTTGTAAATGGCTGCTAGTCACAGAGACTCCCATTGCCATAATTTTTCTTATTCAGTCCTTTGTTAAGGTTTACTAAACCTTTAAAATTTTAAAAGTGAGAGCCATTTCTCACATATGCAATGCTGTGGCCCATTGTCTTGTTCTGGTTTCCTTTGCTTGTGTCCCATCTGAGTGCTCAGCTGGGGTACAGGCTGTAGGTGTTTGAGGCACTCCTGGAGTTCCTCTTGGATCCCTGAACAACAGGGTTTGGCCCATGAGGGGAATTTTTGCTGCTTTGTGACAGAGAAGAACTTCCCAAGCTCTTTTGTGTTTTCTGTAGGGAAGGTTGATTATTGCTTTGCATAAACTCACAGACCAACACAGAGCTGTCCCTTTGTGATGTCAGGGCATGGTTGCCCCGTTGTCATAGTGGCATCAGAAGGTTGCCTTGGTGCACGGAAGGCCTGAGTGTCAGAGCAGCCCAAGGCCTGCTGAGAGCAGGAGTCCCCTCCTGGTCCGAGTGTTTGTCAGTGGGAAGCTGCTCACTGACAAGAGGCTTGTTCTTTTAGTGTTGGGGCAAACTTGCACAACACTAATAGCATGATTCACCACCTTGCCAAAGCAGCTTTTGCTGCTTATGGCGTTTCCTTTTCTATTTATTATATAACGCACTTTGCACGTAAGTAGACGTTTCCCTTCTGCTTTGTTAGGGTGTAAAGTAACCTGGCTTTTGTATGTCTTCCTGCTCTTTCTTAGTGACTGAGTTTCTGATTTTGAAAGAGAAAGAGCATTAGGATGCCACTGCTTTGGTAAAGCTCCCGTCATGATGTTCAGCTAAAAGGGGGTGTCTGTAGCCACAGGGGCAGCATTTGCAGGGGAACCTGCAGGGCTTCCGTTCCCACCACGGGAGAGTCTGTGGCAGCAGAGTCTGTCATTTCCTCAGTTTGCTGGGACAAGCAAGACACCTTTGAAAATGCAGACTGGCAGAGCTTCTTGGAATGCCTTTTAAAATCTCTGCAGTTGTTCCCAGAATTCAGGGAAAGCTTCTTTCTTTTTAAATTTTGTCATGAAAGGATTTAACTGTCTAACTGATCCTTTACCAAGTGCTTAACTAGTGATTCTCTTTGCAAAGAAATGCAAACTCTAAAGCAGTGAGTGTCTGCCACAGCTCAGGGGGATTTTGGGGAAGCATTTCTGGGCAAGCATTTCCAGCAAATTAAAGAGAATTAGTGCATGCAACTGATTAAAAAAAACAAAAAAAAACAAAAAAACAAAAACCAACACAAAAACAACAAAAAAAAGACCTGAAGGAGTGGATTTAAAAAGCTGTTTTATGTGTTTTCTAGAACAGGAGCATTGAGTGTTAAAGAACAATTTGGATTTTCTTGGTCATGTTTGTATTCATTTACTGGCTAAACAGGTTGAAGTGTTGAACAGGTTGAAGGCAAAAGCAAGAATACTGTCCTGATCCCTTGCTGGCTGTGTGAATGAAATGTACCTCCTGGAGGGATGTTACAAAATGGGAAATCTTCTCTGTTTGGGTTGACTTTTCTGTTGGATTCAGCAGCCCAGGCAGTTTTCTCACACCATCTGGTTCATTTTCCCTGCCCACTACAGGTCACCTGAAGTGTGTATTCAGCAGTGCTGAAGATCCTGAGGTGAGTGAGAAAGGAACATTTCATGTTCCTGGTGTTTAAGAATTGTAGAGGAAGATGTGAGCTTGGCCAGTAGCAGTAGACTGAAGAGGGCCAGCTAGGAAGGCCGAAAGAAAAACCATATTCATGCCTGAAACAAAAGTAACAAAGGCAGCGATAGATATTTTTAAATTTCCTTCTCAGAGTTTGAAGAACTAAAAACCTAGTTTTGAAAAGAGAACGATGCTTGCAGACAGCAGATAGGGAAAATTTAATTAAGAGCAATTTCCTGTACAGTTGAATTAGATAATTTTAATTTAAACAGAGTGACTTAGAATCCTATTCCTATCAAACTTTATGATATCTACTTGGAACATGAGGTGGTAGCACAGGAAGGCCATCTTGCAATGGTGCCTGCAGTATCTGAAGTGCAATGGGCACCTTTGTGGCTGGGGAGCTGCGTGGCCCAAAGGACGCAGGGCTGGCGGCCGTGAGCAGCTGGAGATGAGGCAGCGTGGGGCCAGGGGGCCAAGAAGGCCAAGGGCACGGTGGCTGTGCCAGCAGCAGTGGGGCAGCAGGAGCAGGGCAGGGAGCGTGGCCCTGTGCTGGGCAGCGCTGCGGCCACAGCTGGAGTGCTGTGTGCAGCTGTGGGCCCTGGGAAGCAGAAAGTCATGGAGGGGCTGCAGCGTGGGCACAGAGGGACAGGGGAGCTGGGCAGGGGGTGCAGCACAAGGCCAGGGAGGAGGGGCTGAGGGAGCTTTAGCCTGGACAATGGGGGCTCATGAGGGACCTTCAGGCAGACTTCCATAGATCCCTGCCTTGGATCCATAGAGCCAATGCTCAGCACGAGGGCTGTTTCCCTGCCAAACATCCCTTCACTGCATCCAAGTGCTTTAGACACTGGTGTGGGTAACACTTTCACATTTTGTTTGTTGATTTGTTTGTTTGCTAGAAGGAGAAGCCTTGTGTAATTTCTCCTTCTCCAGGGAGCTTTTTCTCAATCTTTCCTGGCAGCCATGGCAGAAACTTTCAGGTTAATGGATCCCGTGTCTTTTGGCTGCCCAGGGAATCAGTGTGTGTTGTGTTTGGGAACTGAGTAGGAAATCAATGCCCTTGCATTCCAGCTGGTGCTCAGAGATTAGAGGAGCTGGGAGGGGCTGGGCTGCATTTCTGATTCCAGCCACTTCAGCACCATCAGTGTGGCCGAGTCCAAGCGAAGAACTTGCCCGAGCACAGATGCACAAAGAGAGCCGTTCCCAGTGCAATGCTCTGGGTCTGATTGCATTCCATAAGGACCTACATGCTCCAGATTCCCCAAGAGTGTGGGTTACTGAAGCAACAGGAGAGCAAGTTCAGGATGGCTGCTGGTTGGGGCACTGCTGCCGAGTGCTGATGTGTGTAGTGACAGAAAGGACAGTAAAGGGAGATTTCAGTAATAAGATCTGTCTATCTATCTATCTATCTATCTATCTATCTATCTATCTATCTATCTATATATCTAGCTAGCTAGCTAGCTAGCTAACTAACTAACTAACTAACTAACTAACTAACTAATTATGTAGCATTTACATAATTGAATCTTCCTGGCTCTGGTCCAAGGCAATTGGAGGTGCAAACGTGACCTAAACCATCCCTTTCTGGAGAGGATTACAGACATGTTCCCTTGACCGATTCTGAGTAGGCAGAGATGTTTCCCCCTCCAGAGATGGTGATTTTTCCCCTCAGTGCTGTTTTCCTCCTCCAGCCTCTTGTGCCCTGAAGTCTCCAGTTAATTTTTTAAACTTCTGCCTCTCCTAGAGAGGTGGAACAATTCCATGTTTAGGTGGTCTTTGGTGACTCTGGTCATTTATGCCATGCCATACATGACACATGGTTTCCTTCACTGGCATCCCCAGGGCTGTGTAAGTGCATTCGTTAATGGGGCCTTATGAGAAACTCTGTTACTGCTGGTCAGAATTCTCCGTTGACAAAAGAGGGAGAAGAAACACCTTGGTCCTCCTCCATATACTGAGGTGGCCATAGAGGTTCTCTGACTTCCATCAGAGATCTTTGCATGCATCCTTATCTCCTGAATGACCCGGTTTTCTAACAAGAGTGTGGATGTCAGGAAGGAGGAATGCTGGTGCAGGCCTGAAGAGAAGGTGAACTCCAGAAGTGTCTCTCACAAGGAGTGAGCTCACCCAGGAAGCCCCTGCAGAGCCAGGATGGAGCTGTGGGACAGGGCAGGGAGTCAGTCACTACTGAAAGACAAACAGGACATGGCAGAAGCAGAGGGAGGCCCTCACCAGACCCTTGAGAAATGCCACCCCTTCCCTGTCAGCTGCCTGAGAGGCTGCTGGAGCTTCAGTCCCAGATGGCCCCTGATTGTAGGGCCAGGGTCACTTTGGAATCTGTGCCTCCCCTCGGGCAGAGAACGACCCAGGAGAGCAGCAGCACAGTGCTTTGGGAACGTGTGAGCCCAGCAGTCTGTGAGTCTTGGCCCACAAAGGGCGTATGGGAAGTTGAAACCCATCTTCTCTTGCTTTCTGTGCAGGTGCTTCTAGAGAAAGAGCAGGAGCACACGGCCTCATCTGAGCTGCCATGCCAGACTCAGGGAGAGCTGTTCCTTGCCCGAGAGCAGGAAGAGCAGCTCAGGCAGCAGGTGGAAGAGCCACAGGAGAATGGCCAGGTAAGCCTGACTGGCCAGGGCACAGAGGGAAGGGCAGGGAGAGGGGCATAAACCAGACTCTTGGCACTGAGGAGGCCAGGAGTCCCACAGGCAATGGAGGCACAGAGCCTTGCAATCTGCAGAGATCAGCCCTGGGACAGGAGGTTTGCAGGGGAGGCGGATGTGGGGAGGGAAGCAGAAAGAAGGGGCTGAATAAATGTGATTTTGAGGCTGCAAGAGGAAAAAAGCTGAGCCTGATGGCAGCTCTCAGTCCCTTGCTCTGCTTTTGTGTGTACAGAACATCAAGGCAGAGCCACAAGCAGAGCTGCCCGAAGCTCAGGGTGACATCATTGCAGTGAAGAGAAAGAACAAGGAAGACATGGGAAGAATTCAAGAGGAGAATCTCCATCAGCAGAGGGGCGATCAACAAAACCAGGTGAGTGAAAGAGTGGCAGCCACTCCACTCATGAAATATCCTCTCTTTTGTTTGTTAGAGAACATGAAGGAACAGCTGGATGCAGAGCTTCAGACAGCTCACAGTATGATCAAGGCAAGGCATAAGCGGCTGGAGGAAGAAATGAAAATCATCAGAGAGAAACTTAATCGCTTCCGTCAGTCTCTGCAAAACCAAGTGAGTGAAAGAGGGATGCAGCCACTGCAGTCACCAATCTGGTGGTTTCTGCCCTTCTTGCCTTTCCAGTGCAGAGCAGCAGGGAGTGGGGCCATGCCTCTGAGTGCCATGCTGCTGTGGTGTGTGTATCACAGTCACTCTGAAGGACATTTCCTGGTGTGCTGAATCTCAACTTCTGCCCTGGACAGTGAAACTTGTCCTTTGGCCTTTTGGCCAGCAGTCATCCAAATTGATTCCTGCTGGCCAGTTCCTGCTCTCCTTTTTTCTTGAGGTGTTTTTACAGTGGAACTTGGTGACCCAGATGGAGGATTGAAACAAGCTGTTGTATCCCCTGTCAATCTGTTCTTTGCCTTTCCTCACAGTCGATGACTCCTGGCCGACAGGGACAAGCTGTAGTGTCTGACTGCTTTGTTCTGTTTGACTTGAGGTGCAAGTGTTGACATCTCACCGGGCAGCCTGCGAAGACTTGCAGGGAATGTGTGGCAATGAAGGACCCCAAGTTAGGAGTGAGGCACAGGAACAGTGCCCACCAGAAATGCTCCAGGTCCAGCACATCATGGGCTCTGAACCTGCTGCTGCAGCAGCATCACCTCGAGGAAGCCCTTCTGTGAAACCTGGGAACTCAGGCTCGGGCACATCCCGGGAACAGGAGATTGAGGAGGAGTACCTGGAGCTGCTGGGTATGTCTGGGGTGTTTCTTATCTGAGGGACAGTGTGTTGTGTGCAGGTGTCAGCAGAGCTGTACCAAATGCTCCTCCTGAGCTCGGTGTCACAGGGCCATTTAGGACTCCCCAGAGGCAGTGCTGTGCTCCGAGGCAGCGAGAGAGCTCTGGGTGTTCCTGCTGCCTCTGAGGGCACCTGGCACTGGCTTGGGTTTGCCTGAGCTTCCCTCTCTGCTAAAGGCTGAAGCAGGGATTGTTCTTGGATCAGCAGAAGGCTGTGACCTTGCAAATGATCTAGGCAAGTCCTGTGTGCTAGTGGCCAAACTGAACAGAATTTTTAGCTTCCTAAATTCTCCTTAGACTCCTGACTTCCAACCAGTCATCACAGCAAACAAACTTCACAGAAATAGACTGACTTTGGAGTTTTGTCTTTTTGGTTGGGGATTTTTTTTTTGGGGGGGTGGGGTAGGATTGCTTTTCTGTTGTTCATTTTTGGTGGGGGTTTTTTGTTGTGTTTTTCTCCATCCTGAAGGAGCCCTTCTACCCCACGTTTTACTGATGTCATTTTTATGACTGTTCCTGTTACCACTACTACATCTGCAGTTTATTTTCATGAGAATGCTATATTTTTGTCAAGAAGAGAATGCTATCTTTTTGTCAATAAGAACTACTTTGAAAGAACATCAGGTTACAAGACAAATAGAGAGCACAAGGTGTTTTCCATGTGCCCCCAAAGAAAAAACAGAGACTTTGATAACAAACTTTATTTAATCTTCTAGTTTTATGCTTATCAAGATGTGTCCAGGAGACACATCCAAGTGGCGTGGTCAGATAAAACTGTACTGCAGGCATTTCTCAGGAGAGAGCCTCCAGCCCAGCCATGGTATATCCCTCAGATCCATGGCACTTTTCCATACCTGATTCCCACTCTTTCCCATGACTGTTAGAATCCTACCCATTGGCCCAGGCCCTGCTCAGATCAGTCTCTAGGAAAACACATCAAGCCCTTTGTGATTCTGCAGCACAACCCAATGAATCTGCTTCTTGCCCGTAACAGCTGCCAGTGCTGTGCTCTCAGATAAGAGACCTGGTGGGGCTGAGACCAGAGCCCAGTGCATTCTGTGTCTGCCATCACCTGTTGGGACAAAAAGGGCACTGATCTGTGCCTGGGTGTGGCTGATCTCAAAGCCCATCCTGTTGTGTCCTGAATGGGGGCAACAGCTTGTCCGGGGCTCAGGCTCACTCTGGCTTCTTCCCATCAGTGCCTGTCAGTGCTCATGCTTGGGCTTTGCCAGCCTTGTTGTGGTCGCTGCCCTGTCCCTGAGGGCTGGAGGGACTGCAGAGGCTGGAGCCTTCCTTAGCTGGGAGAGGGGCAGCTTTGAGCTCAGCCTGCTCACAAACAGGTCAGGGTCCTGATGCTGAAAGCCCCATCAGGATCGGTTACAGCTGGAGCGGCTCTGGTTTACAAATGGGAAGGCATTCCTTTGGCAAACTGCTGGAAGGTGGGGTAGATGTCCTCCTCTCCTGGGATTGTATGTCCCTGTGCTTTGTTTCCTGTCAAGAGAACTCTTCAAAGGACTGTACAAATCAGTCTCTGTGCTGGCCACCTGTGCTGCAGGGCTGTCTGCCTGGTTGTGGTTGTTGTTACCCAGCCGACCACAAAGGGCTCAGTGTTCCAGGCGCTGGGGCTGCCTTTTGTATCTCCTGGAAGCTGGGATCTCTGCTTTAAAGTCAGCATCTTGCATTTTGTTTCCCTCAGGGAGAATGGTGAACACCACTGAAAATCCCCTGATGAAATACACGTATCTGAATTATATTGGCAGCGGGTGAGTCCAACAGCAGTTACTCCTGTACAACCATGGGCCAGGTGTTTTTGGGGTGGAATGTCTATCCAGCGTGAAGTCAGGCCAGCTGCAAAGATGATCACACACTGGGGATAGATTGTCCCATCTCTCAATGCTGCTCAGAATTTGTGAGTGGGCTCAGAAGGCATTGTCAGAGATGCCTTGCTACCGAGGTCTTGCCTGCATCAAGGAACAGGACCTGGAAGGTCTCCTTGTCTCTCAAGTGTGGGACAGCTCTGTGTTAATTTCTTTAGTATTTTGTGTATGTCTCAAAATCATACTGGCACACTAATGAAAAGAGAAGAAACTTGCTAGCCTGAAAGAGCAACCTATGCCCTATCAAAGCTGTGAGATAACAGTTCCCAGGAACAATTCTTTCCCCTGGTTTGAAGAGGGAAACACTCTGTGGTCAGGATAGGAACCACACTGTTTAGACAGTGAAACCCAAGAGGAAAGACTAACCTCCCTTTAGAAATTGAACCCCAGTGCTTCAGGAACAGGCCCAGTGCCCATGCACTTGAGAGGAAAATGCATCATCTGCCTTCTGGCAGAGCCCTCCTGCATCCTGCAGGTTTTGACACTTCCAGCAGAGATCTCCTGTGTGGGCTAGCTTTCACTGCAAGATCTAAACAGCTTCTCCTTTCTCTGCTTCTGTTTTGTTTCTAGGACTTTTGGAGATGTTTACAGAGCACTCGACAGTGCCACAGGAGGAGAGGTAAATGTCAACAGCCCCTGCAGGCTCTGCTGCACTCGAGGGCTTTCCCCTCTGGTGTGAGCTGTGGCTGGAGCTTTGGGCAGAGCTGTGCTGAAAAGGCACAAGAAGCACAGACTGGTGCCAGCCCACAGAACACATTTGGGACTTTGTCCTCCTCAGCTGCCAGAAGGAAGGCACGGAGGGCAGCGGTTCCTTTCAGAGAAGGACGCGCTCACTCGCTCTCCATTGCTAAAACAAAGGTGGTGCCTGCGAGCACCTCACTGCTCTTTGGGGCTGCAGCTTCAGAGTCCTGAATTCTCATTTCTGGCTGCCAGCAAATCCATCTGAAAGTTACTGGTAGTTCCTTAGCCACCTGCAGTGCTGCACTTGGGAACTGCACGTAGGGAGAGATCTGCAAGGCGTCCCTGAAAGCCCTAAGCCCTGCCCATATCACAAGATGTACCCACAGAGTATTAAGGCATGGATTCCTTCTTCTGAGTCCCAAACAAAGCAGCAGAGAGTGCGGTCAGAGGTTTTTGGGTGATAACTGAGACACCGCTGTTACCAAGTGGTCAAGGCAAAATGTCAGTGGCCCCACATGCCCTGTAACTGGCTCCCAAGGGAGCAGAGAAATGGGCTGTTGGAATGTCAGTTCCTGATTACTGCAGTGCCTAATCACAAGGCAGTTTGGCACAGCTCAGCTGTGTCATTGCAAAATCACTCGCTCCACGTGCCTTGTGGTCTCGTGCCACCAACCTCTCAAGTTACTGATTTTCAATGTCATTTTAGGTGGCAATAAAAAAAATAAATCTTCAAGGAGTGAGGAGGAAGGAGCTAACCTTTAATGAAATACTGATCATGAAGAGGTATAGGAGTCCCAATGTTGTGAATTATTTAGACAGGTGAGAGGTCATGGTCTTATCCCATGGATGTGTGTTTACATAAAGCAAACATGAGAGGTTCAAAACCCACTTTGGTCAGTGGCAGCAAGTAAAGCTATTAATTTTTATTTATTCATATTTCTCTACTCATCTCCAATGGATGAGAAGAGAGTGCATCTTGTCTGCATGAGTCTTCCCTGGCACACCTAGTTTGATAATTACTCCAAAATTATTCAAAACCTGGATCAGCTGTATCTTCCTAACTCAATAGCCTCAAAGTTCATTGCCTCCACATTTATTTGGGATTGATTTTTTAAAGTTTCTTAAGTGCAGATGAACCATCCTAAAGTGGATTTCCCTTGGATTGCTGCCCCTCTTTGCCATTGCTATGCATGCCAGGAAGACTAGGTGCTTATTTCCAGAAACACCATGCCTTACATGTTTTTTATCTGGGCTGTTTCTAACTGCACTTTTCATTTGCTGCCCATCTAAGACATCTCCTTTTTCACAGATGTGTCTTTCTCTTTGAGACTGCTCAGATTGCAAATAATGCACAGCCAAGAGGGAATGTCTATTCCTTTGATTCTGTCCTTGTCACAAAGGCATCTGGAAATAAGAAACCTGGAAGCAAAAAATCAATGTAGCCATGCATGTTCATCTCTGCCTGCTTGTTTCCTTCTTTCAGCTACCTTCTGGGCGAGGAACTCTTGCTGGTTATAGAGTACATGGATGGAGGTGTCCTGAGCGACATCGTCAGCCAGACCTGCCTGTCTGAAGATGAGATGGCAGCCATCAGTCGGGAGGTCAGCAATCCCAGCTGTGTTTCCAAGGGCTTGGGCAGGATTGTCTGGGAAACAGGGGCTCAGAACAGGAGAGGTTTCCTGTGCCGAGCTTTGTTTCTGTGTTACTGGTATGCTATGGGCAAGTAAAAGCATCTCAAGTGAAAGGCCTGCCAGTGCCCCTGCACTCCCTGTACTCAGTGCCAGTACTCTTATCTCCTGCTGTTTTATTCTCGCTCTGTCTCTTGTATTTGTATTTGCTGTTCTCCACCTTGCCTCTCTAAATGTTTGCCTGGAGTCTGTCTTCACTGCATTCCTTGCCTGTAAAAGCAAAGGTGCTGGTGGCAGGATTTGAAACAAACAGCAAAGAAAGAAAAGAGAGACTCGTTTCTCTCAGTGCTCACCTAAAAAGGATAGGAGTGCAGCCAGAATGCTCTTTGCATCTGAGCACATGCACTGCAGCAGGAGTCATCCTGGCTGGTTGGCAGGGGACAGCCTACAACAGCAGGTGCTGTTGCTCTTTCAAAAGCTGACGTGCCTTTCCTAAGAAAGGTCCTGCTCTGCAAGTGTTGGAGCAGCAAGCTCTTCCTCTCAGCGGCCATTACTGTTCTGCCATTACTCCCCATTCCCCTGGAGAGGGAATCTTTTAGATTCTTTGTTTCCTTTCTTGTGTGATGAAATCACATCACTCATTTTTGCCCTTCTGTTTCTGTTTTCTCGCTCAGTGCCTGCAAGGACTGGATTTTCTTCATGCAAACGATGTGATCCATCGAGACGTGAAGAGTGACAACATCCTTCTCAGAACCGACGGTTCTGTCAAACTGGGTCAGTATATTCTTGTTCAGGTGCAGCGTTCCAGGGATGTGGGTGTGGGGCTGCTTGGCGTGACTGCCAGCTCCCCAAAAATGGTGCTGGTGGCAGTGCAGGGACCCCTGCTGCGAGCTGAGGGCACAGTTGCAACGTGCACAGAGGTAGAAGGAGCCACAAGCAGTCAAGAGTGGCCTTGCTCTGTGTGGGTCCCTTCCAGAGGGAAGGAGTTACAAGTCTAAAGTTTCCAAAGAACAAAAGCCACTGCTAGAGGCAGTGTAAAACATGGGGGGATTTTTAAGTCTCCAATGCCAGGAGATTCAACAGAGCAATTTCAAACTTCTGCTGGGGAATTCTTTTGCTTGCTTTCCTAACTGCACAGAATTCAGATAAAACCAGTATTTTGTTTTCTCCTCAGCTGATTTTGGCCTCGCTACTCAGCTCACCCCTGAGCAGAGCAGACGGTGCTCGGTAACCGGGACTCCTTGGTGGATGGCGCCTGAAGTGGTGACAGGTCAACCATATGGCCCCAAAGTGGACATATGGTCTTTTGGAATTGTGGGAATTGAAATGATAGAACAAGAACCTCCTTACTTGGGCGAAAGTTCTGGCACGGTAAGGAGCAAATACTCACTGATCCCACTGTCTTTCTCACCTGTCTCATGTCCTGTGTGCCACTGGACAAAATCCCATTGCCTTCTGCTGGAACTACTTCCACCAAGGTCCCCTCCTACAAATGTCCCTGCAACACATCAGCATCTGCTGTACTTTTGGTTGCATCAGTGGGGGAACTCAAGCCTTACCACATGCAAACAAACTCCAAACAAACTCCATTCTCACTCAACACTTTCCTTTGGGTTAGTGGTTCCAGTTCTTTTGTCTGTGTAGATGGCCTTAATAACAGGAAAAAAGCATCTTAAAAGTGTTGTTATCTTTCCAGAAATGAAGGAAGGATACCCAAACCCAACAAAGTTTCTAAAACCGTGGTCTTTAGAGAGGAACCTAACCCTGTGTGCAGTTTCTTCTCACTGGGAAACATGGGCATGAGGGTGTAATGCACAGAGTCTCTTCTGCTTCTTGTGCAGTGCTGCTGAAACACTCAGTGACCGTGTTTCTCTCCTAGCCCAAGCAACATTCTGCACGTCACCAAGCCAGAGCCTGGTGATGTGGAGAGCCTGCCAAAACCTCCTGTTTGTTTCCTGGCACTTTCTGGGATGGGCCTACCATTAATGCATTGACTTGAGCAGCCAAATGACTAGAGGGTGTCCATAGGGATGGAACCTCTCCTTCTTCTGACCTAGACAATTTTTCTTTTGCTGCAAAAATGGGAAGCTGAAATTTTCAGACTGCTGAGAGACAGAGCTGCAAGTGGCTCCTGTGTGCCCAAGCAGGCATTTTCATCCCAATACATTTGTGCAGGCATCTTAATGTGTCTGTGTTGAAGAGGAGATTGTAAATGTTTGTTTCCCTACCTGGCTATTAACTGATGGATTTCCTTTCTTTTCTTCCAATTCCCATTGTTTTCAAGAACAGCACAAAAAGCTTGATGAGTTTTGTTCTAGGGCACGTGCGCTTAAAGGACCAACAAGCACTGCAGAGATGCCTTTCTTGTACTAACCCTTGAAATTAGTATAGCAAAGTCCCTCTTCCAAAAACCATCTCAAGCTGGCATGAATCCTCAGAGAAGCAAATGTCCTTTTGCTGATGTAGTTCCCACTAACTAGGTCAGGCAATGAAATCAGCTGCCAAGGCAAGATCTGCAGGATGGTGGAAAAGCTGTGGCTGCATCGGGGTTTGGGTTTTTGGTTGGTAAAGGAAAGTCATCTCTGGGTCTGTGCCAGGGCAGAAACTGCCACTGAAGAACAGAGGTTAAACAAAGGGATGTGGGAGAGCCTTAGAGATGTGAAAGCAGGAGGTGGAGCCTGGTGTCTCCTTTCTCTCCAGGCTACATACCTGATAGCCACAGTAGGGACTCCACAGCTGCGGCAGCCCAAGCTCCTCTCGGCTTTGCTGCGTGACTTCCTGAGCTGCTGCCTGCAGACAGACGAGGAGCAGCGCTGGTCTGCCAAGGAGCTCCTGCAGGTAAAATGTGAAGGGGCTGCTGGTGAAACAGGCTCTGAGGGATGGGCTCCTCCTCCACTCAAGCCCAAGGCAGCAGATGAGCCCCCTTCCTCCTCACCTCCACTCTTGCTGCTCTTCAAATGAAAATGGTGAGGAATCCTAGACTGGGCTGGGCTGGCAGGGCCCTGTAAATGTCCTCTGGTGCAAATGTCCTGCAATGAGCAGGGACATCTTTAAAGAGATCAGGTTGCTCAGAGCCCTTTGCCACCGGAGCCGGAATGGTTGCAGGGATGGGGCTCCTACAAGCTCTTGGGGCAAGCTGTGCCAGGGTGGCACCATGCTCCGAGTAAACAAGTTCTTCCTTAGACCTACTCTGATTAGATGCCCTTAGTGTTTAAAAATATTTGTCCATATCCTATTGTAACTGGCCCTGTTAAAAAAGATGTTCCCCACTTTCTTCAAAGCCACTCTGAAGTCTTGGAAAGTGGCAATAAAGTCTCCCTGGGGCCTGTCCTTCACAAAACTGAATAACTCCAGCTCCCTCTGCATTTCCTGTGAGGAGAGGTGCTCTGTCCTCTGACTGTGTCTGTTGCCCTCTTTTGTGATTTGGTGGAGTGTTCAGTTTTATCTAATGGCAAAAGAATTGAAGTAGAGCAATGCAGGGTACAGAGACATGAAATGGTGGTGGAGGAACCCAAGGAAGCCAGTCCCAGCCTAGGGGTCAGAGATTTGGCTGTGGGCAGGAGGGGCTGTGGGGGGCTCACTGTGAGCCTCTGAAGGGCCCTGGTTGGTGCCCCCCAGCCCACCCTCAGAGGTTTCTGCCACGCAAACAGGGACAGCTGGGAGGGACTTGTCCCAGCCCCATCTGCTGCCTGGCACGCTCAAGCAGACGGGAACTGTGCCAGGGTTACTGCCAGGTTGTGTGGCAGAGAGGGAACTGCAGGGCCCAGTGCCACTGGGCTGGCCCTGCTGGGAAGGAAGGTGCCATCCAGCACACGAGGGGCAGGGCATGGAAAGGCAGACACTGCTTTCTGTCCCTGTGGGAATCAGCACAGTGCCTGTCTTTCAAAGGCAGGGACCTATGTGAGTCATTGGAGTTTCCTGAAAGGAGGAAAACCCAGGGACAGAAAGCACCATTTCTAGAGCACTGGCAGGGCAAAAATCCCAGCATGATGAAGACATCACAATAAACAGATGAGTGGGATTCTGGGCCAGGTTTGCCTGTGATGGCAAGGTCTTGCACATTGGGGATGACTGGGGAGCAGGTGGTCCCATTGCTCCTCTTTCTGGGTCTTTCCAGGAACTTGATGTATCCTGATTGAGTCCCTGACGCAATGAGCTTGGAAAGTAATGGTTCACTGTTCTTTGTTGTATTTTTTTTTTCCGGTTGACAGCATCCATTTGTAACTTCAGCCAAGCCACCATTCATCCTGGCACAAGTCATCAACTCAGTGAAGAAGATGAATAACCCTAACCCTAAACTCTAAACCTAAAACCTAACCCTAACCTTAAATGCTAACCCAAACCCTAACCCTATCCCTATCTCTATCCCTTACCCTTTCCCTAACCCCAACCCTAAGCCTAAGCCAAAGCCTAAACCTAAACCCAAACCTGAACCTAAGTCTAAGCCTAAACCTAACCCTAAACCTAAGCCTAAGCCTAAGCCTAAGCCTAACCCTAACCCTAACCCTAGGAGACGAGAACATAGCAATCATGTCAAGATGTTATCTCTGTTACCAATTTAGAGTAGGATTGTAGAGTAGGGTTGCTAAAGAGATTTGTCGCATAGAATTATAGATTAGAGTTGTAATTAATAAAGTTTCTGAAACATCAGCTCACTTGGAAGATTCTCCTCCTTCTGACCCCTTCAGAAAATTCAACATTTCCTTCTGAATTACCAATTGTTTTTTATTGGTACTAAGTCACACATATGGCTTTTTTTGTATGGTTTCATAAGCGAGGAGGGCTCTTCTTCATTCATCCTCTCCAGAGCACACTGCCTTTGGAATATGACCCACTGGCTGGTTATGGCACAGCTGTGGTATTTCTAGTTGAGGCAGACAGGGCAATGGCATTTGAAGGCAACACCAAAGGAAGAATGAGGCAGCCCAAACATCTTGTGCAGATGCAGGCCTTCAGCTGTGACTGGAGAGCAATGGGGTTCCTGCCACTTGGATTTGTATCCCTAAATGCAATAATCTCTTTGGCTGGAGGAGAGCCTTGCTCAAGTGAGACAGCAGAAAGATCAGAGAGGGTGCTCGGGAAGGTCTCCTGTGGCGCAGAGCTGTCAGCGCCTGTGAGGTGAGAGCGGGCCCGGCCTTGCCCGGGCTGGAGCCCCAGCAGAGCCCCGGCAGAGGCCGGAGCAGCCTGAGCCCCGGCAGAGGCAGGCTGGAAGGAGGCCCTTGGAGCTGCAAGGGGCAGCAGCCGGGCCCTGGGTGCCTCTTGCTGGGAGCGGGCGAATCCTCCGCTCTCAGAGCCCAGGTGGCAGCTGGCTGCTGCCGAGGGGAAGCGCAGCCGTGCTGGGCACAGCCCGGCCTGGAGGCCATGGCCGTCTGGAGTGTGCCCAGGAGCAGAGAAAGGCCAAGGGCAGCCGCGGGCCGCTGGGCTGGCTGAGGATTCCTCCTCTTCTGCCGGCTGCCCTGCAACTCCTGGCAAAGGCCAGCAGTGTGTGCAGCACTCTGGGCACCGGGGCAGGGAGCCGGGCTGCTCGGCAGGCTGGAGCACAGGGCAGCTCCTTCAGGCCCGGCACTTGTGCCAGGGAAGCGAGGCCAGCGTGAGGCAGGGACAGCTTGGCAGGGCCCATCTGCAGGAGCCAGCGCCTCACGCAGCTCTGGGAGGAAGCGCCTGCAACCCTGCAGTTCTGCACTGAGCCAGAGCAAAGGTGTGAGATGCAGCGTGTTTGGCAGAAATTCAGGCCCACCAGGCAGCCTGCTTTGTGCTCTGTGGTGCACAGCAAGCGCTGTGCAATGCAGCTCTGAGCTGCTGGGAGAGAGGCAGTCGGGGATGTGCCTGAGGTGAGTGAAGGGGTTAGCTGAAAATGGAATTAGGATAATTGAAAAGTGAGCATGAGTCGAGGGGCCAGCTGGGAATAGAATTGGGATAGTAGAAGACTGCATGTTTTAGTTAAGATTTTCAAATGAGGTAAGAAGCTAAGTTAGTAATACAGCTAGCAGAAATCACGCCCCTTAGTTAAAGAGTACCAAATATATTAGGAGCATAAAGTTAGGAGTGACAGGAATAGAGGAAGCAATTGTGAAGAAGCAGAGACAATAGAAATAAGAATAATTGAACAGTTAGGAGAGGCTTGGACCATGAGCAGCAGGTCCAAAGGTCTTGCCAGCTGGCCATGGGAGAAGAGTTCACTATGAGGAAGACGGCTTTATTCCTCCCATACAACCACTCCCTCATATCAAAATCCCACCCACCCAGTTAAGGGAATACAATTGAGCAGCTGTAATAGATATTCAGTTGATAAAAATGCAAAGCCGGCAGGTAATAATTATGTATTATGGGCCCTTAGAAACCTAATGTGAAACCTTTTCTGTAGAAATAGAGCAGGAGTCTGCAACTCCTTGCACGTGTCTTTGGAAACTAGTTCACATGTGTCCAGGGCTGCAATAAATACCCTTCTTTTCTACTATAATTAGTTGAAGAGTCATCTGTTCGTGATTACAGGGTTATGCTGGAGTAGTGAACTGCTTTGCAAGGGAGCAGAAGAGTTTCAGCAGGCAATTTTTGGAAGAGATGGAAGGCTCTTGTGACTGAAGGGAAAGCCATTTGGAATGGAGTAATGATCCCAAAGTACATACAATTGTATCTTTGTGTCTGAATTTAAATCAGAATGATTATCGATAGCTTCATGCAATTTGTCTACAAATTTATCAAAGTCTTCATTCTTTCTTTGACGAATCTGTGCAAAAGACATGGTGTGTAACTTATCTGGAAGTGCAAGGATAGCATTATATGCTGCTTGGCTCATCTGTAAGACTTGATCAATGCTCCTAGCCTGGGCAGCAGCCCAGGGCCCTTTGCCAAGTAACTGTTGTGCTGTTAAACCATACAGAGGATCACCCTGCACTCTAGGTCTTGCTGCTTCTTGAGCACACTTTTCCTCCCAGCTTTTATGAAACATCACCTGCTGATAGGGTGGCATTCTAAGTCTTATTAGGGTATGCACATCAGCTGGAATAAATGTGTTAGATGGAAAAAATATACTGCAGAAGTGACTGTGCAAGTTGGGATTTTCAACCAAATTGTGAAATTGCAGCTCTCAACTTTTCTAAAATCTTCCAGTTGAAAGGTTCTCAAACTCTACTTGCAGCATTAGTTACTACAGAAAAAGCTTCTACATCATTGGAGAGAAAAGTCCCTTCTACACTACCTTCTGCAATAACTTTTTTCTACTTTTGTTTCTCTTTTGTGGAGATAAAGCTCGGCCTCCAATTCCTCAGAAAGCATTAGGGGGACTGTGCTATTTTGGGAAATTGACACTGTTTGCCCCTAGCATTCATCAGATGCTTGACATCAGGCACAAATTCCAACGTCCAAAACGTAGTGTGCATCTATTAGGCTCAGACTGCAAGGATAATGTAGAATTGTGGAATTGCCCTTCGGTTAAATTGGCATCACTTTTTACACCAACATTAGCTTCATCAAAGGCCCTTACATAATTCAAATGATTGGCTTGTTAGACAGGAAAACAAATTAACATTACATCTGCAATACTGAAGGAACTCACCACTGATGTAGGCAGCATACACCACACTGTGTTACAGGATAGGGCTGCTATAGATTTTTTGTTGCTAGCACAAGGAGATGAGCGTGAAGATTTTGAAGGGATGTGTTGCATGAATCTTTTTGACCACTCTGAATCTATTGACAAGAAACTGTCATTGCTTAAGGAGAATATGAAAAAGCTGACAGTTGTTTAGAATTCTTTTGATGAGTGGCTAAAATCCTGGGGAATAACAGGCTGGCTCAAGGACTTAGTATGCTTTGCCATTATGTATTACTGCCTGTATTATGTATTCTTGGCTATGTAATTAATAAATAATTCTAGGTATTATTGTCTTTGTATTCTTTTTTCAATTCTGCTTATAGTGCCTTGCTTACTATGCTGTCTGCAAAAAGTAATTGACCATGCTATTAAATCAGTCTGGCTTGTGCAAAAACAAAAGCAGGGAACTGTTGAAGATATTTTACAGGTTGAGGAGTTTTGGTAAGACAATGGCCATATTCAGCCAATGCACTGAAGCCAGACTGCTTGTAATAATGGACAATGAACACATTCACAAAGAATGAATTATGGACATATTCAGAAATGGGCTCGGTATATCCTTGAAAAAGGTACAAGAAGAGTCATCAGGACTCAGCAAGTTTGTCAGCAAGCTTGGGAAAGTGAGCCATGGGTGGGCCAGACAACCACAGTAAAACACATGAAAAATTAAGTGATCCAATCAGCATTCTATTTTAGACACGTGAACAGCTTGGATTAAGCAATCATGTATTAGCTAGAGACGCAAGGACAATAGAGATTTATTATAAATAGAGTCATTTAAAGAATAATAAATTTAACTTCACTGGATCATATTGGCCATGGTGTGATGTCCATAAACTTCCGCACTCCGCACTTAAGAGTGTGTTGGTGTTGCCCAGGAAATGTACACATCTGGGGAAGTGCCCTTGGAAGAGAGGGGCTTGATTCCTAAGGAAACTGCTTCTCCAGGAGCCCCCAGTGAGACAGATGCAAGTGTCTCCATTTGACTCCCTGTGTTTCCTTCAGTCCTTGAGGCCCCTTGGACTTGGCAGAGGGGCAGGCCAAGGATGTGAAGACAAGCTTTGGCATCTGCCTGGGCCTGTAGAGACCAAGCCAGGCACCTGCGGCAGGGTTTGTTGCCCACCTTTGAGCACAGGTCTGAGACAAATCCTATTTGTCCAGCCGAGTGCCCCAAAGCTCTCTTGGGGAGCTGTGAATTCAAAGGCCTTGATGCACACATTCATGCCACCTCCCCTCTCTGGTGTGTTTTAACTCTTGGCAAGATGCGTTTGCCTCGTGCTTGCTGGAGGCTGCTCTGCTCCAGAGCCAGCACCGAGCTTGTCTGTCCTGGGCTGGTACCGTGGAGAGTCCTTCCCCGAGCACTGGGCTGGGCTTGGAGTGTCCTGGGCTGTCTTAGACACTTGGGGCAATGGATTTCTTCCAATCAGAGGCACTATGGGTGGGGTGGGGGTAGCCCCAGAGCACTTGGCAGCGTGTGCAAGGGCCCTTGCTGACACGGCACAGCACGGTTACTATGGAATGGAATGGAACAGGACCCTTTGTGACACGTGGTGACATGGGTGCTGGTGGTGACGAGGCAATGCCACTGTGCTTTGGGCATGCAACAGGACAGGAGGTGACAGAGCGGTGCTGTGAGGTGTCCCCGCACAGCCGGCTTGTTGGTTGCTGACCCGGAGCTTTTCCAAGGCATTCCTCCTGTGGCTGGCCTCACGGCCAGACCTCGGGATTCGGTGTCTCGGAGCTTTTCCGAGGCATCTTCCATCCCTGCGGCCAGTGCCCTCGTGGCCAGGCCCGGGGACTTGGTGACCACTGTCGTTCACGAGGAGTCTCCTGTCCTTGTGGCAGGAGCCCTTCGAGAACAGAGTGCAGGACTTGCTATCCCGTAGCCTTCCTGAGGCTTCCCTGTTGCAGGTGCCTGCAAGGCACGACTGCAGCGCTCGCTCACTTGGGCCGTTGCCAAGGCATCTGTCTCGAAGGTGCCCTCGAGTTCAGACAGCGAGATGGCAGGCAGACTGCCCAGCCTGTTCAAGGGGCTTCGAGGGAAGAAAAAAATGGCCCTGCAGCTGCCCCAGCGCAGCATCCTGCAGAGCCACAGCAGTTGCAGCCACTGCAGGACGGTGAGTGGTGGAGCTGGGCCGCAGGGCAGGTGCCTGCAGCCGGTCTGGCCCCATCCCATCCCATCCCATCCCATCCCATCCCATCCCATCCCATCCCGTCCCGTCCCGTCCCATCCCATCCCATCCCATCCCATCCCATCCCTGCGGACGTCCCTATGGACAGGATGGCACAGGGGCTGGGGCTGACCCCCAATGGCTGTGCTCCATCCCCCTGGGCTCCCGGGGGCCTGTCCCTGCCTGGGGAGCGCAGGGCTGGGCTGTGCTCTCCGGCCTCTCCCGCAGCCCCTCAGCTCTGGCTGCGCTCGCTCTTTGCCAGATGCAGCCAAGGACCAGACTCATGAGCAGGAGCCCACTCGTGGCCATTTCCACCGAGCAGCGCAGGTAACTGCAGCCGTCCCCCCTGGGCAGGGCCTGCTGGCACTGCTTGGCCGAGCCCTGCGCTTGGAGCAGGCCATGGAACGTCCCTCTCTTCCAGCCCTTACTTCTGCTGCATACACTGTGGAGGCTCCTGCGCCTTGGCCGCACAAAGACCGGCGGCACTGGCACCAAGGGCACAGCCCAGCCCGACTCCAGGCCCGGCCACCTGCGGGCAGAGCCTGCTGCCAGTTCAGCGTCCTCGGAGCTCGCAGCAGCCTCTGAGCAGGACACAGCCCAGGGCAGGGCGGAGGCTGACATGGCCCTGACTGAGGGCACGGCCACTACCCACACCCAGGCTCAGGGCAGGCTATACACTCAGGCCATGCCCACCCTGACCAGGACTCCTGCACCCACTCTGGAGGTTTTCCAGAACGGTGCTGCTTCTCCACAGCAGGTAAGCAGCCTGGGGCCAGGGCTGAAGGCCTCCCAGGATCACGTGGCCCCTCAATCTACGTTCGCTGGACCCCCTTAGCCTTTGAGGCCATCACAGTGGGGTGGGAAGGCAAGCACTTCTTGGGGGAAGCTGGGCAAGTTACTCCCTTGGACAGCACTCCAAGTCTTCCCCAATGCTGCCTCCTCCAGGTGCTAGCCATGGTCAGGGATATTCTCCACAGACTGGCATCCTGTGTCACCGTGGACGCCGGGCTGCAAATGGAGATTCTGAGCCTGATGGAGGAACACCCTGCTCAAGTGGTGATGAGCCTCCTGCGCTGTGCCCCAAAGTGTGACAGGTACGGAGCACAACTGCCTTGAGGGCTTGATGCTCACTGGCCTGTAGGGTCCCTCACCCTGTACAGCCTGTCCAGCGGGCTCTGCCAGACAGGCGGAGAGCTGCGGGAGCCTCGGGTCCCTCTGTTTCCTGAGCCTCTGACATGCTCCCTCCCTGCCCCTCAGGGCACCGGGGCTCTGTCCCCCGGCCCCATGCAGCTGCACGGGGCACGGTGCTGACGCACAGCTCTGCTCCCACAGAGCCGCCGCGCTGATGTGGAGAGCCATGGGCACATCTGGAGTGGCCGCCCAGGAGGTGCTTCCAGCACTGCTCTCTGCCATGGAGGAGCAGCCACCCTACGGCAGCTTCTCCTGCGGGGACAAGGCTGTCTTTGCCCTGGCTGTGAGTTTCTGGAGCTGGCCTTTGCTCGTCCTCCCGGTCGCTTCTCCAGCAGCTCTCCCTGCTCTCCCCCGCCTGCAGCTCCCTGCCTGGGCTGAAAGCTGGCGTAGAGGCAGGCTCAGAGAGAGCAGGCCGCGTGCTCCCCCTGCGTCTCCCCTTGGGCCCTGCCTCATGGACACCCTGGCACTGAGCGCTGCCTCAGGCTGCTTTGTCTCTTGCAGGCAACTCTGGTGCTGTGGAGGATTGCCCCCATGTGCGAGTGGCACTGTGCCATTCTGTTTCATTGTCCCCAACTGTTTGTGGCTCTGTTCTTGCAAATTGTCACCACCACAGAACAGATGCCAGGGGACGTTGAAACCTGGAGATTCTGGAGAGCGTGCCAGGAGGAGCACGGCCTTCCCTGCCACCCCCACAGGTGCCAGTCGCCCTGTCCTTCCCACACCCTCATGGCCAGGACCAGCACTCCCAGAGTGACCTGGCCTTGGCTTGGCACACAGGTTTGCAGCGCAGACCATGAAGGCTCTGCTCTCCCACCTGGGCTTTGACAATAAGCTGGTGGCTCTGGAGCACAAGCGTGTCTGGGAGAAGCTGCTCTGTGCCGACACCCAGCACTATGCAGCGGCTCTGCTGGCCAGGTGAGATCCCTTACTCCTGCCACCACCGCCAGCATTTGTGCCCCGTGTCCAGATTGCCCCACACAGTCCCCAGGGCTGTAAGTGAGAAGGCCTTGTCAGCGAGGGAGGGCCGAGCAGACTGGAAAAGGCTGGGAGAGGAGGATGCCCAGCAGCAGCCACCTCCCAAGGGGTCCATGTGCCCTTGCAGAGTGCTGGGGAAAGATCAGACCTATGTGAGTCATTGCTGGGAGAGGTTTGCCCACCCTGGGAGGGCTCAGGGCCTTGGTGCCTTTTTCCCCTGGCAGGGAGATGCGCCATGGCTTGAGCCCCTTGTGTCCCTTCATGGCCTCGCACCTGCTCAGCCTGCTCATGGGGAAGCAGCCCTGCTGGCATCTGCCTGCCCTGGCCTTCTTTGTGGAGGTGAGCCTGATGGCCAGCGCTGCCTGGCTGAGCTGCCTCCCAGCTCTCGGGCCTCTTGTAGCTGCAGCCGCCTGGGACGCTGCCCACGTCTGTGCTGCTGCCTTGGCCCGGCCCTGTGCAGCTCCAGGCTCCTGCCAGCCGGGTCCCTGTCACTGCCCTCCTGTGCCTTTCAGCTCCTGGAGTGCCTGGACCTGAGCAAACACGGTCCCAGTGCCCTGCTGGTGGTATCCAGGCTCCTGCCGAGCCAGTGCAGGCACAGGCTGCGCCTGGCACTCAGAGGCCTTGTGGTGCTCAGCAAGGAGCCCTCGCTGGTGAGAACGGGGCAGTGGCTGAAGCCACGCTGGCAGTGTGGGGCTGGGCAACGCAGACCTCTGGGCTTGGCTGGGCTTTGGCAGCAGAGGCAGCTGCTCCCAGCTCTCCTGCCTCCTGCTTCAGCTGCCCCAGTGCCCCAAGCAGCTGTTGGTGCTGCAGCCATTCACGGCTTCACAGCACAGCCTGGTCTTGCACACAGGGAGGAGGAATACGCGGCCTGTATCAACACCTGGTGCAGCAGCTGGCAGATCCAGATGCAGAGGTGGTCCGGATGAGCCTCTGTGTGCTCACACATATGTTCCGGGACAAAGACCTCCTGCTACCCAGCGTCACCGCCCTGAAGCTGGCTGAGTCCCTCCTGCCACACTTTGAGAATGTAAGGCTCTGTGCCCCCAGCCAAAGGCACTGGACATTGCCTGGAAACTTTGTGCTCTGTGCAGTTCTGAGCCTTTGCCCCAATGGGCCCAAAGCAGTTGTTGCTTAGGACTTTTCCTTTCCTTCCAGGACAACAGCCATGTGCAGCTGCTCTCCATTCAGCTCTTTTGCAAGGTGATGGAGCTGGTAGTGGAAGAGGGGGAAGAGCTTCTCACAACAATCGTGAACCAGAGCCTGCTCCCTCTGTTCTTGCGCTGGCACCATGAGAACCTGCAGGTGGCCAAGGTGAGGTTTTATGGACGCTGCCTCATCCCTGGCAGGGGGCTCAGCTGCCTCCTGCCCTGGCGTCTGGCGGGCTCCAGCCTCCCCTGGCTGTGGTGCAGGGACACAGGTCCCGTGCCCTGGGCTCTGGTGTCACCTGCAGCTCTCTGCCGCTCTCCAGGCCTCTTTCCAAGCCCTGCTTTGTGCGGCACGCTTCCTGAGGAGGAGGGACCTCGAGGAGTTGTTGACGAAGGTGCGGCGGATTAAGTTCGCTGAGAGCCTGGTAAGGACAGCCCGGGAGCCCGAGCCCTGCTCCCAGTGCTCGGTGCGGGGGCCTGGCGGCTGTGGCCCTGCCCAGCGCCGCAGCCAGGCCCGCCAGCCTGCGCCCCCCACGCTGCTCCCTGCCCTGGGCCGTGCGGGCCGACTCGGGAGGTGCTGGGCTCAGGGAGTGCCCGGCCGAGGGGCAGAGCCCGCGCCGAGCCTTCTGTGTCGGTGCTCCCCGCAGCTGCTGCAGGACGAGAGCCCACAGAGGACCCTGCGAGAGGCTGCCGCCAGGTTCATGGGTGAGCCCCAAGCCTGGCGCCCCTCCCTGCCCCCGGCCTGGCTGCTGCCCCATCTGTAGCGGGAGCTGAGCCCGGGCCACTGCAGCCGGCTGGCATGGCCCTGGCAGGAGGCTTTCCTTGGATTTCCTCAATCTGGCCTCTGACCTTGGCACTGTTCTTCTCTCTTCCAGCTCTTCAAGCCCTGAAGGAAGATGAGAGTCCATCGTGCATGAGCAAACTGCTTCAGATGATCTTTGAAAGAAGATGGATCAGATGTACCAGCGTTCATCAGCGATTTCCAGTGCCCATTGAAGATGCGACCCCCCTGCAGAGCAGGATGGACCAGCTGGAGCTCCAGGCACAGCTCTGGCTGCTCACAGCTGAGCCTGTGGGAAGCTCCAGGAGCTCCTGCCATCTCTCTCCCTGTTGGCAATTCCCTCCCTGCAGCCCTCAGGCCCTGCCCATCCCCTTTTCTGCTTCCCAGCTCACCCCTTTGCTTCGCTTTCCCTTAATAAACTGTTTGGGTTTTTCACTTTACCCGCATCTCCGTGCAGCTGAAGCAACACAAAACCTGAGCCCGGAGACATGCACGGCCCTGCTGCCGTTCTCCTCTGCGCTGCATTCTGGGCATGGACAGAGAGGAACAAGGGCAGCTCAGGCTGCAAAGGTCCCTGTCCTGCTGCTCCAGCTGCACAGCAGCATGGAGTTAAAGGTTGTGCTGAGCATGCTGAAGGCGATAAGGAGCCTGGCTTTTAGAAGAGCCAGCTTGAGTTTGCTGTGAACCCAGCTGTGCGGGATTCCATGGCAAGCATCCACTGAGGGCAAAGGAGCTTGCGTTGGCGGAAGGTTTCACAAAGAGCTTCCTGAAAGCACAGCAATGCTCCATCCCTACACAGGGACAGGAAGAAGGCAGAACCAGAGACCACCGTGGCCTAGCAGTGAGCTTTGGGTGTGCCTGAAAGCAAATGGAGCAGCAGCAGCAGCGCAGTGGCTGGGACTCAGGGGCGCCACCATCCCAGCGGCCTGAGCGCCGTCAGGCAGTGCCTGCACGCTGGGCGTGCTTCTGGCAGCTCTGGTCTTCCCACAAGCAAGGAACCACAGCCCCTGCCTCAGAGCCAGTCAGAAACCCAACCAAGCGAGACCAGAGGCAGGGGACCCTTCCCATCTCTCTGAGGCATGGCTGCAAAACAGCCGCAGCTGTGTCTTCCTGCCCCTCTGTTTGGGCTGTGCTGAGCCCAGAGTCAGCCAGCTTGTGCTCTGCTGTGCCAAGAGCATTCTGGGCAGGTAGGAGAAGGGCTGCCTGCACAGTGGGGAAGGGGCTCACGAGAGCCTCCTGTGGGAACAGGGCTCCGCTCCCTGCCTGTGAACAGCCTGGTTTTGCTGCCATGAGAGAAAGCAGGAGCTCAGGCACGTGAAGAGACAGCGGGCAGCTCTTGTTTATAGGGGGCCTGGGGCTGTGTGCACCAAGGGACACATGGAAACAGGCTCGGGAGAAGGAAGATGAGCTCCAGCTGGAGTGCCTGTGTGCGGGGCACGGAGGTTCAGGGATATCACACCATGACCAACATGATCCAGTGAAGCCAAATTTATTATCCCTAAAAAGACTATATTTTTAAAAAATCTCTACTGTCCACATGTCTCTAGCTAATACATGATTGGTTAATCCTAGCTGTTCACACGTCTAAATTAGAATGCTGATTGGATCACCTAATTTTTCACATGTCTTGCTGTGGTTGTCTGGCCCACCCATGGCTCACTTTTTTCTTACTTTCCCAAGCTCGCTGACAAACCTCCTGAGTCTTAACAACTCTTCTTCTTTTATCGCTTTCAAGAATATACCAAGCCCATTTCTGAATATGTCCATTATTCATTGTTTGTGAACGTGACCATTGTTCATTAGTACAAGCAGGCTGGATTGTGCATCGGCTGAATATGGCCATTGTCTAGCAAGAACTCCTCAATCTGCAAAAAACTCTCAACAGTCCCCCATGCCCAGTCTGATGCTGCACATGGAGCCACTGCCCACAAGTGCCTGGCTGCGTCCGTCTGGCCAATGGCTCGTGTCCACAGCAGCCCACTCTGCCAAGGCAGGGCTCTGAGGGTGCAGGTCAGCCTGTCAAGTAGGACCATGACATAGTGGGTGCACGGTGGGACTGTGGGAACGGCCTGGGCACAGCAAGGGCTGCAAATGCTCAAGGCCAGGGGCTTCTCCATGCAGCTTCCAGTGGGCTCAGCTGCTGAAGGGCTGCTGGGTGTGGCCCTTTGTGACACAGGGCCCTTGATGATGCAGGACATGGTGGTGCCCAGAGACCATTGTGACATCAGAGAGCCCCACCATGACTGAGGGTGTATATAAGGGGCGCAGAGCCCTGGGGTGCCCAGTCCCATGAGAGCTACTCTTGTAGAAGGAAGCAGCTCCTGGGATCTGTCCGTGCTACAGGAGCTCCAAGATGGAAGAGAGCAAGACAAAGCTCAACTCCTTCCAGTCACCCAGCCCCCTGCCCAGCTGGGGGCAAGACCAGGCTCTCAGCAGGCACTTGGTGGGGGCAGTGGATGCCTCAGCCTGGCCACGGTCAGACACTGAGGAGGAGGAGGAAGAGAAGAAACTTGACAGAGATAACAAGTGGGGAGATGTTGGGGCCCGAGAGCTTGGCCTGAGGGAAGAGGTGACAAGCTGTGAATTCTCCCAGTCAGTGCCAGCAATGGCAGCCAAGGAAGTGTCCCCACGCAGAGCAAGGAGTGCCCATGAGTTGCAGCAGTGGAAGGCGGCTGTGAGGGTGCTGTGGGGAGATGGGGCACAGCAACAGCCCTACCAGGGGCAGCAAAGGGCAACAGTCCAGGAGCTGCCCCCAATGGAAGAGGAGGTGACTGAGCCAAAGCTGAGCCAGCGAGGGGAAGGAAGTGTGAACAGCCGGGAGAAGCAGGCACATTCTCCTGCCCCCAGGGAGGAGGTGCCATCAGCAGGGACACAGAGCCCAGTGCCTGCTCCAGACAGCCCCAGCTGCCTGGACAGCCCCTCACCCAGCCCACTGGGAGCCCAACCTCCCAGGGAGCAGCTGGAAGAGGCAGAGCAGGGCTCAGTGCTGGCAGAGAAGGAGAGTGAGGAGGGCACCTCAGCTGGCAATGATGAAGACTAGGAATCCTACACCCAGACTGAGCTGTGCCAAGAGTGCCAAGGTGAGGCAGAGCCAGAGCTGTCCCAAGGAGAGTTCAGCAGCTCCCAAGACCTCTCCAGCTGGGAAGACTGCAGCGAACCAGAGCTCAGAGAACTCTGAGATGATTCCATGGAGGAAGACAGCAGCAGCACAGACCTGCCACAGGACTGCTGTGAAGGTAACAGGATCTTCAGCTTCGCACCCACTCCCTTGCTGTGGGAGGAGGAGGACAGTGACTGAATGAAGTCAGCATCCACGAGCTGTCTGAAGGGGAAGGCAGGGTCCAAAGGCTGGCAGATCTTGCGGCAGATGGGCTGCCACTACCCTTCCCTCAGGAGGTCTGGGTTGAGGGGCAGTCAGCAGAGTCCCTGCGTGCCTCGCTTCCCTCCCTGTGCAGTGAAGGCTCCGTGGGCCAGCAGGGGCCTGAGGCAGGGCCACAGAGCCCAGGGCCTGCCCCGCAGAGCCCTGGCGGCGCTTTAGCTGGCCAGCTGGGAGCGCAGGCCCGCAGGCAGCAGCGGCTGCCCCGAGCAAACGGCCCGGCCGCCTCAGGCGGGCGCTGCGGGCACTGCGGGCGCTGCTCTGCTGGCCCTGCCTGGCGCGGCAGCTGCAGGAGCAGCGCCCATGGCCCTGCCCAGCCCGGGCCGGCCGATGGTGGCTGCTCCCTGCGCGGGGCCCCAGGGAGCCGCACGGGCGGCCTCGGCCTGGACATGGCCCTGCAGCCTCAGCTGCCCCAGCCAGCCTGGAGCATCTCCCCAGCACCCACAGTCACTGCTGGGGCCAGCCCCAAACAGCACGCGTGGGACACGATTGGTGCCAGAGCGCTCAGCAGGAAATCCCAGAGTCATCGAGGTGGGAAGAGACCCTGACGCTCACCCAGTGCCACCGGCACCCTGGCAGCACCATCATCACTGCAAAACCACGCCTCCAAGGGCCACCTGGAAGCAAGGGACTGTTGGGACACTGTGGGGCCCCATGGAACCCAGGGAACATGGAACAGCTCTGGCTGGCTTGGCCTCCCAGGGGCCACCTGACAGCTCTGGCTGATCTTGGGAAGTCAAGGGCTGCCTCTCATCAGCTCCTGGAGCACTGAGGCTCCATGCTTTCCTTGCTATGGAAAAGAACTATCTCACTTTTCAGATGCCCATTGCCAAAATTGGTACTCTGCCTAAACTATTTCCTCTAGGCAAGGGTATCTTGCAAAACAAAACCTGCCAGCCCTGGCTGGCCTTGGCCTCTGGTGGTCATCTCTCATCTGCCCCTGAAACAGAGGGGCTCTGTTCCTTCATTCCTATGGAAAAGAAACAGCCTTCTTGTCCAGGGACCATGGCCAAAATTAGAATTTGGCCTCCCAAATTCTGTATATCCAAGGATTGCTCCCAGACAAAAGTAACCAGGACAGACAGGTCCGGCTGTCTCTTGTGATTTTCTTAGACTATGAGCTGAATGTTTTGATTTGGAAACACCTTGGAGAGGGCTCAGATGTGTCCCAAGGAGGGGTTTGGAGGCCTTGGGCACATGAGCACAGTATAGGGACAATGGAGCTCTGTGCTCAGTGGGTTGGAGACTGAGGACAGTGGAGCAGAGCCATGAGAGTGTTTAAAGAGCAGCTTCAGGGATGGTGGATCCTTTTGATATAATGGAAAACAGCCAGAGAGAGGAAGTATTAATGCTAAGGGCAGCTGGGGAGGCCCAGACTGGTACCAGGAGAAAGGAATTTCCCTCCCAGGGCAGGGCTGTGGTGCAGCACGGCCCCCAGCAGGAGCCTGGAGCAGCCCCAGGCTCTGTGTGGGCAGGCAGGGGCAGGCAGGAGGCAGAGCTGTCAGCAAAGGAAGGGCCCAGCCAGGTGGGGCAGCCGGGGGATGCCGACAGCCTGCAGGGACAGAGGCGCAGGGCAGGGACACCGTGGGACAGCCTGGGCTGCACAGGGCACAGGGATGGGCAGCAGCTGCAAGACAGCCCTGCCAGAGCCAACTTGGGCAGCACTTTGGCCATGGCTGCTGGCCCAGGGCCTGAGGCCACGAGGGGACAAGTGACCCTTGCAGGCCTGGGGCCTCATTGCCTCCTCGTCCCTGCTCAGCAGCCTGGCAGGGGCCGCCCCATGCTCCTGCCCTTGGCATTGCACATGCCCACATGCCAGTGCCCATCCCGGGAAGAGCCCTGAGCAAGGAGGGAGGGACAGGATCTGCCTGGCCAGGGGCTGGGGCTCAGGCCTTGGCCCTTGGCATTCCTGAAACACATCCCCACCATTTCCCTCATCCAACCCCTGGCACTCAGAGCAGCTGAGGAATGGAGTCACATCCAGGGGTGTCCCCAGGGCTCAGGATTTTGGCCAGGTCATTTCAATCTCTTTATTGCTGATCTGAACAAGGCCATCAAGGGCACCCTCAGTCAGTTCCCAGGTGAGCCCAAGCTGGGTGGGAGTGTGGCTGTGCTGGAGGGTGGGAAGCTCTCCTGGGGAGGGATCTGGCCAGGCTGGAGCCATCCATGGGCCCAGGACAGCTGGATGAGGATCACCAAGGCCAAGGGCTGGGTCCTGCCCTGGGCTCACAACCACCCCAAATCCCTGGCTGTGCCCTGCCCCTGATCCCCCAGCCTGTCCTGTTTCCTTCGTCCCTGCATTACCAGGGACTTTCTGGGACAAGAGAGCTCTGCTCTGGGGATGGAGGGAGGTCCAAGTGCCACCACTGGAGTGGGAAGCACAACTCATCAGGTTTGTGTCGTTTGGGGGTCAGGAACTGGTGAGACTCAGAGGCACAGAAAGTTTCTCTTCATGGCCAACAGACCACAATTGAACAGGACACAATTTAATAACAATCATGCTCTTCCCTGAGCCATGTGCAATGTCCCAGCAGCGTCTGATGAGTGCATGATCCACAGGTGATTTCCATACTAAAATTAATTTTAGACAAACATGGTTCTGTGATAGATACAAACAGAATTAAGTTCTTGTATCAGGATGTCCATCCTGGAGTGGGGGCAAAACAGCTCAAACAATTCCTGATTTGCAAAGCTGTCAGTGGTGGATAGAGAGGGGAGGTCAGGCTGCTCTTGGTGTTAAGGAAATGCTGAAACCAACCTGACTCATTTCATCTCCTCATGCCCTGCCTGATCTCCCCTCTTTCCCCTCCCACTCATTGGCTTTTGTCTCCCACCAGGCTCCCCGGTGAAGAGCCTGGCTCTGTGTTCTCCATCCCCTCCTCGCTGGCACTGCCAGGCTGGCATGAGGAGCCCCTCAGCCTTCCCTGCTCCAGGCTGGACAAGCCCAACTCCCTCAGCCTCTGCTCACAGCCCAAGGGCTCCAGCCCCACCTTGGAGGCCCTTCCCAGACCCTGCTCCAGCTGCCAGACATCTTTTCTGCCCTGGGGAACCCAAACCTGGCCACAGTGACCTGGATAATCCCCGTCCTTGATGTCCTGGTCACACAGCCCTGGCCCCTTTTCCCCTGTCAGGCTCTGGGGTGGATCCTGTGGAACATCCTTTGGTGGAGGCTGTGGCTCCAGGTGGGCCGGGGGGATCCTGGGGGACAGGGACCACGCTGGGCATGGACAGCATTGGACTTGTTGGGAGAAACTGTGAGGGGGAGCTGGGGCAGAGTGACCAACCCAGTGACCTGACACAGCCCTGCTGGGATGTCACACAGCCCCTCTGTGATGTCACAGCCCATTCTCTAATGTCACACAGCTGGTCTCTGATGTCACAGCCAACTCTGTGATGTCAGAATCTGCTCTGTGATTTCAGACCCCTGCCCTGTGATGTCACAGCTGGCTCTGTGATGTCACATAGGATGCCTGTGATGTCATCGCTTCTCAATGACCTCACATAACCCACTCTGTGATGTCACAGCCCACTCTGTGACCTCATATTAGCAGATGATAAATTGTCTCCACCAGCTGAGCTGACACCTGGAGTTTGTTCTCCAAAGCCCCAGGCCTGTGGAAACCACACAATGCCCATTGTGTGAGAAGGGGAACTAGAAGTTCAGCAGCCTCAGTGTCCTGCCAGCTCAGCCAGGCCCATGGGAACATTGGGGTCCACAAGCACCAGGGACTACCAGAGAGACCCCCAGGACAGAAGAACACATGGGTTAAGGGGAGGGAAAATATGTTAATGATTTTGGGTAAATAATTACCACATGTGTTAAAAAAAATAGAAAATTACCATATTTGCAGATGACACCAAGCTGGGTGTGAATGTTGATCTGCTGCAGGGTACGAGAGCTCTGCAGAGGGCCCTGGACAGGCTGGATCCAGGGCCCAAATCCAACAAGGTGAGGTTTAACAAGTCCAAGTGCCGGTCCTGCACTTTGGCCACAACAACCCCTGCAGCGCTACAGGCTGGGGACAGAGTGTCTGGAGAGCAGCCAGGCAGAAAGGGACCTGCAGGGACTGATGGACAGCAGGCTGGACATGAGCCAGCAGAGTGCCAAGGTGGCCAAGATGGCCAGTGGCTCCTGGCCTGGATCAGGAATGGTGTGGCCAGCAGGAGCAGGGCAGGGATTCTTCCCCTGTGCTCAGCACTGCTTGGGCAGCGCCTCGAGTGCTGTGTCCAAGTCTGGGCCCCTCAATTTAGGAAGGACATGGAGGGGCTGGAGTGTGTCCAGAGAAGGGCAGCAAGGCTGGTGATGGAGCTGGAACACAAGAGCTGTAAATAGCAGCTGAGGGAGCTGGGGTTGTTTATCCTGGAGAAGAGGAGGCCCACGGGAGACAAGGTAGTGTCAGGGCACAGGTTGGACTTTATGATCTCCATGGTCTCTTCCACCCTTGCTGATTCTGGGATTCTCTGAAGCCACCCTTGGAGCAGTTGCAGGAGGAGCCCTGGGCCTCCTCTTCAGAAGCTCCAGCAGCCCAGGTCCCTCAGCTTCTCCTGCCAGCCCCAAAGCCCGTCCTGTCAGTCCTGCAGAGCCTCTGCAGCTCCTCCTCACTGCCCAGAACAGGGAGCCCCAGAGCCAGACACAGCAGCCCAGATGTGCCCCCCTGGCCTGGGGTGCCTCTGGCAAGGGAACAGCACCAGGCGCTGCAGGAGCCTGCAGACAATTCCTGCAGCACTTGCAGGATGATCCTGCTGCCCAAGGGACGTTCCCATGGGGCCAAGTCAGGAACTGCAATGGGGAGTGGGGCCAGAGAGGAAAGGGCAAGCAGGGATGGGCTGTTTGCAGGGGAGGGAACAGGGGTGGGCAATGGGAAGACATTTGTATCAGGAAGAGGAAAGAAAGCAAAGGTGAAGCCAAGGAAATGCTCAGGGCAGTTTGGGGGTGGCTGCCAGGCAGCCCTGGCTCTGAGCAACAGCGTCTGCAGTGGGACAGGAAACTCCCAGCTGATGGGAACAAACTTTCTGGCTGACTGCAGAGGCCAGGACAAAGCTGAGTGGTTTCCCTGGTGTCCCCCAGCCCTTGCTGGCCCCAGGGGCTGATGGCATTTGTGCTCCCTCAGGTTCATGTCCCCACAGCAACAGCATGGGGGTGCTCCCCCTGCTGTGTGCAATGCAAACAGGGGCTGCTGAGCCAGTGCTGCCGTGTCTGTGCGTGCAAGGATGGGGCACCTGTGTGAGCTGGGGGAGAGGCCAGGGCTGCAGAGGGGGGATGTTGTTGGCAGCTACATCAGGACGCTCTGGGACGCTGCCCTGGGCTGTCCAGCACCTTGGGGATGGATCAGCCCCTGCTCTGCTGCTCCTTCCCGTCTGCCCCAGGGCCCTTGCAGAGCCCCAGCTGTTGCTGCCCTCAGCTGCCATGGCAACCCTGGGACAAAGCGGTGCCAGGGCTGTTCCAGGTACAATTGCAGTGACACTCGTTGGTGCCACCAGGTGCCATGGCAATGGCCACAGGGACCCGTTCCATGGTTTGGTGCAATGGCAACCAATGCCCGGACCCGTTGTGATGGTTGGTGGCCATGGAAAGCTGCCCTGGTCCCTTGCTCAGGGCTGGTGTCAGTGCCCAGAGCCAGAGGGGATCCCTTGCTGGGGGCTGTGCCATGGCCACCTGCCCTGTGCCGCGCTGGCCGCTCTGGCACCAGGAACCAGCAGCCACCGGCACTGCCAGGGCCAAAGGCCAGGTCAGCCAGACAGAAAGGGGCAGGGCTGGGCACTGTTTCCATGGCAACCGGCACTGGGGGGACACCTGGGTCACCTGGCCTGGCAGTTGCCATGGAAACCCCCGGCAGGGACTGAGGGCACAGCCCCTGGCACTGAGACACTGCTGGGCCGGGTGCTGAGCACAGCGCTGAGCACGCAGAGATGGTTTTGTTCTTGCTGAGCTGCAGCACAGCCAAGGCCTGTCCTGCCCCTCGTCCAGCCACGCTGGGGAGGGGCTGGGGCTGCGGGGGAGCTGGGCAGGGGACACAGCCAGGACAGGAGACCCCAACTGAGCCCGGGCATAGCCCAGAGCAGAGCACATCATGCTCAGGGTATGAAGGGGGGGAACAAGGAGGAAGGGGGGAATTTTGGAGGGAGGGCTTTTGCCTTCTCAGGGAACACTTAGGCAAGAGAGGGCCCTGTTTCACCAGTGGGCAGGGTCACTACCAAAGACACAGACAACAACTTAAGGAATTGTGTCATTTATATCATACACAGCTGCAAAGATTTACAAAACGATAAGCTCAGCAAAGCACATCATCATTAGGAAAGAATTACAAAAGAAGCTCAGCAATCCATCATAACTCATTATTACATTTTGATGACCAATCCCTTGGTGAAACACTAGAGGTGTTTTTGGCAGGCAAAGATTCTGGCTGACTATCAAGGTACACCTTACAGACATCAGTAGTACTTTAGTGACACCATTCTTCATTCTTTTTTCTCAATCTCATTCCAATTAGGAACAAGAATTCTGTTGTGCCTGGAGCTGGCACCTTTTTAATTCCAGAATAATGCCCCCAGGCCCTTTGCTGTTCAGCTTTCCCATGCTGTCTGTGGCTAACAAGGCTTGGGGGGCCCTTTCCCCTCTGGCTGGAAGGGGCCGGGTCCCAGTCCCTGAGGGGCACCCAGGCTCCTGGATGGAATTGCTGTGCAAGTCCCTCAGTGTCACAGCAGCTTTCCCGTGGAGCCGGGTGGATCAGAGCATTTTCCAAAGGGGCCCTTGGGGCAAACAGGGAGATCTGGTCTGGCAGGATGTGTAAAACCATATCCTGGCAGATCTACTTGTTCTCACACAGAATCCTTGGCTGCAGGGACACATTCCCATTGTTCCTGCCCAGGGTTCAGGACGCAGAGTTGTCTTTCCCAGGAGCTGCTCCTTCAGCTGCCTCGGGAGGGCCTTTTGGCCTCGGGACCCACACTCTGGCTCCATTATTAGGGCTGCTGCCCCCAAACCCTTTATCTGCACAAATGGTGGTGACTGGAGGTGGATCTCCTGTTTTCACAATCGTTCTTAAAATTGCAAAATCAGTAATTGTGCTACCCTGTCATGGGGTTGAACAATCCAATCTTGTTTGTTATTGTTTACAGAATTACTGTAATTTCTCCTTGATATTCTGCATCATTTCCTCCTGCCATGACAGGAACACTTTGCAAGGCCAAGCTCCAAGGGAGCAGTTACCAAATCAAAGTGTCCTGAAGGAATCTGAATTCCTGTTTCAGGATTGATAGCTCTCATTGGCTTTGAATTTTTCCTAATGAATTCCAATGCATGAAGGCCCAGCTCTGCAGCCTCTGGGCTGGCCCTGCCAGGGGCCATCACAGCCAGAACAATTTCCCAGGCACCCCAAGTCTCACTGCCCATGGCTGGATTTGCAAACTGGGGGCAGCCGTGCACAGCCAGGGGGTTTCCATTTCCCCAGTGGGCCATTGTGAAGGACATGGAGCACATCTGGGAGATGGGTTCTCCATGGGCAAAGGTTCCCATCTCCTCATTTTTCCAACTGCTCTTTTAACAACCCCTTCACCCATGCAACCAATCCTGCAGCTTGTGCATAATCTGGTACATGAAAAACCCTGCAGGCAAAATCACTGTATTTTTCACAGGAACAGACAAAGCACTCTGCATCACAGTATCAGCAAACCCTGCAAAAATAGCCAATTTCCTCCCTTCCTCCTTTTTTCATTGTATACAATCTCCCAAAGTTGACCACTGACATTAGGGTCCTGGCCAATCCTGTTCTGTAGAGTATTTAGTGTTACATCCCTGAGCAGCCAAAGATACCAAATTAGTATTGTCAGCACTATTTCACATTATTATATAATTTTATACATAGATAGTGATATAGAAATATAGATAGATACAGACATAAATAAATATATATAAATAGATATATTGAAGTCTTATTATACTATAAATACATATATAATTATTATGTATATAGATATTTCACTTGCACAAATGCATCTGAGCTCAAGACTAAAACCTTCTTCTCTTGCTCCATGTGGGAGCATTCCAACCATAATTGTTCCTTCTGAAGGTGCTGTTTCCTATGTACTCTTTCCTTTTCCATATGCAATTATTGGATGCATTTGAAGCCATCCAGGGGTGCAGCTTCTTTTACCCGACTGCCCCACTACTCCCACAGGGCTCCAACCTCAGCCCACTCCAGAGCCAGGGAACTCCAGGGAAGGGCTTCCCAGCTGGGTATTTCTGATGGGACTGATTCCTCACATTGACACTGAACAAGTGACATTTTGTTGGCATCTGGCCAGACTGTGCCAGTTTTGTTTTACCAGTGGCCAAAGTCAGCACCAAAGACACAGACTCCAGCTGAAGGAATCAGTGTCATTTCCTGCAGCTCAGAGCAGCAAAGAATCACAAAAGGAGCAGCTCAGCAATGCACCCAACCATCCCCACCAAAGATTGCCTGCAGTGATTAACAAAGATCCAGCAGCATTTACCCTCAGCCTTTACCATCCCCCAGACCCACACAGCAGCTGGGGAAGCTGTCACAGCCAAGGGCTGCAGAGCCACTCCTGGGCACTGGGAATTCCTGCAGGTGCCTCCAGCCCCAGGTGAGGCTCCAACCCCGCTGCGAGAGGGCCCAGCTCTGACAGTGCTGAATGAACAAACTGACAGCACTGCTAGTGTGGCAACATCTGCTTTCATCCTCCTCTTGGGTCCCTCCCAAAGCCTGGCCAGGGCTCAAGGAGGAACCAAGGGAGCTGACTTTGACCATACAGCCCCAAACAAGGCCAGATGTCAGATTTCATGGCCTTGTCTGGCTTCTAAATACACAAAGGTCAATACATGTTTCACTAGTGAGTGGCTACATCTATCACAGGGCTAATGACCATGCATATTTCATCAGGGAGCAGATACAAAGAGAACCTTTGCTTGGAAGGTTCATCCAGAGGCCACCTTTGGCTCAGGGCCTGCTGTCCAGGCCTCACTCAGGGCTGGTGTCCAGGCCTTGGCACTTCAGGGACGTGGTTTAGTGCTGGGCTTGGCACTGCTGGGTGACCGGCTGCACTGGGTGAGCTCAGAGGGCTTTTCCAACAGAAAGGATTCTGTGATTCCATGATTCTATCCACTGCATTCAGCTGGGGCTATTTTAGCAGCATTCCTTTGCTCCAAAAGTTCCCTCTTGCCCAGCTCCTGTGGCCTGAGGCTTCAGCTCCTTCAGCTCCTGGTGCTGAGCTGCTCATGCTGAACGAGACGGCTCAGAGAGAAGAACACAGTCCATGCAATTCCTTCTGGGACACGGAGAGGGGAGGCTGTGCAAACAGGAGCATTGTTTGCTGTGGCCTCCTCTCTGCCCTTCACACCTTTCAGTGCTTTGAACCAGCCAAGAGCTTTCTCCAAGAGTGCAATGGAGCAGCTGTTCCTGCTCCCAGGCCTGGCTCTCTCCAGTCTCTGCCCTTGCCTGCTTCTGTCCCTCTTGCTGTGCCCTCTGTTCCCCCAGGGCTCGCTGGCTGCTGCCCAGGACTGTGGCACTGGCACAGATCCAGTGCTCCAGAGCCTCCTTTCTGTGCCCTTGCAGCTGCCTGGGCACAGCAGCCTTTTCCATCTGGAAGCTCCCCATGCACAGGGAGTGCCCAGCTCCGTTCCTTGCACAGCCTCCAGGAGCCCAGGGCTGCCATCTCCAGTCCCTGCTGGCCCTGGGGGCTCCCAGGTGCCTCAGGCTGCTGTGACACCGCTGCACACGGGAGGGAAGAGGGGCAGGGGCTGTGCTCAAAGTCAGCTCCATGTGCTGCTGCTGCTGCTGTGGGGTCATTTGTGCAGCCCTGTCTGCCCAGAGTCAGGGATCAGATGCTGCCAGTCTCTTCCAGCCCTGGCTGCTCAGAGTTTGGGCCTTGGAGCCCCAGGTGGCCAAAGGCAGCTGCTGCTGGTCCCTCTGTGTGCTCGAGTTCAGCAGTGCTGCTCCATCAGTCTGTGCCCAGCAACGGGGAAAAGCCTCAGCCCTGCAGGGCCAGGAGCTGCTGGGCTCTGCCTGAGCAGCTCAGCCAGCAGGAAGGGAGCTGCTCCACATGGGAACCAGGAGCAAAGGACATTCCTTTTGTAGGACATGTTTTCGATTTAGAGGGAAAAAAAAGGAAAAAGGAAAAAAATAGGTAAATTGTAAAAGATAAGAATAAAATCCAAGTGTTAGTGAAAAAACATAACACAATGTTAGTGAAAAAACCAAAACATAAATGCAAAGATACATTCTTTGCATTAAGAGGTAAATGATCTTTTTCAGAAGAGAACTCAGTTCTTTACATTGTAAATGTGCTGATGGCATGGATCCATCTTACTGACCTCAGCAGCCTCTTAAAAGATTTTGGGCTTTTTTCCCAACACTGGTATTTGAAATTGTGCTCGAAGCAAGAGGAAATTGCTTTGTGCCCTTCCAGCTCCAAGCAGGACTGGGAATGGAAACTCTGTCAAAGCCCAAATCCTTTAGAAGATGACCTTCCTTCTCACCCTGCGAATGAGCTGCACATTCCCTTTGAAACTGCCAGGAGTTTCTTAGAGTCACAAAGTCCCACTTACGGCTTTTTGCTCTGGTTTGGAAGTGCAGAAGGGCAATTCTCCATCCACCAGCTCCAGACTGCACTGCCTCAGGAGCACGGCCCACTCGCCAGCTTTGGCCCACTCGTGGCACTGCCAGAGGAGGAAGAAAGTGCAATTGCACAATTCCAGCCAATCAAGAAGGAAGAATGGGACAGACAAAACACCCTGTGCAGATCCAGGTGTTCAGCTGCTACTGTGGAGAGTTTGGGTCCTTGCCAGTTGGATGTGTGTCCCCAGCTGCAATCTCTGGGCCTGCAGCAGAGTCTCACTCACCTGCCAAAGCAGAAAGCTCAGGCGCTGTGCTCGCAACGGGCTCGTCTGATGCAGAGCTGTCAGAGCAATGTGAGGGCAGAGCCAGCCCAGCTGGGCCCAGGGCTGAGCCCAGCAGAGCCCTGGCAGAGCCCAGAGCAGCCTCAGCACCCGCAGAGCCCAGCTGCAAGGAGAGAAAGCAGAAACCGCCCGTCAGCTGAGGGCTCCTGTGCCCTTGTGCCAAGGCCTGCGGTGCCCAGGCCATGCTGGCTGTGCCCAGAGCTGTGCCCAGAGCTGCCCATCCCTGCTGCCTTTGGCACAGAGCAGGAGGGCAGCACATGTGCCCAGCCTGCAGCCAGCCACGGCACATCCAGCCCTCAGCAGCTGCCCAGAGCAGGATGCTCCTGTGCTCGCTGCCAGCTCCCAAAAGCTCTGATCCCACCCTGCCAAGCACACAGGGACCCACCTCACGCCAGCCACGGCTGCAAGAAAAGCTGCTCCCAAACGATGTCCTCAGCCTTCTTCAAGGGCACGGCCCATCCACGCCACAGCTGCTCCCAAGCACTTCCCCATCCACACTGGACCACCTCGAATGCTTCCTCTGGAATAACAAAAAACACATTATTGAAAAGAGTTTAGAGACAAAAAGGGAAAAAAAGAAAAACGGTAAAAACTCTTATCTCTGTCAGGCCCTTGAGGAAGGCCCAACCCCTACATGGTAGGGAAAAACCCAGCCATGGCTGTGAGAAACCCACACTTTCTCTCTTCCCCCCTGCACTGCCCCCCCAAAATCACGGTGACCCCAAAGCAAACAAGGGCAGTGGAGCAGCCCAGCCCTTCCTTGCCTGCACAGCAAAGCAGCTGTGCACAGGTTCTGGAGTCCCACCTCTGCTCCCACCATGGGCTTTGTTTGTGTCGGGCTCGCTGCCCCAGCCCCAGCCCGGGGCACGGTGGGTGCTGGGGCTGTTGGCAGGGCCAGGAGCCCACTCCCATTTCGTACCCACCCCAGCCCATCCTCCCAGCCCTGCCAAAAGCAGCTGGGCAGCCACTGAAGAATGAGTTGCATCTGCCCCAGCAAAGGGGGAGCCTTTGGTTCCCCGCCATGCTGGGCAATGCCCAAATCTGGCAGAATTTCCCTGGGTGGGGACTCACCTGCAAATTCCCTGTGGAGTTTGGCTTTGAAGAAGGTGCCAGAATCAAAGTCCATCACCTTCAGCCTCCCGTGGCCAGGCTGAGAAGAGCTTGTCATTACTGATGTCACCCTCGCTGTCTCCAGCAGCAGCAGCAGCATCATCCCCACCCGGTACAGCTTCTCCAGGGGCTCCTTCTCCTTCCCTGGGGGCAGACCAGGCTCTCAGGGCTCTGCCCAGGGCCCCAGCTGTCAGGGAACCAGGACAAGCAAAACCAGCTGGGATGGCGGCCACCAGTGCTGGGCAGAGCAGCTCAGCTCCAGCACAAGGGCTGCGTGTTCCCATCCCATGACCCCGGTGCTGTGACACTGGCAGCACAAAAAACTCTGGGTTCCTTTGCTTCTGACTGCCAAGGCACATGTGGAGTAGGAACTTACCAGGGCTCTGGATCAAAGTGTGCCTGTGGCTCTCTCCCTTCTTCTATGGCAGAGGAATATCCCACATCCAAGGATCACAGAACAGGTCTTCCAGTGTGGGTCTGTCCAAGGAGTTCACGGATAAACACCACCTGATCAGGTCTTTGCACTCTGGGGAGAAAAAGCAGAAACTGAAGGTCAGCCAGAGAAGGCTCCTGTCTGCTTTGCCCCACTATTCCCATGCCCAGGCCATGCTGGATGTGCTCAGAGCTGGGCCTAAACTTTCCCATCAATTCCCTGTTTTGGAGGAGAGCAGGACATGTGCCACCTCCTCAGCAGCTGCCAGAGCGGGATGCCCACGACCCCGCTGCTGGCTCCCAGCACTGGCATTCCCCCCGTGCCCAGACAAGAGGATCCACCTTGAGAGAGCCGTTGTGGCAGCGGGAGCTGGCCCCAGCTGAGGTTCTGGCCCCTCCTGAAAGGGTGCTCCCCGCAGACCATCTGGTGCAGCAGGATGCCCAGGGACCAGACCGTTGCTGCCTCGCCATGGTACCAGCCAAAGTCGTTCCATTCCGGGGGGCTGTACGACAGTGTTCCTATGGAATACAGATGGAGTTCATCAGGGGGATGCTGCTTCTCCCAGAGCCTGGCCCCAGCATCCCTGCACCTGCGGGGGCTGCATCAGGGGCACACAGGGTGACCACTGCCCTCTCGCCAGCACCTGGGACTTGTGCACAAAGTTAGGGTTGGAAAAGAAGCCTCTGGTGCTGGAAGAGGGCAGCCCTGGCTAGGCTCAACCATGACATGCAAAGGAAAAACCCACTCCATGCTGGGGAAAAAACCTGCCCATATCCTCCCTGCCTGCATTGCCCCAAAAATATTATGAAGCCAAGGCAAACAGGGCGAGTGGAGCAGTCCAAGCCCTTCCTCTCATCTGCACACCAAAGTGGCTGGGGCACAGGTTCCGCCCTCCCTCTCTGCTACCCCCACCCACGGGGGGTTTGGTCGGGCTGGCTGCCCCAGCCAAGCCCCAGTCCTGGGCAGAGTGGCTGGCAAAGGCTGCCTGCAGGGCTGGAAGATGGCTGCCCACCCAGCCCTGCTCTAAAGTAACTCAGCTGAAGATTCAGTGCCCTGACTGGCAGCAAAAGGGAGAATCCCCGCTGCCACAGCCAGCTTGGGCTGGGAGATGTTGGGCCATGAGATGTCAGCAGCGGGAGCACAGCCCTGTGTAGGCTCACCTGCAAAGTGAGTGTAGACTGTGTCCTGCAGGTAGGTGCCACAGCCAAAGTCAATCAGTTTGGCCTGCCCGGTGTCCAGGTCGAGCAGGACGTTCTCGGGCTTGATGTCCCGGTGCAGGACCCCGCAGCTGGTGCAGTGCCGCACGGCCTCCAGCACCTGGCGGAACAGCTCCCGCGCCTCCTCCTCGGGCAGGAACCGCCGTGCCCGAATGAAACGCTGCAGGTCCTGACACTGCTCTGGCCGCTCCAGCACCATCACGATGCAGTTGGGGAGCTCGAGCCACTCCAGCAGCTGGACCACACCGGGGAAGCCAGTAGACACCTTGGTCAGCAGCACAACCTCCAGGGGTGCGCTGGTGCCGTCGGGCTGCGGAAGGAGCACGACGCCGTCAGTGGGGCCGATGCCGTGCCGGGTCTGGGGAAGCCCTCAGCCAGCCCGGGATGCTCTGCGCCCTGCGCTGGCCCCACGCCCGCTCTCCCTCGGGGCGTCCTGGCGGCTCCCACCGTGCCGGGCCCCGGCTCATCCCCGGCCGGCAGCCCCGGCTGCTGGCCCCGCTCACTCACCAGCTCGCCCCAGTGCCGGACGCGGTTCCGTGGCACCCTTTTGATGGCCACCTGCAAGCCAAGGGCAGCAGCGGGGTGAGCTCGCTGCCCGTACTGCGAGCCCCATCCTCCGCTCTCCGCCCTCCTCCTCCTGCATCCCCTCCTCCTCCTGCGCCCGCCGCCGGCCCCGCCGCTCACCGGGGCGCCGTCCGAGAGCCGCGTGGCCGCGAAGACTCTGCCGAAGCCGCCGCGCCCCAGCAGCGATCCCAGCCGGTACCGCTCCTGCAGGGCCTCCTGCGCCGTCCCTGCGGGCGGGACGCGGCTTTCAGAGCTCGGCCCGGGTCCAGCAACGGCCCCCGAGCGCCCCTCACCCGCCCCGGGCCGGCCATGCCCAGGCGTTCGCTCCCAGGAACGCGGCACGGGAGGCTCGGGGCCGGCGGCCGCGCTGCCGAGCGGCGGAGCTCGGGCCGGGGAAGCCGCAGTGGAGGCGGCGGGAGCGGCCGCGCCGCGTGTGTGCTCCGCGGGCCCCGGGAGAAGCCGGGGCCGGGGCCGGCGCCGGGGCTGTGGCCGGGGGCGGGGCCGAGGTCGGGTCCGGGGCCGGGCTCGGGCCAGGCGGAGCCGAAGGGCGGCGATGCCGCCCCAGCCCCAGGCACTGATGCCCGCCCAGCAGCGCCACCGCCAGTACACCCAGAGCCGGGCGGAGGCGAGACCGCGGCGGGACGGCCGGGGCCGGGCACGGGGCAGCCCCGCCCGGGGCCGGGGGCGGGCCGGGGGCATGGCCCTGCCCTGCAGGGGGGAGGGAGGAGGGGAGAGGAGAGGGACGCCGGACAAGGGACCCCGAGAGAAGGGTGCCCGACAGCGGGAAAGGGAGAGAAAGAGAAAGAAGAAGAGAAAGAAAAAGAGAAATAGAAAGAGTGCTTAAAACTATCTGTTTGCTGCTGCTGCTGCTGTCGCCGCTGCTGCTGCCGCCGCTGCCGCCGCTGCAACTGAAGCACCGGGGCCGTTCGTCCCCGTGTCCGTTCCCCGCTCGCCCCACGAGCCCCACGTTCGAGCCCCGCGCGCCCCGGGGACAGCCCCTCCGTCTGCCCAAACACGGGAACTTTGCAGCCTTGAGCCCAAATGCAGAGCCCTGACTCCTGCACGCTGGCACAGTGATCCCCTCGCTCGCTGCTGTGCATTGTCCTTGCTGAGGATCAAACACTGTCGGGCCACCTTCCCTTGGGGTAGGATTCCTACCTGAGCCCAGCACTGCACTTACATCTCCAGTGTTGCTTTGCAGTAAAAACAGGGGAAGGAAAACTGTGTGTGGCTCATGGTATTTTAGTGTCTAAAAATCACTACGTCATCGATCTTAGAGATGAGATGCATCTGGAATTACTGGGATGCAACATGAAAAAGGGGAGCATAGAAATAGATAAGGGAAAACATCTTAGATTGTTTCTTTCATTTTCATTTTACTTCTGGAAAGCTGTTTCAGTTTTCCAGGAATCTCCTCCTGTCTGCTCTCCCCAAGAACCTCTCATGGAGAACGAGGTCAAGTTTCTGTTGCAAGATTTTCCATCAGGGAATTATGCCACATGTGAAGTTTTCATTGTGACTGTTCTGGTTTAGGGCAAATTTTGGGAGGAAATCTCCAAAAGGGGTCCATCTAGAAAGCAAGTTCAAGCGTCCCCTCCCCGACTAGTTCAGGAAAAGACTTCCCTTGAGAAAAGTTAAAAACCCCAGTTTGTTTAACAAGTAAAGTATTCACAAGCATGAAAAATGAATAATATTAAATAAAACCTCGGACAGTGCTGAAGAGATGGCAAATTCAGAAGGTCCTTTTTGTGGGTTGTAGTTGGCTCCCTCGGTCTCTTCTAAGTCCCTCTGGTGCTGGAATGCAGCGTCCCAGAGCTCGGGGGGCCACAGGTGTGAGCTGCTGCTGCCGGTGTTTTTCTGGGTTTTCAGTCCAGAGCAGGTGTAAACAGTTCCAAGAAAAAAGAAAGTCACAGTCCAAGGAACTTCCCTGCCCCAGCTAGCTAAAAAACAATTGCTAGACATGGGCTGTGAAGGCATCAGGAAGTTTCCAAGTCTGAGCACTGGTGGTCTCAGCTAACACCAGAGCTGGATGGTGCTGGAGCCAGAACCTGCAGATTTCCAAATTTTGGCTTTCTGTGCCAGCAAATCGCTGGACTTGGGCTGTGCCAGCACTAGGAAGTTTTCAGATCTGGGCACTGGCGTTGCCAGCAAACACCAGATCTAGGTGATGTCGTTGCCAGTGATAGAAATCTGCTGGATTTGTGCTCTGCTGGCACTGAGAAATTTCCAAATCTGGGTTCTGGTTACATGAAACGCAAGATGTGGGTGGTGCCAGAGCCAGTAAGAGGAAGCTGCCACAGGTTTTGGATTTCTGTGCCAGCAAATTGCTGCACTTGGGCTGTGCCAGAATAGGGAAATTTCCAGATCTGGGCACTGGCAGTGGCAGCAAACAGCCCATTTCAGGCTCCAGGCTCCAGGCAGGACTGTATCTGGATGCCTTCCTCTTTGTCTTCCTTCTTTCCTTCCTTCTTTCTTGGGATCCTGCGGCCAGCAAACTCCAGATTGTGCAGTGCTGGCAAGGGGAAATTGACAGGTTTTAGCTTACTTTGCCAACAAATTCTGGACACGGGTGGTGCCAGAAGAGGGAAATTGCCAGATGTGGGCACTGGCAGTGCCAGTGCACACCAGATCTGGGTAGGGAATGTGCCAGCACCAGGAAATTGCCAAATGCTAACTTTCAGTGCCAGCATATTGCTGGAATTATGCTGTGCAGGAACCTGAAAAATTCTGGATCTGGGCACTTGTGGTGTCAGCAAACACAAGACTGGGTTGCTGTAGGTACCAGGTATTTGCAAGGTTTTGGCTTTCTTTGCCAGAAATCACTAGACTTGGGCTGTGCTGGCACCGGGCAATTCCCGCATCTGGGCACTGGTGGTGCCAGCAAACACCGGATCTTGGCATTGCCAATGACAGTAGCAGGGAATTGCCACATTTTGGCTTTCTTGACCAGAAAATTGCTGGACTTGGCTCTGCCAGAACAGGGAAATATCCAGATGTGAGCACTGGCAGTGGCAGCAAACACCAGGTCTGGGCACCTGTATTGGCATCAGGAAATTGCCGGATTTTGGCTTTCTGTGCCAGCAAATTGCTGGACTTGGGCTGTGCCAGGACAGGGAAATTTCAAGATCGGGGCGCTTGTGCAGCAAACACCAGATCTGGGTGGTGCTGGTGGCAGCACCGGGAAGCTGCTGGGTTCTGGCTTTCTTTGCCAGAAAATTGCTGCATTTAGGTTTTGCTGGCACTGAGAAATTTCCAGATGCTAATTTTCTATGCCAGCAAACTGCTGGAATTAGGCTGTGCAAGCATCTGAAACATTCCTGATCTGGGTACTGGTGGTGTCAGCAAACCCGAGATCGGGTTGCTGTAGGTACCAGGTCTTTGCTTGGTTTTGGAATTCTTTGCCAGCAAGTTGCTGGACTTGGGCTGTACCAGAATAGGGAAATATCAAGATCTGGGAACTGGCAGTGCCAGCAAACACCACATTTCAGGAAGGACTGGATCTGGACCCGTTCCCTCCCTGCCTCCCTCCTTTAGCAAGGTGCCAGAGGGGCTGGACAGCAGCCAGGCAGAAAGGGACGTGGGGACACTGATGGACAGCAGGCTGGACATGAGCCAGCAGTGTGCCCAGGTGGCCAAGGAGGCCAATGGCTCCTGGCCTGGCTCAGGAATGGTGTGGCCAGCAGGAGCAGGGCAGGGATTCTTCCCCTGTGCTCAGCACTGCTTGGGCAGCACCTTGAGTGCTGTGTCCACTTCTGGGCCCCCAATTTAGGACATGGAGTGGCTGGAGCGTGTCCAGAGAAGGGTAGCAAGGCTGGGGAGGGGTGTGGAGCACAAGTCCTGTGAGGAGCAGCTGAGGGAGCTGGGGTTGTTTATCCTGGAGAAGAGGAGGCTCAGGGGAGACAAGGCGGTTTCAGGGCACAGGCTGGACTTGATGATCTCCAAGATCTTTTCCAACCTTGCTAATTCTGGGATTCTCTGGAACTACCCTTGGACCAGTTGCAGGAGGAGCTCTAGGCCTCCTCTTCAGAAGCTCCAGCAGCCCAGGACCCTCAGCTTCTCCTGCCAGCCCCAAAGCCCATCCTGTCAGTCCTGCAGAGCCTCTGCAGCTCCTCCTCACTGCCCAGAACAGGGAGCCCCAGAGCCAGACACAGCAGCCCAGATGTGCCCCCCTGGCCTGGGGTGCCGCTGGCAAGGGAGCAGCACCAGGCACTGCAGGAGCCTGCAGACAATTGATCTGAAGGCCAAAGCTCCTTAGCTCCTTCTGAAAGAGCAGGAACAGTTCCTCATTCCAGAGTGGTGGAATGCTGGGCACCGCAGCTCCGGGTGAGGACTGGACACAAGTTTGCTCCCACTGAGTGCTGGGATGGGTTCTGCAGGAGCTCTGGGCTCCTGTGCTTGCCAGGCACAATGAGGAGAGAAGGAGCCAAGTCCACTGATGTGGGAAATGGATTTGTAGAAAGTTTTTAGAGCCTAATAGAAGGCCCACAAAGTATGAATCTGTATATAAATCTTGAGACAAGAAATGCTAACTTAAAAATTTCCATGGAATAGGACAGATATTGTTGAGAGAGAAATGCAGCTGGAAAAAAGTTTCAAAAGATGGCCTTGCAAATAAGATTTTGGAAAAACAGAGCTATGAAAGATGCATTGTAGTGGGACCCACAAAGAGTAGTTTTAAATAATTGGCTTTAAGGCATCTACAACATGGCATGGCAAAAGGCTGATAGACCAAGAAACGCTTATAATGTAAAATATTTAGGAAGTAGTTGGCTTCTGATTGTGATGGCGTGAATGATAACATCTGTATTGTCTCACCCTTCTCATGAGACTGAAAATGGAATAGAAGTTTTTAAAACACCTCTCAGTTGCCCCATCTCTAGGTCAAGAAAAGAGTATTATCCAACACACTGACACACCTTTTCCTCAAGCATAGCCCAGCCTGGACCAAACACACTGAAAGGTTTCCCCTGTGGCCCATGTCTCGAAACATCAGGTCTGCTGTTTGACAACTCAGGTTGGTTTGGTGTCAAGGAGTTCCCTCAGAAATACTGGGTTTGTCTTCCTCTGTGCCTTCCCCTCAGCAGCCTTGGGGATGCTCCTGTGTGAAGCCATCTGTCTCACACAGTTTGAGACAACTTCAAACAGGATACTGTGCAATAAGTCGTCTCCTCTAAAGTGTTCCTGCAATCCCTTTCCAGCAATGGGAAATTATTACTAATGGATGGAAGTGGAAAACCCCCAACAGTTTATTATCAAACAGAATCCCCCCATGACACGCGTTCCAAGAAGGCGCCGGGGTCTCTCTCGGAAGAACAGGAGCTGTCACGGAGCAGTTCCAGCAGCTGATGGAAGCTCGGGGACTCATCCGGTGTCGGCTTTCTCCCACGGCAGAGCTCCATGGAGCGGGCAGGGCAGTGAAGCAGCTGGGCTGGAGCCCCTCGCTGCCTTGTCTCCCCGGCGTGGCTCAGCCCACAGACTCTCGGGCTGGGAGCGGGGCCGCTCCGCTCCTGCCGGCACCGTGTCCCTGGGCTTGGACAAACAGTTTCCTGCCAGGAGAGCCCTGCACACTGCTCCACAGATCTTTCATAAAGGCCCAAACCAACTCCAAACACTCTGTCTGCAGCAGCTTTGCACAAAGGGCTGCAGCAATCCGGGACAGCTGCAAGTGAGTGTCGGAAGGCTCTTGTCTTGTTCCTGTCAGCAGAATTCTTGATGATCTGATGCAGTTTTATTCAGATGTAACATGAGAGCGGAGGTTTTTTGTTAAAATATTTCATGATGAGTAACAAGCCTTGGGTGCATGAGGTACAGGACTGACATGCCAAAGCATGAGCGTATCCTCCAAAGCGGCCAGTCTAATTGTCCATTTTATTACTCTTGTAATTACTTCACACTAATGAGGAAAACCAAGCTCTGCTTGGAGGCAAAACAGGCATGGGATACACTATGGTCCCTCGCAGGCTCAGCAGGGCTGGCAGTGACAAAGCAGGCCGTCTGCTTCATTGTGAACCACTACAGAGCTACATCCCAATCTGGTTTATGTAGCGTGGTATTATTAAGAGCTCCTTTTCTGCATGAGACACAAAAAGGAGATTCCAAATGATCTTCATGCAAGCATGCAGTAAAGAACTGCTTCTGCTATCCTAACAAAGCATTTGCTTTGGCAATTACACTCTTCCCATTCATCTTTTGATGCAGACACGTCAGGTTTTCTCTCACACCCCTGCAAGGCTGGCAGTCTCTGTTTCCCATTTCCTGTTCTTCTCTAGAGATGGTGCAGTGGCTGCTTTGAAACAAAAAGCCCTGAGATCTGGACAGCTTGAAGGAGCATGAAATGCTAATTAAGTGCTCATATTGGTAACACCCAGGTCTGCACTGCCCAGTGCTCTGGAGCAGCAGCAGCAGGACCATGCATCATTCCTGTTGGTTGATGTTCATGTTTCTGGTGTGCAAGAGCAATGACTTTGAGGAGGGACAAAAATGCCCCTCTTCAAACAGTGGGTGTGCAAGGAGATGTGAAGTTTCACAGCCTTTTCTAGGATATTTCAGAAAGATCTAAGAGAATATTGTGGCATGGGGTAGGTCCCTAATTTTGTCTCCAGAGAAGTCCCCAAAGGGCACATTGACTCTGCTGCTGATGGCAACCCCATAAGCTCATGGACCAGTTTTCCCTGCAACGTTCCACCCTGCCTGGGCTTTGCTAGGCCGGGACTAGACCCAGAGCTAAGCAAACACAGGCAGCCAGGTGACATTGTGTAACATCAGAAGCTGGCAACCATGAGGACTTTCCTGTCAAAAGGTTACAGCTTGCACTGGGCCCAGAAGTGTTTTACCCTAATGCAAAGCAAATTGAAATGTGAAGTTTAAAAGCTTCAAATGACTATGAAAGGAAACTGCAGAATAATTTCTGGAAGGGCAGCATTGTCAATGATCATGCTGCCCACCAAGAGCTGGAGCTGAATCCAGAATTGCTTCTTCCAGCTGTGCAGGAATTCATTCCACTGGCAAGCACTGATCCACGGGAACAAATGATCCCCTAGCTCTGGGCTGAATGGCACCCAGGCTGCAGTGCAGATTTGAGGAACCCTTGTCACTTGTTATTGGCCTCCCAGGGCACTCATCCTTCTGCAAACAAGGTGCAAACAACACAGCTGCACTGCTGTCCCGGATAAATATACATATGGGTGACTTTGCCAAAGCAGTGCATCATTTCCCAGTGAAATACATGACCTCTTCTTACCTATGGAATTGTGATTGAAGACACCTGTGAGCCAGATCTGTGGGAGATTGCAAAGGAGAAAAGCTTTGGGATTTGGGCACACTTCTCTTGGTTTCTTTGCTCAGGCCTTTGGTGAGCACAGAACACACCTAGGTAGAAAACCTTTGATTATACAGGATCTTTTGGATCCATTGTCCCTCAAACAGGTCAACAGGTGACTGTTGTAATGCTAAGTAACAAAGAGCAGCACAAATGACACAAAGATAACATGGCCAAAGTGGAAGAGGAGAGGCCCAATGAGGAAAGGATGTGGTGAGACACTGGCACACTGAGTGAGCTGCACTCCCATAATCTCTACGCCAGCAGGTCCTGGTCTCACATTCTCCTCTTGGTTTTTTCGATTTTGTTTATTTATTTCCTTTTTTTTCATCATCAAAATGAAATATATAGAATTAAAGACATGTCATCAAAACTTAAAGACAGAATCAAAACACATTAATTCAAAACTACATCTAAAGATCAGAACATATGTACATCTATAACTATGAAGCCTAACGCATCAATCCTTTTCTTCAAGCACTCTCCATACAGGCGGCAGCTTCTTCCTGAGCTTGGAGGATAGAGAGCTCTTCTGGATGAGAGACAAGGACTTTGTGGGTGAGAGAACATCGGAAGTGTCCCGAGACAACTTCTCGGTAAGACTGTAACCAGCCAGATCTGCAAAATGGAGACACAAAGTTTAACAGAGGCCACAATGCAAACCTAAAGCATCTGAAGCTCTGTATTTCATGGGACACATTTCCTGGAGATGTGTAAACAGCTGCACAGGGAAACATGCTCCTGCTGGCAGACACTGAGGCAGGCCAGGGCAAACCCTGAGCCACTTGCCCAGAGCTGGCACAGGCCCAGCCTGGCCTCTGGGCTGCCCTGGGACAGCAGGGAGCCCAGAGCCCTGTGCTCCCCAGGAATGGCTCAGCTGCACAGGCACCCTCCTGCTCCTCTGCCTGCCCCACAGCTCAGCAGCCCCACAGCTCCAGGGGCACTGGCAGCAGCACAGCTCATTGCAGGGGCACATGCAGGGCACAGCTGTTCCCTGGCAATGTGCACAGCCTCTCTGGGCTGCCACAAGACCCTTCCTGCCAGCAGAGATTGGCCCAGCTCCCCCCTCACCTCTGTGTGAGGCTGAGCCATGACTGCCCTTCATCTTGTCCTCCATCTGGAGCTGCTTCAGGCCCCCATGCCATGACTAGGAAGGGCAATGGAGAGAGTGGGGCAGATGCACACCCTTCCTTAGGATTTTGTCATTTTTGGCACAGCTCAAAAGGCAAATCCAGAGGTTTCCAACTCAGCGCTTCCTCAGCCTTCTGGAGAACATCTCGCCTTCACCAGCCCAGCATTTTGGAGAGGTTTTCCCGCACATGTGGAGGCTTGCTGGCAGCACATTCCTTCAGCTGGGTGCCCATCACCTTGCAGAGGGCAGAGGCCAGCTTGGTGGCCACGGTGCGGACGCTGGCGCTCCGCACAGGCAGCGCCTTGTTCTCCAGGCAGGGCCAGAGCACGGGCAGGGCGTCGCGCTGGGCAACTTCAGGGCTCCTGGCATGAACCCCCTGCACAAGCACTGCCGGGACAGAGACACAGCTCCTTACCCACCAGCCTCCCTGCAACAAGGATCTGCCTCTGCTTCTGCTTCTTGCCAGCCTCTCTGGCCAAGAGCAGCAAAACAGCACCCAGAGCCCCTTGGTCCAGAAACGGGCAAAGCAGCTGAGCATCCTGGAAACAGAACCACCCACCCCTCAGCACTAATTGCTCCAACCAGAGCCTTGTCCCTGCGGCAGACTTCCTACCTTTACTAAATTATTTCACAATCTCTGCATAAACAATGAATGAAATGTCCAATTGCCTTTGATTTCCATTAAGAAGTTGTCTAAACCCACACTGAAGATTTGGAAATGCACCATAGAGAGGAAATGGAGAGATTTCTAATAAAAGTAATTATTCCATTTTTGTAACTTTGATGCCAAGTGCCAAATGTCTAATCTGGCTCTTCCCTGTGCTCAGTGGCACACAGCAAAGGGCAGGGTTAGAACACACCTCAAAACTCCAGCCCACCAGAGATGGCTGCTGCCTGACAGCTGGATGAGAAACATCAGTGGCCAGCTGGGGTCTTTGGCAGAATTCTTTTGGGGCTTCCAGCAAAGACCTGGTTCAAACCTCAGGGTGTCTTAGATAATTACTCAGACCCCATTGCCTTGGCATTTGGGCATCTCCACATTTTAATGCCACTTCCCCTCTCAATCTTAATGGCATTTTTTCTTATGATGTCCACTTGAATAAGGGCATAGAGAAAGAAAAATGCTACACAGGGGACTCAAATATAACCAAAATACGAGTGTTTTTTCATATTGTCTCTGAAATATCTCTGCTCATTTTCTGAACTGAACTATATCAAACACAGACAAATATTTACTACCAACAGGCTTCTTGCATGGCAGATTTGGCTGAGAGATCAAAACCTGAAATGCTTTGGAGACCATTCTTGTTTTCTGATCAGACAAAATGTTATCTAGCAGCCATTTAATATTCTGTGGTGGAAGAGACTTCATTTTCTCTATGCTGTTAATCCACCAGCAGTCAGCAACAATGAAAGAGCTCCTGCAAGTACCCAAAACCAATTCTGCTTAGCAGGAAAGGGTTATGGAACCCATTTTAAAATGGGAATTCATTTGAGTTTAAATGCAATTAAAGACATTGGTGACTACTGAACAGGAGGAGCACCTGTCTGTTCCTACTATATTGCAGAGAGGGCATCTGCTCTTTCTAAAGTACTCCAAATTTATGGTTAAATCATTTTTTTAAAAAAGATGACCTCTCTTTCAAAGAACAGCTAAACTAAATTCCCTGTTGCTGGAGATGTACTTTATTCAAATGCTCTTTAAAGGGCCTTTGACATTCCCAATCACTGAACATGCCCTTTTGAGATTCCTAATGAAGACACAAAGTGTATTAAACCTTGCATTCAAAGATGTTGGCATAATTAGCAGTGGATTTAGCCCCAGTTAAAGCAAGGCTATCAATCATCTTCTCTGCTATATATTGAGATTATCCTTTTTCCATTCCTTGGCTCTGGCTGACACAGCAAGCTCCTCTGAGGAATCAATTATCAGCTGCATTTGTAGCATTTTGGGCAGCGCTGACACAGGCAGACACTGTTTGCACACCCTGAAAGGCTCAGTCCAAGGCCCCTCTGACAGCACAGGCAGGAGCCTCAGCACTCTGCTTCTGTCCCTGTGCCCCAGAGGCTGCCTTGCACTAAACCCGTGCCTCTGGTACCTCTGTTGAGTTCTGGCCTAAGCTGTGACCCCCAGGCCCTGCACGGTTCAGCCTCAAAACTTTCCAAGAGAAAAACAAGAATTCTGTGAGGACAAAACAAACTGATGCCCTGAAACAGCATTGGCCACCATTTCCCCTCAAAGATCACAGATGCCCCTGAGCTCCCCAGAGAGGAGCCAGCTGGGGCATTTTTAGCCCTCCCTTTGCTGGAGGTGGTTCTGAGCTGCCCCAGTGAGAGCTCAGCCCCAGGCCGAGCGCCGCCCCCATCTCAGGTGCTGCCCAGCTCTGCAGCAGCCAGGGAAAACCTGCCAAACCCACCTGCCTTGGCCATGGGGCAGCAGGGACACGCTCAGCACCTCCTGGTTTGGAGGAGCTGCTCTGCTGTCTGCTCACAGGCATTCCCTGTAAATGCTCCCTGGGAAGAGCTCTGGGCTCAGAAGGGGAGGCCAAGCCTGTGATACGCTCGGTGACATCCAGCAGGGCTTGGCCACTCAGGTGATTCCATTGGTAGCTGAACTCTTTCAGCAGGGACACTTTATCTACAAGGGAAACACACGTTTCTGCTCACTTTTCTTAGGTCATAGGAGAAAGGGCAGGGCCAACCCCATTTTATAAAATAAAGTACATTTCTGTGGATTTTTGAATCCTTTTCTTCTTTCCTTCCAGCCTACTTGGCAGGGTTTTAAATTCCAAAATAAAAGCTCTCCTTTTGTCGGTTTCTCGGCAGTTTTATGGCCTGGAAAGGCTCAGGGATGGTCTTGGGCAGCCCGCGCTCCAAAGGATGAAAAGTGGCTTCAGGTTTTTTCTCGGTCTTCAGTGTTTATTAGTTGTTTATCTAAAAGATTTTCTCTCGGCCCGACAGAGGTCTGCACAGCAAGTCAGCCATGAGCACACTGAGAGCCCCCTATCTTTATACTCAAAATTATGTATACAATATTTATCAATTTTCCCCAATACCTTCTACCCTTATTAACCGGTGCACTTTTAGTAATAACCAATCCCAAAGTGCCAACATCACCACAGAAGATGGAGGCTAAGAAGAAGAAGAAGAAGAACAGGACACGCCCCAATTCCTCCATCTTACTTCTTTAGACCCCCTGTACAGAAATCCTAAACCCTGTGTTTCACACTCTAATTAACTTATCCCTTCACCATTTACCCCAGTGAAATCCTCCCATCCTCATACAGGTGTCGTCTCCCGTGTAGGATCAAAGTCCTGCCTCCAGACACTTCTGGCAACATTCCAGGACTCCCGAGCCCCCCAAGGGTGGTCTCGGTCACTCTGCACATGAGTCCTGAGGTGCTGAGATCCCACATCCTTTCACATTTGTAAATCCAAAGTTGTTTGCTGTAGCTGGAGCTGTGTTAAAACATTTCACATCAGGGACCTCAGGAGTTCAGTCACATGGAAGCAGTGAAAAGGTTTTGCATCCCAGAGCACAAAGGAAGAGCCCCATACTTGGGACACAGAAAGGCACTGAGTCAGGCAGTTCCTGAGTTCACAGAGCAGCTGGGGAGGAGAAAGTGGAAGCTCCCCTTGAAGACCTGCCTCTTCAACACTCCTTTTTGCAGGCATATTTCCCCACTGCAGCATTCTCAGAGCTGACATAAATCTGTGTGGCAAAGGAATTTAGAGCAGCCCTTGCCTATGTAGTTAATTGCTGTGGCCATCTTGCCCCACGCAAAACAACACGTGGAACAAGGCATCCTTGACAGCTGGGTTCATACCTGTTTGTTCTAAAGAAATGAACTTGGTGAATCACAAGTTCCCCTTTGAACATAGAAGACAAAGAAGAAAAGTGGAAAATAGGCAGCTAATGCCTCTAATGTAGAGCCTTGCAGGTGGCTGCCCTGCAGAAGCTCTGATGGGTCAGTGTCCCTTCATGCCAACAGCAAAGCTGTTCATTTGGGAAGTCAGACGGGGCCCAAGCAAACTCCAAACTCCCTTTGCCTCTGAACTGTAGCAGAGCTGTAGCCCAGGACTTGCTCTTCAGACAAGCAGCACAGAGCCAAGGGCTCCTGGGACTGTTGGGAAATGCTGATCCCATTCCAGCCTGTTGGGGATGGTGCATAAGGACTGCACCTGCACAGCCTCTGGTGGGTGTCAGCTGCAGTGTTCCCCAGACAAGAGCAGCTGTCGAGGCACTCAGCGCTCTCTTGTGCAGGAGAGACAGAGACGAAGCTGAGGAGAGTCCCTGCCAGGGCTCAGCCTTACCCAAATGAGCAATGGATTCTCCCAGTGCTTTCACAGCTGCCCCACGAACCCTGGGATCCTTTGAGTTCAGGTTCTTTGTTATTCTTTCCACCAAACCAATGATCACCGGGTTCAAGGCATCTTTCAGGGCCCCTGTGATTTCAGCCATCACGTCCAGTGCCCTCTGCTTCACTTTCTTGTGGCTGTCAGATATTCTCAGGACAAAATAATCAAAAATCTGTGAAGAGAACAAGCAATGTGAAAGCTGGATTCAAATGCCCCTGTTTGAAGAGTGGCTGTAGCAGTCAGCAATGTCAAAGATGAAAGTGATCCTTTCTGTCAGGGCAGCACTCGCTTGCACAATTTCTCTGTTTTCCTGTGGGCCACTCACTGGAATGGTGGCGCAACCTCATGCTGGTTGAAATATTTTCTTCTGCTTTTAGGAGGTTTGGCTGGGGACTGAATGGTTGCTATGGTATTTCTCTCCATCTATAAATCATTAAATCAATTCCATTTATTATTGCTAAAGAGTACCTTTGCTTTGAATGGAAGCAGATGTTTACAATGCCTGGTTTTCTATACAGTTGCCTCAAGTACTGAGGGCAATTATGATTCTGCCAAAGCTATGGCTGGAGGAGATCTAAGTTTTCTTTGTTTGTCTCAGAGCCAGTGTCTGGAGAAGAGCAGGGCCCTGATCAGCTCTTCCAGGATCCAGACAATTTCTCTAAGTAACAGGTGGACTTCTGAAATGTAATGTGCTGTACAGATCTCATTAGAGCAGGTTCAGTCCCTTGACAGCCTCATTATCAGGCACCTTTCCCTGGAGAAAGGGAAAAAGCAGCTACTGGGAGGAGAAGGCAGAGATGAGTCCTTAGCTGTTTTCCTCCTTTTCCAAAGAGAAAAAAAGACTCCCAAGAAGGGTGAGCACTGTCTTTACCAAGAGGAATAGGAACAAGGATGGAAATGAGTAGCCAGAGCTGTGCCTGTGTAAGACAAGATGGAGTATATAGAAGTATCCTTAAATAAAACAACTGGGTTTAAACCAACCCAGCCTGATACTTCTCTTCCCTATGCAAACCCATTTTTGGTCTAGAGAACAATTGCCATGCTTTCAGGGGCTGGATTCCCTTCACTTCACCCAGCTGGGAGTAGGAGAGAGCAGCAGTTACACCAGCAGAAAATTCTGCCATCATCTGATGAACAGCATCAATAGGCACCTGCCAGACAAATACAGCTGGACTGAAATAACTTGTCCTGAAGCCTGGACCTGAATTACATTTGTCTGGGTGAGAGGGACCAGCGTGTCCCAAACAGCCAGGACAGAGTGCCAAGACACACTGAATTAACTTTGCTGCTACAGGCTTTGGAAAGGAACTAAAGGAAAGGAGCAGCGAAGATACCCCACATACTTGGGCAATGTTAGTGGAGATGAGCTGGGGGCTGGTTGTGCACAGGTCTAGGAGGAGTTCCACTCCTTCCATCCGTGCCTGAAAACCCCTTGGCTTCCAGGAGATGGTGAAGCTTCTGGAGCAGCTCCGTTTCTTCCACAGCTGGAGGTGATGTGACCTGGGCTTTTGCACGGGGTAGGAGGTGTCCATCAGAGGGAGATTTCACCTGGAAAATAAAACCAAATGAGGACCTGGTGGTGATAATTATCATAGCATGGCATCCCCATAATGGAAATAATTAGCATGGGCTCCATGATTCCAGAAGGCTGATCAATCACTCTATTATACTATACTATACTATACTATACTATACTATACTATACTATACTATACTATACTGAAACTCATTGCCCTCACAGACAGTCTGATACAGACAGACTAGATTGGGCAATTGAATCCAAAACACCATCACCAGTGGCCAATTAAGAAATTACCCTTTGGTAAACAAATCTCCATAACACATTCCACGTGTTCACAACAACAGGTGCAGCAAGTGAGGATAAGAATTGTTTCTCATTCTTTTCTCTGATCTTCTCACAGCCTTCCCCAGAAAAATGCCTGGCAAAGTTGTGCCTGCTGCTCTCTATGGAGACAGCTGCAGCCACAGACAATACCTGCAGTTAATTGTGAGCAAAACATCTTGAGCAGCTTTCCTAATTATGTGATTTCAAGCTGCAAAGTCATGGGGCTCTGAAGAACAACATGGACCTCATGACAATCATTACAGGAGACAATCTGCAAGTGACATTCTCACCAGTGCTCACTCAGGAAAGCCAAGGATGAGATGCATCTGATCTATCTTCAGATGGCTGCCAGGGCACACAGGTCACTTTGCTTTGTGGAGAAAGAGAGACACTACTGCCAAGTTTAAATGCCTCCTCATATGGGACGTGTGTGTCTTAGAATAAGGGAACTCATCACTCTGGAGAATTGTCTCTGCAACCAGGCATGACAATCTGGAAAAGTAGCTCAGATGCATTCTGAACAGATAAACAGGGCCATATTTGAAAGATTCAGAAAATCAGTAAGAGAGATAAAAACAGAAGCCAGACATCCCAGAACTACACTCACATTTCATTTGCTTCCCTGGAGACCAGATGCACAGCTTAACAACCCCACCGGGAACAATTCTCCTGATCAACCTGTCTCTTCCATGAGCACAGGAAGATGCCAGCTGTGCTACTGAGGCATGTGGTCACTTTCCTGCCACTGCTGAGCAGGACAGAGCTAAATAAATCCCCTCTGCTATCAGAGCAGAACAGGTACAAGCAGCTCTGCAGCTGCCATGAAGAGACAGCAAGGAGCAAATTCCTGTCTTAAATGCTGATTGCAGCACAGGGGGAAATAAACCAAACATGCTGTCCATCAAGCAGATTACGTGAAGGACAGGAATTTCAAAGCAAAAAGTGCACATTGAGACACCTGTTGACTGAAGTTGTTCAGGAATTGCCTTGCTCCTTACTACTCAAACTTGGCACTGTTTGAGGGTAAGGAAACCACGATTCCGCCAGGCCAAACCACACGGATGAGAACTGCATCTTTGTGGAAGGGCATCTTGCTTCCAGACTGAGATTTCTCATCAAAACACCCATCTGAAAAAGACTCCACTCAGGTGAAAAAAAGCCCTGTTTGAATTTACTTGTCCCAAGTCATGCAGCAGAAACTTGGCTCTCTCCCAGCCTCCACAACACTGCCCTTGCCACTGCACTGGATCGTCTGAGCTGCCACCAGTGGGTGTCTGTTTGTCTCTCCATTTTTGTGGAAACCCCTCCAGAGAAGTTGTGTTCAGCACAATGCACCAGTAGACATTTTTTATCCTAGAGCATTTGTAGGGAAAGGAAACAATCTGTGGCATTGGTCATTTCTGCCAGACAGTTTTTCCTGAGGAAGAGGCATGCAAAGCTTGCCATGTGCTTTGTCACATCTGACAAAAGTGCTCAGTACCGTTTGCCAGCAGACAATGTGGCCTAGGGCTCCTCTGAGCCATCGTTCCTCTCCTTCACCGGCTCCTTGACAGATGGGCCTTCAGCCTTCTGGTTTTCCATCCCCTACAAAGACACAGAGAAACCCCATCAATCTTTAGAGTATAAAACAGGAAATTCCCTGTTGAAAACACAAGTTAAAACCAGGATCACTGCTACCAAGGCTTAGGGAAACATTTCCTAACTTACAGATGAAAACAGACCAGAGATTCAGTGATGCCAACTCTTTGTTTTGAATAGCCCAAGGCAGGTTATGGGTGCTACCAGACTCAGCAGCAGTCTAAAATCCCAAATTCCTTAGTCTTGAGCATAAATGGGAATAATGCAAACTGGCCGGCAATTAGTGTTTGTGAAGGAATCAACAGAATAAATTGGACTCTTTGAGGGTTGGCCCAGTGTGTTGGAAGTTGATTTGGTTCAACACTCACTCTCCCTGTGCCTGCACAAAGGCAGGCTCCCTTCTATAACGTCAATAGAAAAAATAAAATCCCTCCCCCCCAAACAAACAAAGGATTTTCCCCTGGATGCTGCTGAATTCACCAAGCTTCTTCCAGCCCCACATGGCTGGACAGCAGGGCAGTATTCCCAAAAGACAGACAGTCATTGTAGTAACTAGGATTGGCTTGGACATCTTTTGTAAATTTGGGAATTTTCTTGGCACTACTACTTCCAGTGTCCTTTGCAAAGACTCTGTTATCTTCAGAAGCACAATTCTCACTTAATTGCTTTAGAGGGGGCAGGGTAGGGAGAGCATGTTGGGTGCTTACGCTTAAATGTAAATCCATTTTCTCCTCTTTCCCTTTCCTCTTTGTGACCAGTATTGAAAATATTCAAAACCCCACTTTTCCCTAGTAATATCAGTTCCTTTGTGGTCTGCAGATGAACAGGCTGAGGATTAACAGCTCATTCCCAGGAGCAAAATGATTCAGCAGAAGAGGGATGAGCTAAAGACGGATTGGGTATGTTTGATCTCATATTAGCAGTGGCAATACTTGCACAAAGGAGACATTTCTCCTGCCAAGCACTTATTTTCTTCCTAATTCTTGTCAGAATATCTTCCAGGTCACGGGGGGAAAGAGATTGTTCCAAAACTGTTTTACATTGTTGATGATTGAGCAACATCTTCACCATCTCCTGTCCATAATGCCTAAGGAAGGAAGGAATGAAGGAAGGAAACAAAACAAAAGTGAACAAACACAGGAAGAGCGTTACCAGAAGAGACTGATACCTTAAACTCATCAGGTGCAATCCCTGCACAAGAAGGCATTGCCTACTCAGCAAAGAGGGAGATTTACCTCACTTGACACTGCACAGTGCTGTCAGCTGAACACAAGAGGCAAGAGGAGAATGTGGGGCCACAGAAAAATACCATTTCACTCTGAAACTGGGGGTGTGCTTCTGTGGCATCAAAGGATCCCAGGGAACAAGCAAAACACATCTGCTTTGTTGTCAGAGCCTAATAGCAGTGTCTTGCTGCCATTGCACAATAATTTGCCTTTCTTTACCTGGCAGGGAAGCCAGGACAAAACACCTCATGCATCCTCTTGATTATTCTATACTATGGGTATGAACAGGGGCAGCTAGTTGCTCTGGTGTTCTTGGCAGCTATTCATGGGAATTTCATCACCAAAGGAAGGGGATTTTGGTGATTTGGGTGGATTTGCCAGTAGGAAACCACAGTTTTCTTCAAGAAGAAGTTTGGAACTCACTGAGCCACAGATAACAGCATTCTAGAAATCTGCAGAACAGGTTTAGAAAGACTGAATATGTTGGCTAAAGACCCCTGAAATATTTCTGGAAAGTCTGAAGTTAATGAGAAATGGATGTTGGGATCCTTCAGTGATGAACATTAGCCAACACTTTGGCTTTGTGTTGTGCACCTAAGGCCAAACAAAAGTGTTGGACTGGCTGATCTGAGCTCCTTTGATCTCAGTAAAGAATCCTTCAAGCCACAGGAAAAAGGTGGCAATGCTCCTTTTTGCTGGCCAACCTCAGGTTTCCCAGCACAGCCATTTGCCCAGGCAGCCCAGAGCAGTGGTCACAGTGCCAAGGCTGACAGAGCTCAAGAAGAGTTTGGACAATGCTCTCAAGCACATGGAGCGACTCTTGGGGTCACTGCACATGGCCAGGAGATGGGCTCGATGACCCTGATGGGCCCTTCCAACTCAGCATATTCCATGGTTCTGTGACCCTTATTCACACCGTGAGGTAACTTCATATTGCCTTTAGTTTCCACTCTTGTGTGGTTTCACCTTTACAGCCAGACACAAAGCGGTTTTCCTGTTTTGGGAGGTGAAATGAAGATCATTACTTGTGTCCTTGTGGCAGTCCTGAGCAAGCTTCCCTGCCACGTGTGGCAGCCTCTCAGCCCTGGGGGTGCCTGCGAGCTGGGGGACTCCAATTCTCTCCACCAGGGACAGGAGGAGTTGGGCCGCACACTCGCGCACCGGGGCGGGGCGGCTGCTGGGGAGGAGAGAGCAAACCCTGGGCACAGGGACAAGGAGCAGCGGCAGCGCCGGCCTTGGCCAGAGCTGCTCCCTGCCCTTGCTGGGGGAAGGAGCCCGGGCTCTCCCTGCGCCTTCAGACACCTGCACAAGGCTCTGTCCTCAGCTAAACACAAAGGTAGCATTGCACACTAGGCCTGCCTGCACGGAAGAGGGAGGAATTCAGTCTCCCTGCACTGTCTGATACTCAGTTTCTTTCACAGTATTTACTCGGAGAAAGATTAAAGAAATAGATGACATATGAATAATTTAGAAATTAAGGACAATTGATGCTGACCCATCAGAGGACACCCAGTACACAGAGCTACAGCAGGACTGAGGCTCTTTCCACCCATTTATCCCCAAATCTGCAGACCTTTGGAAAACAACAAATGCAGGGAAAACACGTGGTGGGCTGTGAAGTTGCAGAATATCCAGCAATGCAGCCTGTTTCTGCTGTGGGGCTTGGCAATGGATCCATCTGAATGTTTTACCCTATTGCTAAGCTGAGGAAAGGGGGGCAGGCAGTTTAGCCAGGCTGCCCTGTTCTAGAGAGTGTCTCTTGGGAACTATCAGGCCCAGCACCAACATTTAAGGCAGCATTTGCTGCAACTGTCCCATGGCTGTCAGCCTGTGGAGGTGCCTGTAAAGTGATTCATCTTCTAAAGGCTAACATGAAACATCAGTTTGCATAGAAAGTAGAGCTCTAAGCCAGGACAGTCATACAAGACTCCTTTGGCAGGAGCTGCACCTGCTGTGCAGGCTGTGCCACACCCAGCAGATTGTCCCCCATGTGCTCCACGCCCCAGCAAGGACCCTCCTCATTTCCCAAGTTAATGGCATCATGAGGAGACGTGGTTTTCCCAGGGCCTCTGTGGTTAGAGCTGTGAAATACCAAACACTGCTCACAGCTGCAATTGCAATTGCCCCTCTGCCCACAAAAGCACAAGGCTCTATCCTTGGCCTTTGCAGGCACTTTTCCTTCCCCATCAGTCACCACATCTAGGAAAATCTGACAGACTGGGAGAACTCCAGGAAGCAGCAGGAAGCTGAGTCAGAGGAGCTTTAGTTTGGGTATCAGGAAAAAGGGTTTTTCACCCAGAGGGTGGCTGGGCACTGGAACAGGCTCCCCAGGGCAGTGGTCACAGCACCAAGCCTGACAGGGCTGAAGGAGCATTTGGACAGCAATCTCAGGAACTTGGTGTGACCCTTGGGCTGCTCTGGGCAAGGCCAGGAGCTGGACTCCATGGTCCTGATGGGCCCCTTCCAGCTCCCCATATTCTACACTTCTGTGATTCTGAGAACTGATGGGCTGCAGGAGGGCAGAAATAGGTGACAAGAGGACAGAAGTGAGGTTGGTTGGAGAATCAAGTCACTGAGTTCATAGAAGATGCAGGATACAGGACCCTTCCCTCCAACCATTCCCATTCTCTTCTCCCTCCCACACACACAAAGGTGAAGAATATCACTAAAAGAAGAAGAACCTACTTGAGTCCCATGTCCATGAGAGCAGTCATTGCTCGTGCAGGAGTCACATTCTCCACCAGGATCCCCAGGGTCTGACTGGCTGCTTTCTGAACAAATTCTGGGGAGCTGGACACCATCTGGAGAAGGACCCGAGCAACCTCATCCACCTCAGAGTCCATGTCCTTCTTCAAGGTCACAGAGAGCTCTCCCAGAGTGACAATGGCAGAGCAGGACACCTTGGAACGGAGGTTGGTCACCTGGGGAAGCCATGAGGGGAAACATAAGAATTACGTTGGAAAGAAACCAGTTGCCTTCAGGAGAAGTCCCAGGAAATGACAACACATCCCACTGGGTCCAGGGGAACGTACAAGTACAGGAAGAGCTGGAGAGCACAAGCACAGAAAGGCACTTACTCTGGCACCAATTTCTGGCCTCAGACCTGCTCACTTCAGGGCTAAAATAAAAATTTCATTCAGTGTTCTACTTAACCCTTCTAAAATGTCCACAGCTTTGATTTTAGGCCCTTTTACTAGAAAATTAAAGCAAGGGCTGCTTTCAAATCATCAAAGCACAAGTCATAAAGATAAAAGAGTCAGGTGCTCCTGTTCAAAAAAGCAACACCAGCAGTTGAAGCACTCAGCCAGGAAACAGAAAACACAGGCTCAGTTCTACAGAATAATTTGCATTGTTGAATTACAGCTTGGGCAGAAACTGGGACTCTGGGAAATAACATCATTAGCGTCTCAGTTTCTGCATTTGCACTCAAGGATGAGTGTCAGATACCCGACCTGCCAGTAAATACAGATGCATGTGCCCACAGATCCTACAGACAGCTGACAGAAATTAGAAATCTCAGGTCTAAAACCAGAAATGAAGGCAGACCCTGAGCACACATGGAGATGAACAAGCACATACCTACTCTACACACCGTGTATGAAGTATGGGGGACAATTCAGAACAACGTTCTCACCTCGCTGGTAACTGCCAAGCAAACCTCACGGAGGCTTCAAAGCAGGACCTCTGAATGGGACCCAGCCAGGTGTTGGATGGTGAAGAGTCCCTTCTCGTTCAGCTCCCTGAAAGGCAGAAGATTGATTTTTCTCTCCACCAAGGCAGCACCCTCTGAAATGAGCAGCACTGGGACAGGTACATAGAGGTGTCAGGGATGGGCAGGGGCGTTTGGAGCCTGCAGTTGCTCCTCAGCTTGGCCCCTCTCCTGCAGAGGCTGGTCCAGGCCAACACTTGGGTGGTGCTCCGGGGCCTGGAGCCAGGGGTGAGGTACCACATCTGTACCAGCTGTGCAGCAAGCCCGACGGTACCTCCATGGACGGCGTCTGGGGGCCCTGGTCGCAGTCTCTGGCTGCAGAGACCCCCCACTCCTCCGGTGAGCAGCCATCCCCTCTGCAGGGTGCTGGCAGCAGCAGCAGGGAGGCACCCACGCCTGGGGCTGCAGGGCTGGGGGTCCTGTTGTAGCAAGGTGTGACTCCCAAGTTTTGGGGGGCCAAGGGGAAGCAGCCCCCTCCCTGTCCTGGCTCTCCCTGCCCAGGAGACATCGGGCTGTGCTGCAGAACCCCTGACCTGCGGCACGTGCGCTGCGAGCGGGGCTGGGACCCTGCAGAGCCCCACAGCTCCCACCAGCTCCTCTACCGGCCACCTCCGAGCGGGGCTGGCACAAGGTAAGGGGCATGGCAGGCAGGTGGCACCCATGCAGGCACATCCCAGAGACCACTGGTCCTGCTGCGTCCCAATATCCCACACTGGGCCCCTTGCCCATGCCCTGCTCTGTCCTGCCCTTCCACCACCAATCTCATACCCCCTCACCACATTGCACCTCCAACTACAAGCAGCAGTAGCTTTCCTGGGGAAGAGCAGGAGGACTGCTGGCTGTGGGTATGCTTTGGTGAGACACTCTGGCTCCCCACTCCTCCCACAGGGAAGATGCATGGCAACAGTGCGAGGAGGTAAGCAGGGGGGCACAGGGCACCTATGCCTGCACCTTCCAGCCCAAGGCTGGCAGTGCCATCTCTGTCCTGGTGAATGTCACCAGGACCCACATGCTGCCCACACTCAGCTACTTCAAGGAGCCCTTTTGGCTGCACCAGGCTGGTGAGTCCCAGTGCCACCGCAGCCCCTGCTTGGCTCACAGGGGACACAGTGTCCCATGTCCCATTTCACAGGAGCGACAAATGCCTATCCCCAACACCAGCAGTGCTCACAGATGCCCCACAGCTTGTGCAGGCAACAGCGTCGCAGGGCCGGCTGAGCCTGCAGTGGCTGCCGCCCCTGGAGCTGCCTGCAGAGCAGCTGGACTACCAGGTCCGCTATGCCATGGAGAACAGCCATGACTGGAAGGCAAGGCCTGCCCAGGGTACCCCGAGCAGCGCTGCCCTCCTCCGCTGCTGACACACGGCAGGCGCGGGGTCGGGCCAAGCGGGACCCGCCCCTTGGTGCCAGCCCACAGCAGCCCTGCCTCCAGCTCGGCTCTGCCCCGCAGGTCCTGCAGGTTCCGCGAGCAGCGAGGAAAGAGGTCCTGGACCTGCGGCCAGGCTCCCGCTACCCCGCGCAGGTGCGGGCCCAGCCCAGCGGGCCGTGGTACCGGGGCAGCTGGAGCGCCGGGCCCAAACCCGTTGTGGTTGATGCCGTGGCCGATGCGGGTAAGGGGCAGGGCTGGAGGCTGCGGCCGCAGGAGCCACACGGCTGACGGCAAGAGGCGGACAGTGCTGGAAATGGGGAGGGGGGCACGGGGCAGGGGGCTGCGAGGGGCTCAGAGATGGTGGCTCTGGGAAAGGCTACAGTTCCGGCATTCCTCCTCCGATGCAGGCTGGCTCATCCCCAGTGTTACGGTGGTGCCGCTGCTCTTCTCAGCAGCGCTCCTGGGGCTGCGCTGCACCTTCCCCTCCCTCTACAGGTAAGGGCTGTGCCGGGGGCAGGCGGGGGGGACCAGCACCAAGCCTGGGCACCTTGCATGGGGCATTAGGGCACCTCAAGTCTGAGGGTCAATTCGATGCCCCTTCCTGCGTAGCCAGCAACATGAAGCAGAAACTCTGGCCGCCCGTTCCTGAGCTGCACCGTGCTCTGGGCAGCTTCCTCCAGGAAAGCAGCAAGCACGGCCAGGTGAGTGGGTGGGCAGGGCGACTCAGCTGCTCCCGGGGGCAGCTCGAAGGGCAGCCCCTACCCCGTCCTTTCCATGTCGCCCCAGGCCATGCCTTCGACAAGCAGCCCCGGAGGAGACCGTCCTGCCCTGCCTGCTGGAGGTGCTGCCCGGCCCGCGGCGTGAGGCGGGCCCGCCGCCGGAGCACGCTGGGGGCCGCCTGTCCAGCACTGACATCGCCAACCAGTCCTACCTGCTCATGAGCGGCTGGGAGCCGCGGGCAGCCACGACCGCCCCCACCCCGCCATAAACTCCTGTTCCCCCCGAGCCCCCGCCTGGTTCCTCCTGCGCCGCCGCGCCCCCGGCCCGGATCGCCTCACCTTAGCAAGAACGCCCCGCCCTGGTCCCGCCCGGTCCCGTCCCCGGTCCCGTCCCCGGTCCCGCCCCCGGTCCCGCCCCCTCACTTCACGCGCGGAGCGCTCCGCCCCGTCCCGCGGCTCAGCCAATCGCGTTGCGTCGCGCGGCCGTCGCCGGACAGTGCGCGGCCGGTGGGTGTGAAGCGGCCAAGCGCGGCCCCGTCCGCCCGCCGTTTGAAATGCTGCGGGGCGGGCGAGCGGCGGCGGCGCCGCTGCTGAGGTGAGCGTGCCACAGGGCCGGAGAGGCGGCCTGGAGGCGCAGTCCCGAGAGGGGAGGCTGTGGTGAGGCGGGCAGGGGAAGGGAGAATGTCGCTTTTCGGAGGGAGCCCCAAAGAGCGGCTGGAAGAGGTGCCGGCTGATCAAGGAGCCCCGAGGAGCGGAGGGAGGGCGTATCGGCTGACGGAGTGTCCCGAGGAGCGCCTGGGGAGAGTGGGGGTGTGCTTTGGCGGGGAGGAGCGGCCGGAGCGCTTGCACGGTCCGGTGGTGGGGAGGCCGGCGGGGCTGTCGGAGTAGGCTCAGCCCGGCCGGTGGGCACGGCTAACCCCGCCCGCCCGCAGGACCACGGCGCAGTTCCTGTTGGAGGCGGACCTGCACGGGCTGCTGAAGCTGGACACGCTGATCCCGACCGCGCCGCCTGCGCGATGGCAGCGCAAGGCCAAGGAGAGCGGCCCCGGGCCCAGCCCCGTCGGCGTGTCGCCCGTGAAGCCGGCCAGTCGCTCCCACAGCTCCAGCAAGACGCCGTCCACGACAGCCGGTGAGCGCCGGCCACCGGCGGCAGAGGTTGAGTGCGGGAGCCTCGCCCAGGCTGCTTGTCCGTAGCCACGGGGCTCTGGGCTCCCTGCCACGCTGCCCTACCGGCTGCTGCTCAGGCAGGAGGAGGTGAGCTGTGCTCCTGACAGCCACCCACCTCCTTGCCAGCATGAGGGGCAGAGCTCTGAGCACTGGGGCTGGCCAGCTGCTGTTCGCCCAGCTGAGCCTTGCTGGCACAGCTGTATGCTAGGAACAGTGTGGGCAGGACTGTCAGCTGACAGCTTTACATCCTGTGAGCGTTTTTGTATCTTCCCCTTATCTCTGGACTCTGGAATTGTTGCACTAGACCCAAGGAGTTGCACCACACTGTCCCTAACCAACTTGGTGGCAGGGAGGAAAATATAAGTTAGTTGTGACTGTGTGGCATGAGACCTCAGAGTCCTACTTGTCTGGTGGGTGTGATGTGGAAGAGTGTTGGGTTTGCTCCCGTGAAAGCTCTAATACAGGCTGTTAAATAGCTGTGAGACAATATTTTCATATGTGAATGCAGGTAAATCTGGATCCAAAATTCAAAGCTACCCCACAAAGGCCGGGGGGGATCGCTACATTCCCAAACGCAGCATTATGCAGATGGAGATGGCAAATTTCCTCCTAAGCAAAGAGAATGACCCTGCTGAGGATTCCCCTACCAAGAAGGTGAGCATGTTGCTAAGTTACAATTACTTCAACAACCCGCTTCTCCTTCCTGCCCCTTTACAGAGCAGTGAACAATAGGTTCTATCAAGGGGGCACACGGGACTGACAAGTCCCAGCCATCACTACTTGCAGCTCTGGGCTTCAGGAGCCTAGGATGAGACTGAAGCTGTAGAGACTGCCATGCACTCTAAGCCTATGCTGCTTCTGGTAGCAAAATTTAGCTTTTGACTAATGAGGCTTTAAAATGTAGCAGGCAACACAAACACAAAGCTGTGAGCCTATGCAAAGTGAAACTGCTGGTGGTAGCTATTCTAGGACAATGTCTGCACAGGGAACACTTCTGGAATGTTTTACACTGTCTTCTGAAATCTGTTTGTGAAGCATCTGGTCGCTTTGTGGCTGTGGCTTTTCGCACTGGCAATGACACTGAATTTGCCATTGTGTGAAAATGTGAGCAGGACGATGTATGAAAGTGTGAGGAAAAACTGCTTTGACCTGCCTCTGTGTGACTGACCCTTGCAGCACAGGCAAACATCTTCAGATTCTAAGAGAAGGGGACTTAGGTGTCTGTTTAAATTGCAGTGTGGGAATTGTTTTAAATGCATTGCACTGAGGGTGATTTGTCTCTGTAGGAGCAACAGAAAGCCTGGGCAGTGAATCTGAATGGTTTTGATGTAGAAGAGGCAAAAATCCTCCACCTCAGAGGAAAACCACAGAATGCTCCAGAAGGTATGATCCAGGCTCTGTGTGAGCTGAATCAGCAGGAGAGATCAGGTCAGGGGAACAGCAACACAGAGGCTCTGTGTGTGGTCACAGGAGAAATCAACTGGTTTCTGAGAGCTGTGCAGGCTGGAGTCTCCTTTCTTAAGGTTCCTGAGGTGGAGGGAGGGCATAACAGTTACAGTGAATTTATTTAGGAGAGTTGCTATGACTGCCAGTTGGTCACCTGTTACAGGGCTTGCAAGGGTCTTCAGGGTGGAGAGAGAGACGAGAATCTTGACCTCATGTTCAGAAGGTTTGATTTATTATTTTATGATATATATTACATTATTACTAAAAGAAATAGAAGGAAAGTTCCCAGAAGCTAGCTAAGCTAAGAATAGAAAAAGAATGAATAAACAAAGGGCTGTGTCTCAGCAGAGAGCGAGACCTAGCTCTGCCTTGAGTGGTCAGTAAATCCAAACATCCACCCGAGACCAATCACACATCCACCTGTTGCATTCCCCAGCAGCAGATAACCATTGTTTACCTTTGGTTGCTGAGGCCACACCTCCTCAGAAGGGGGAAAAATCCTAAAGAAAGGATTTTTATGAAAAGATGTGGGTGACATTTCACCTATACTGCAGGTTCCAAACCTTCCTGAAGTCTGTAAGAGCATCAAACCCTCTGCTGTGCACTTTCTAGCTTAAACTGCAACTAAATATAATGGGATTCAAAAACCCAAGTGTTTGTCAAATTTGTTTCCATGAATGAGGAAATTGTAGCTCACCCCTGTTCAGCAGTTCATACTGCCCATGATTTTAGTGCACTGCAGGCTTGTGAGTATTTCTCTTAGGACTTTATTTTCACTCCAAGGGATTCCTAGTTGGGTGAGCAGCACTCAGCTGGGAGGAAACTAACTCAGGTTAACAAACCTGTTCCCCTGCACACAGGCTGTCAGAATAACCTGAAAGTGCTCTACAGTCAAAAAATGGCACCTGGATCCAGCAGGAAGAATAGCAGAAATATTCCCTCAAAGCCAGAACGGGTCATGGATGCACCAGAGATGTTCAACGACTACTGTAAGTAGGCTGCAGGGTTGAGTGCTGGGCATCCAGAACATTCTGCACTGGATTGCTGTTCCTAGGACAGTGTAACTGGGCTGTCTGTATTATTTGGTGTACCCAGGCTAGCACAGACCCCTTCTGGAGTGTCCCTGTGTGGCCTTAGCGGGACACTGGTCTAGGGCACAGTGTAGATGCCTTGGAGCAGGGTACCTGGCCCCAGCAGCTGGGCATAGTGACACTCAGAAGGCTGCCCCTCACCTGCACGTGTGTGTGTGCACATGTGCACCCACACCTGCTGCAGCAGCACGGGTGAAGGGCAGGGCTCTCTAGCCATCATGGTGTGACCTGCATTGCTCTTTCAAATTGTAGAACTGAATCTCATAGACTGGAGCTCCCAGAACTTCCTGGCACTGGCTCTGGACAACACTGCTACACAGCGCTCTCATACCAGGACCTCAGTGCTGCCTCACCTGAGGATTCAGAGCTGCCTCCCGGCCTTTCCAGGCTAAGGGCAGGTGCTCAGGACTCTGAGGTTTCCTAGCTTCTTGGGAGAAGGTGTTTGCTTCATCTGGACTTCTTGGGGTTTCATTGGAGGTGCCAGGCACAGGCAAATTTCATCTCCACTGTGAGCTCTTCATTCTGCTTGTTCCCATGAAGCTCAAATGCCACCCTGAGCTCATCATTCCTCTGGTTCCCGTAGACCATCACAGCCCTTCCATGGCCTCTCCAGAGAGGAGCAGCTGCACATCTTCAGAGCTGCAGTTGCCGGCCTGCATCCCATCAGGGAGGGAAAGAGTTTCTACCCTTGCTTTCCAAGCAGGTCCTGGTTAATGACCCTTTAAAGTGTTTTCCTGCAGTGCTCTATCATGGGTAGATCTCAAGTGAGAATCAGGTAGAAAGGGTCAAGTCGCCTAGGAAGGGGGACCTTGAAAACAGAAAGATTCTCTGCCTGCTTTTCCTGTCCTTGCTGCAGATTTGGAGGGTGTTCTGGGCATTTTGCAGACAGCCTCTCTGTAGGGGTACAAGGGCAAGGTGGAAGATATTGCCTAACAAGTGGTCAGTGTTAGGTGCACTCTCCTCTTTCTTTGAATGAAGCCAAACTAGGACTCTGATAGGATATTGCAGATGTTTAAGACTCTGCCCTGCAAATCAAGCCGTGCCATTTGGCGCTGGCAGGGGCTATGTAGAAATCACGAGCGGGCCGGGGCTGCTGAGGAACGCGCCTCGAGCTGTTTGTTTTCCAGCATCAGTCTCATTACATGGTTATGACAATGGGAAGATGCCAGCAGCTCACATCCCAGGCAGCAGACAAAGAACTTAATGTTAAAACTTACTTTAAAAGTTTTTTGACCAATTACACAAAGTAAAAGCATATTGACAGTAGTTCTATCCAATCACTATAAGCACGGGTACCTTTGGTTAAAACAGTGCTTGTGTATTTCGAAGACAATACCTACTAGTAAGCCTTAAAACACAATGCACTGAGCTCCATTATTAAGCTTCAACATTCCCAATATCTTGCTAGATAAACTTTTCTGTAGCTTGGAGATTTATTCTAGACCAGCGTTAATACACAGACCATTGTTCTATTTGTCCTTGCTCTTCTGCAGTTTAAATAATTTTTCTGCTGACCTATCTCACGGCTGCTGCTTGGCTCTAATCACAGTTCTGCTGTATCTGAGACCTGCCTTTTGCAGCTTTCCCAAAACTCTCTAATTTTGTGGATTCCCTCAGAGGACTCAGTGTCAGAGCCTCTGGAGAAGCGTGGAGGGCAGGGCTCAGGCAGGCTGTGCCAGCGCAGGATTTGAACTCAAGGCACCAGGAAGCACCAAGGCTGCAGACAGGAACTCAACCCTTCTCATCTCCCTCCCTGCCAGAGGCAGGCTCAGAGCAGCCATCTCACCCCTCTCTAAACCAGTGGGGGCTCTGTCCTTACCAGGCTCCTCGGGCTCCTGGGGATTGTTCCCAGAGCTCTCGGTGCCAGGCAAAGCTCCCTCTGCTGCAGCTCTGTCCACAGGCTCCCCTCCTGAGGACTCAGGGGCAACATTAATATTCCCCTTGAAAGAGAAACAGAAAGGAAGAAACCCTTCCCACCACTTACACAAAACACCTGGTCCAACAACTGCATGGCTCACACGCTTCATCCCTTGTTCCTAACAAGAACTCTGGGCCCCAAAGCCCTTCAACAGTCAGAAAAAATTGACTTCTCAAACACAGTCCAAAAGCTGTCGAAGCTGACAGTGACAGTGTTGAACATGGGGGTGACACTGAACACATGGAATGGCTGCTAAGGAAATCAGTTGCTGCTCTGTTCTGTGAGGTTGCATGTCTGACAGCACTAACATCAGTCCTCATGTCACTAATTGCAATGGAAGTAGCACTGTCTCCTTTCTTCAGCCAACACCCCAATCAGTGTAGTGGTTTCAATGCCTCACCCAAGGCAAGTTGATGTAGAAATAAATTCAATGTACCTCATTTTGCAGGGCCCTAGGGTCTGAAATTGCTATTCCAGTTTTCTTGATAATGATGGGCAAATCTTTTTTCTCTGTGTTTTCTCTTGATGGCTTTTTTAACGATAGGTGCTATCACAGTGAGTTGTCTGATGCTACATGGGCCACCTTTAATTTTTGAGGGAATGTCCTGCCAGGCTCTATCTCCACAAATGAGCCAATATTCTGCTGCTAAATGATGTGGGGACTCATCTAGGTCATCTACCCGTCAGCAGTTTCACCCTTAGGGGGCACTGGGGTAGTACAATTGCACCACAAACTGGAGTATCTGTCCTCAGGATGGTGGGGAGTAACATTCAACTGTGGATCTCCCTGGTACTGAAACTCAGCACAAGATTCCATCACCAATGAACCAAGAATCCCAATTCTTGAGGTTCAGAAGGTTCTTTAAGAAGATCAGGGGCCCAGTGATGTCAGCTGGTTATGGGATTGGTCTCGTTGGCAGCCTCACACCAATATTTGTCACGATTGGGTATTGGCTGCTCCTTGGCTGGCACAGGCACACCGACCAGACGGGTTGCAAAGGATTTGTCTGGGCTGAAATGGGTCAAACACACGGTGTCTGAGCCGGCTGACTTGGCTAAAGCAAGGCAAACATTCATTTTTGGTTGATCTACAGGCACGTATGCATGCAAAAGCAAGCAAGCAAAACCAACAAGTGCCAGTATATCATTTGATCAAGCTCCATGTTCCTGTTCAGCTGTTTTTTGGCAAAAGCTTCCCCATCTATTTCAGTTCTCAAGCAAATCTTTTAGTGCTTGTTTAGGGACTGGCCAACTACAGGACACTAAACTGTCCCTCTAACCTTCAATTTTTACAAATTTGGATATCTTAGAATTCTCTGGAACACAATGGACACCACGCTTTTGCTGAAAGAGCTCTATGATACAAACCATTTTCCCAGTCCAAAAATCAACATCAGACTCCAGAATTGTAGCTTTCACAGGTTGAACGGGGAACGCCTGGCATGCACCGTAGCTTCTCGTGCGGCTCACGTCTGCGTGCTCATTTCCCTGCTGGTGGAATTGTCGGTGTGCTCTTGTGTGTGAGACAGTTTCACATCCTTCACCAGGACCCACTTAGGTCCAGCACCTGTGCAAATACAAGCATACCCTTTGCCTCAAGTGATTAGTGAAAATGGTCCTTCAGTTTGTCCTAACTCAAGGTTTCTGATCAAAACTGCCGGATTTTCTTTCAATTTTTCCTGTGTGCTGTTTGAAAAGTGCCTAAAAATTGGAGGATTAGTTCCTGCAAATGAGCTATTAAAAACAAAAAGACATATAAAGCTTTGCTCAACCTCATCTGGGGTGTTGCTTGGGCCACTCCCCGTTTTCTTGATGTAGAATGGTTTTAGAGTGTGGTGCGTCCTTTCAACAATTGCCTGACCTGTGTAGGAATAGGGAATTCCAAAATGTGGCGAACACCCCAGTCCATCAAAAATGTGGCCAATTTTTGAGCTGTGTATATGGGACCATTTGTCAGTTTTCATCTTGTGGGGGATCAGTTTGGCGAGCTCTGGGCCCAGTGACACTGACAAGGACAAAAGCAAAAGACGAGAGGCGCTCTCTCTTCCCGGGACCAAAGTCCCACAGCTTTAATGGAGAACAGCTCCAGGAGAGAAAGGGAGTGTCCAGGAAAGGAAAGAGGATGTCCAGGGGAGGCAAGAGAGTGTCCTCCTCGTGGCAGGAGACTGTAAATGCTCGGAGAGGGGGGCAGTAGAAAGGAACTGCCATAGTTCAGCATAATAAATCACCACACTGTAGTCTTCTGCATAAATTGCTGCACTTGTTGCAAACAAAATCCTGAAATCTCCCCACACACAACCGTGCAGTCCCAAATGACCACAATGTGTGAGAAAAATCATTCAACCCCCCTGTATACCCAAGCACCAGGTGTCACAGGGAGCACCAATCCCTGCAACTAGAAAGTCCACACACACAGGCTCACCGGGAAGGGAATATCTCTTTATGAGGGGACAGAGAGCTCACTCTTCTCAACACGACACACACCATACACCACATTGGCATCCACCCACATCATCTTCCTCAAACATTCACACACTGAAAACACAACCACAATTACAACACACAGGAAAAACAGCAGCAGTAAAACAGGATTTGCTCAATTCACCCCCAGAATTGCTAGCAGGTCCTTATTGACACAGCAAATCCTTTCTGCCATCAGCCAGACCCAAGCCCAAACTGCACAGGCGTACGTTGTGCACAGGACATCTCTGTGTGACTTGTGAACAGCCCTTCCCCTGCATACGCCTTAGGGTTACTTTATACAGAGTTAAACGTTCCTTTCTCCACAGTGCCAGCAGTCTTGTCTGTCCCCCACGAGGAGCAGCCGAGAGCGGAGGTGCCTCCAGGAAAGGAATGTCCTGGCAGTGCCCAGAGACGTCCAGAGCCCGGATGTTCTCGCTGGAGCAGGGAAGCGTTCCTGCCGCGGTCAGCAAATGAGGTGTGGAATAGAACTCCCCACAGTTAAAGGTAGGAGGTGGTGTGTTTATTACAGCCAGGCACAGGAGGAGTTGTCTCCTAAAGACATGTGTGAAGAATCACTGGCTCTCTCTCTCATCTCTACTCATCTAAAATATCTGACACATTCATATAAATCCCAAAAAACCTGACACATATTCATTAGATAACACTGCCTACCCTCCTTTGAATTAAAATGTATTATAATTGAGTCCAAAGTTCCTTCGCATTTCTGCAGTCTTTCACTTCAAATGGGTTGGTGGGTTTTAAAGTGGGGAATGGTCTCCTCCATTAGAAAGAGACGTCTTCCTCAATTTGACCTCTTTCCTTATGATCTGTTGGCAGGCTTTCACACCCCTTGGCTATAGTTGTAGTTTCGGGGCCCAGGTGCAGGCTACGCTCCTCTTCTTTGTCACAAAGAAATCCGCATCCCATCCCGCTTCTTTAAACATAGTAAAGACAGGCAAGTGATATATTACCCTAGCCTTAACTACCTTATCTGATAAAAATTAACTATCCCTTATTATTTCTACTCTTCTTGCTATACTCTTTCCCCCTAACTAAATCTTGCTAAAATTTTAACTCTTCCAGTTCTTTTAAATCCTGGATTCATGGCCTCATCTCACACACCAGCCATGTGTGAGCCGATGCTGTAACTGGGAAATTCCACTCCTGAGCAGGAGATCCCAGGCCTGGTTCTGAGCTGGAAGGGTGAGAAGGATGAGATGCACGTGGTTTTGCTCCAGGGGATGTCCTGAAAGTGCACTGCCTACCTGCCTCTGCTGCCAAGCACCACGCTCCACCTCCTTCTCCCACTCAGCAGATTTTTAGGAATCCAGGGCTTGGTATGTATTATTTGCTACTGCAACAAATAGAATGAATTTGCTTTGCAAGCCCAGTTTTGTCCTGGGTTATTTTCTGCATGGGTCTCCTCCTGAACCTGGGACAATGACCAGTAGGGCCCTACAGGACACTCCTCTTGTCAGTAAATTCGGAGAAGTGATTTAAGTATCAAGAAGTCAATAAGTATCAATCAGTAAATCAAATAATTTGGGGGAATATTTAGCCTGTGAGTTTCAGCAAAGTATTGAATATGTCTTAGATCCATGGATACAAACTAGTAAGTGAGATTGCTGGGTGTGCACGTGTTAGGGAAGTGATTCCCCACACACCCAGTGCTGAGATCAAGGATTGCCTCTCTTCTAACCCTGAGCTGGCAGCAGGAATTGGGCCCTGCTCGGTAACGTTCATTTTGAAGACTTCTGTTGAGCAGGTAAGAATGGTCAAAATGAAATCTTTTCCAGCTGTTTCCCTTTGGTTTACCAGTTTGAGGGTTAAAATTCTGTGCTGCAGGTGTGCTGGGTGTGTGCAGAGCAGAGCAGCCCCAGAAACCCCTTGGCTTGCCCACAGGTTGTCATGCCTTGCTGCCAGGTGTGCCCAGCTGTGGCAGGAGAAGGAGCCCGCAGCGCAGTGGGCACCGTGCCCTGCCCAGCCGGGGCTCTCTGGCACAGAGCAGCAGCAGCGCCAGCACCGTTCAACCCGCTCCTGCCTTGGCTTCCCCTGGCACACAGAAGCCTCTGGAAATCAGCACCGCCAGCGGCATTCCCAGCTGGGAGCAGCTGCTGCTGGCGGGCAGATGCTGCCAGTTCGACTGCTGCCAAAGGGGAAGAGAGGCAGAGATGTACCCGCACCGGAGCCCTGGGCATGTCCAATAAAGGTGCAAATATGTGGGGAGATTTGTTAGGAAGCATTTCAGCTGTGATGCCAACAGTGGCTTCTCTCCTGGTTCTGTGTGTTCTGGACGAGTAATGCAATGGTTGGGTCTGACAATTAAGAAGCAGATGTTATGTGGATGTTCAAATGAGTAGCGATTATATTGTAATATATCCTCCCATAGTCCTCTTTCCCGTCCCCCTTGTAACAGCCTGGGTAGTCAGGGCATTTGGGGAGGGCTGGCTTGTGACCAGCAGGCAGGGTGTAACAACACCTGACCTCCAGTCAGGATGCAGGAAAGTAATCTCCACCAATGGACAGCAGAGAAAGAGTTGACTGGCAAAACTTTTGGAGGGGCTGAGGGTATAAAAGGCAGAGCATCCTTTTTGTAGATGAGCACGTGGCTGCTAATCACAGAGACTCCCAATGATGCGACTTTTCCTTATTCAGTCCTTTGTTAAGGTTTACTAAACCTTTAAATTTTTAAAGTGAGAGTCATTTCTCACACGTGCAATGCTGTGGGCCATTGTCTTGGTCTGGTTTCCTTTGCTTGGGTCCCATCTGAGTGCTCAGTTGGGGTACAGGCTGTAGGTGCTTGGGGCAATCCTGGAGTTCCTCTTGGATCCTCTGAACAACAGGGTTTGGCCCATGAGGGGAATTTTTGCTGCTTTGTGACAGATGAGAATTTCCCAGGCTCTTTTGTGTTTTCTGTAGGGAAGGTTGGTTATTGCTTTGCATAAACTCACAGACCAACACAGAGCTGTCCCTTTGTGATGTCAGGGAATGGTTGCCCCATCGTCATAGTGGCATCAGAAGGTTGCATTGGTGCACGGAAGGCCTGAGTGTCAGAGCAGCCCTAGGCCTTGCTCAGATCAGGAGAACTTTCCTGGTCCAAGCATCTGTCAGTAGGCAGCTGCCCACTGACAAGAGGCTTGTTTTTTTAGCGTTTAGAAAAATTGCAGAAATGCCAATAATTAACCATCTGGCCACTGCAGCTTTTGCTGCATATGGCATTACTTATTCCATTTATTATTTCACGAATTTTGCACGTAAGTAGAGGCTTCCCTTCTGCTTATGTTAGGGTGTATCCTAACCTGGCTTTTGCATGTCTTCCTGCTCTTTGTTGGGGGCTGAGTTTCTGATTTTGAAACAGAAAGAGCATTAGGATGCCTCTGCTTTGGTAAAGCTCCTGTCAAGAGGTCCAGCTAAAAGGGGGTGTCTGTAGCCACAGGGGCAGCATTTGCAGGGGAACCTGCAGGGCTTCCGTTCCCTGCACGGGAGAGTCTGTGGCAGCAGAGTCTGTCATTTCCTCAGGTTGCTGGGAGAAGCAAGACACCTTTGAAAATGTAGACTGGCAGATCTTCTTTAAGGCTTTCGAAAGTTGTTGCCAGAATTCAGAGAAAGCTTCTTTCTTTTTAAATTTTGTCATGAAAGAATTTGACTAACTTGACCTTTTACTGAGTGCTAAAATAGTTGTTCCCTTTGAAAGGAAGTGCTGCTGTGCTTTAACCACAATAGAACTGCGGCACCTCTGGGGGATTTTGGGGAAGCTTTTCTGGGCAACTATTTCCTGCAAGTTAATCAGAATTAGTGCATGACACTGAGTGAAAAAAAAAAAGACATGAAGGAGAAGATTTCAGAAGCTGTCTTATGTGTTTGGTAGAACAGGAGCATTGAATGTTAGAAACACTTTGCATTTGCTTGATCATATTTGTATTCATTTCCTGGCTAAACTGGCTGCAGTGTAGGCACAACCAAGAATATTGTCCTGATCTCTTGCTGGCTGTGTGAATGAGATGTGTCTCCTGGAGGGATGTTGTGAAATGGGAAATCTTCTCTGTTTGGGTTGACTTGTTCTGTGGGATTCAGCAGCCCAGGCAGTTTTCTGACAGCATCTGGTTCATTTTCCCTTCCCACTACAGGTCACCTGAAGCGCGTATTCAGCAGCACTGAAGATCCTGAGGTGAGTGAGAAAGGAACATTTCATGTTCCTGGTGTTTAAGAATTGTAGAGGAAGATGTGAGCTTGGCCAGTAGCAGTAGACTGAAGAGGGCCAGCTAGGAAGGCCGAAAGAAAAACCATATTCATGCCTGAAACAAAAGTAACAAAGGCAGCGATAGATATTTTTAAATTTCCTTCTCAGAGTTTGAAGAACTAAAAACCTAGTTTTGAAAAGAGAACGATGCTTGCAGACAGCAGATAGGGAAAATTTAATTAAGAGCAATTTCCTGTACAGTTGAATTAGATCATTTTAATTTAAACAGAGGGACTTAGAATCCTATTCCTATCAAACTTTATGATATCTACTTGGAACATGAGGTGGTAGAACAGGAAGGCCATCTTGCAATGGTGCCTGCAGTATCTGAAGTGCAATGGGCACCTTTGTGGCTGGGGAGCTGCGTGGCCCAAAGGACGCAGGGCTGGCGGCCGTGAGCAGCTGAAGATGAGGCAGCGTGGGGCCAGGGGGCCAAGAAGGCCAAGGGCACGGTGGCTGTGCCAGCAGCAGTGGGGCAGCAGGAGCAGGGCAGGGAGCGTGGCCCTGTGCTGGGCAGCGCTGCGGCCACAGCTGGAGTGCTGTGTGCAGCTGTGGGCCCTGGGAAGCAGAAAGTCATGGAGGGGCTGCAGCGTGGGCACAGAGGGACAGGGGAGCTGGGCAGGGGGTGCAGCACAAGGCCAGGGAGGAGGGGCTGAGGGAGCTTTAGCCTGGACAATGGGGGCTCATGAGGGACCTTCAGGCAGACTTCCATAGATCCCTGCCTTGGATCCATAGAGCCAATGCTCAGCACGAGGGCTGTCTCCCTGCCAAACATCCCTTCACTGCATCCAAGTGCTTTAGACACTGGTGTGGGTAACACTTTCACATTTTGTTTGTTTATTTGTTTGTTTGCTAGAAGGAGAAGCCTTGTGCAATTTCTCCTTCTCCGGGGAGCTTTTCCTGAATCTCTCCTGGCCTTTTCCAGCCATGGCAGAAACTTTCAGGTTAACGGATCCCGTGTCTTTTGGCTGCCCAGGGAATCAATGTGTGTTGTGTTTGGGAACTGAGTAGGAAATCAATGCCCTTGCATTCCAGCTGGTGCTCAGAGATTAGAGGAGCTGGGAGGGGCTGGGCTGCATTTCTGATTCCAGCCACTTCAGCACCATCAGTGTGGCCGAGTCCAAGCGAAGAACTTGCCCGAGCACAGACGCACAAAGAGAGCCGTTCCCAGTGCAATGCTCTGGGTCTGATTGCATTCCATAAGGACCTACATGCTCCAGATTCCCCAAGAGTGTGGGTTACTGAAGCAACAGGAGAGCAAGTTCAGGATGGCTGCTGGTTGGGGCACTGCTGCCGAGTGCTGATGTGTGTAGCGACAGAAAGGACAGGATTGATTCAGGGTGACCCCCACGTGGCGAAAAATGTGCTTTCACTCTATGATTTAGAAGTTTAAACAAATGCTTTATTAAGCTATGTTATATTACACTGGTATTATATTAAAACTATACTAAAGAGATATTATACTAAAAACATACGAAAGAAAAACTCGTGACTGTCTCCACACAGCCTTTTATCTAATTATCTAATCAGTCTAAACAACTATCACTAAAATCCAATTAACAAATCACTTTCAGTAAACAATCACTATAACACATTCTTCATGTACTAAAAAACAAGAACAGCAAGGAGAGATAATAATTGTTTTCTCTCCTTCTATGAGTTTCTCACTACCTTCCCTTAAAAAAAACCTAGGAGAGAGAATTATATCTCTCTCCATTCAAAGAATGTAAATACTAGAGCACAGTAAAGAGAGATGATAAAAGTGAGATCTGTCTATCTATCTATTTTAATCTTCCTGGCTCTGCTCCAAAGCAGTGGAAGATGCAAAGCTCACCTAAAGGCATCCCTTCAGGAGAGAAGTAGAGACAAGTTCCATTGACTGATCCTGAGCAGGCAGAGATGTTTCCCCCTCCAGAGATTGTTGCTTTTTCCCGTCATGTTTTCCTACTCCAGCCTTTTCTGACCTGAAGCCTTCATTTGTCCTTTAAATTTTTGCATGTCTTAAGGGAGTGGAACTATCCCATGCTGTAGCTGGGGTCTGGTGACTCTGGTCATACATGCCATGCCATACATGACACATGGTTTCCTTCACTGGCATCCCCAGGGCTGTGTAAGTGCATTCGTTAATGGGGCCTTATGAGAAACTCTGTTACTGCTGGTCAGAATTCTCCGTGGACAAAAGAGGGAGAAGAAACACCTTGGTCCTCCTCCATATACTGAGGTGGCCATAGAGGTTCTCTGACTTCCATCAGAGATCTTTGCATGCATCCTTATCTCCTGAATGACCCGGTTTTCTAACAAGAGTGTGGATGTCAGGAAGGAGGAATGCTGGTGCAGGCCTGAAGGGAAGGTGAACTCCAGAAGTGTCTCTCACAAGGAGTGAGCTCACCCAGGAAGCCCTGCAGAGCCAGGATGGAGCTGTGGGACAGGGCGGGGAGTCAGTCACTACTGAAAGACAAACAGGACACGGCAGAAGCAGAGGGAGGCCCTCACCAGACCCTTGAGAAATGCCACCCCTTCCCTGTCAGCTGCCTGAGAGGCTGCTGGAGCTTCAGTCCCAGATGGCCCCTGATTGTAGGGCCAGGGTCACTTTGGAATCTGTGCCTCCCCTCGGGCAGAGAACGACCCAGGAGAGCAGCAGCACAGTGCTTTGGGAACGTGTGAGCCCAGCAGTCTGTGAGTCTTGGCCCACAAAGGGCGTATGGGAAGTTGAAACCCATCTTCTCTTGCTTTCTGTGCAGGTGCTTCTAGAGAAAGAGCAGGAGCACACTGCCTCATCTGAGCTGCCATGCCAGACTCAGGGAGAGCTGTTCCCTGCCCGAGGGCAGGAAGAGCAGCTCAGGCAGCAGGTGGAAGAGCCACAGGAGAATGGCCAGGTAAGCCTGACTGGCCAGGGCACAGAGGGAAGGGCAGGGAGAGGGGCATAAACCAGAGCTCTTGGGACTGAGGAGGCCAGGAGTCCCACAGGCAATGGAGGCACAGAGCCTTGCAATCTGCAGAGATCAGCCCTGGGACAGGAGGTTTGCAGGGGAGGCGGATGTGGGGAGGGAAGCAGAAAGAAGGGGCTGAATAAATGTGATTTTGAGGCTGCAAGAGGAAAAAAGCTGAGCCTGATGGCAGCTCTCAGTCCCTTGCTCTGCTTTTGTGTGTACAGAACATCAAGGAAGAGCCACAAGCAGAGCTGCCCGAAGCTCAGGGTGACATCATGGCAGTGAAGAGAAAGAACAAGGAAGACATGGGAAGAATTCAAGAGGAGAATCTCCACCAGCAGAGGGGCGATCAACAAAACCAGGTGAGTGAAAGAGTGGCAGCCACTCCACTCATGAAATATCCTCTCTTTTGTTTGTTAGAGAACATGAAGGAACAGCTGGATGCAGAGCTTCAGACAGCTCACAGTATGATCAAGGGAAGGCATAAGCGGCTGGAGGAAGAAATGAAAATCATCAGAGAGAAACTTAATCGCTTCCGTCAGTCTCTGCAAAACCAAGTGAGTGAAAGAGGGATGCAGCCACTGCAGTCACCAATCTGGTGGTTTCTGCCCTTCTTGCCTTTCCAGTGCAGAGCAGCAGGGAGTGGGGCCATGCCTCTGAGTGCCATGCTGCTGTAGTGTGTGTATCACAGTCACTCTGAAGGACATTTCCTGGTGTGCTGAATCTCAACTGCTGCCCTGGACAGTGAAACTTGTCCTTTGGCCTTTTGGCCAGCAGTCATCCAAATTGATTCCTGCTGGCCTGTTCCTGCTCTCCTTTTTTCTTGAGGTGTTTTTACAGTGGAACTTGGTGACCCAGATGGAGGATTGAAACAAGCTGTTGTATCCCCTGTCAATCTGTTCTTTGCCTTTCCTCACAGTCGATGACTCCTGGCCGACAGGGACAAGCTGTAGTGTCTGACTGCTTTGTTCTGTTTGACTTGAGGTGCAAGTGTTGACATCTCACCGGGCAGCCTGCGAAGACTTGCAGGGAATGTGTGGCAATGAAGAACCCCAAGTTAGGAGTGAGGCACAGGAACAGTGCCCACCAGAAATGCTCCAGGTCCAGCACATCATGGGCTCTGAACCTGCTGCTGCAGCAGCATCACCTCGAGGAAGCCCTTCTGTGAAACCTGGGAACTCAGGCTCGGGCACATCCCGGGAACAGGAGACTGAGGAGGAGTACCTGGAGCTGCTGGGTACGTCTGGGGTGTTTCTTATCTGAGGGACAGTGTGTTGTGTGCAGGTGTCAGCAGAGCTGTACCAAATGCTCCTCCTGAGCTCGGTGTCACAGGGCCATTTAGGACTCCCCAGAGGCAGTGCTGTGCTCCGGGGCAGCGAGAGAGCTCTGGGTGTTCCTGCTGCCTCTGAGGGCACCTGGGACTGGCTTGGGTTTGCCTGAGCTTCCCTCTCTGCTAAAGGCTGAAGCAGGGATTGTTCTTGGATCAGCAGAAGGCTGTGACCTAGCAAATGATCTAGGCAAGTCCTGTGTGCTAGTGGCCAAACTGAACAGAATTTTTAGCTTCCTAAATTCTCCTTAGACTCCTGACTTCCAACCAGTCATCACAGCAAAAAAACTTCACAGAAATAGACTGACTTTGGACTTTTGTCTTTTTGGTTGGGGATTTTTTTTTTGGGGGGTGGGGTAGGATTGCTTTTCTGTTGTTCATTTTTGGTGGGGGTTTTTTGTTGTGTTTTTCTCCATCCTGAAGGAGCCCTTCTACCCCACGTTTTACTGATGTCATTTTTATGACTGTTCCTGTTACCACTACTACATCTGCAGTTTATTTTCATGAGAATGCTATATTTTTGTCAAGAAGAGAATGCTATCTTTTTGTCAATAAGAACTACTTTGAAAGAACATCAGGTTACAGGACAAATAGAGAGCACAAGGTGTTTTCCATGTGCCCCCAAAGAAAAAACAGAGACTTTGATAACAAACTTTATTTAATCTTCTAGTTTTATGCTTATCAAGATGTGTCCAGGAGACACATCCAAGTGGCGTGATCAGATAAAACTGTACTGCGGGCATTTCTCAGGAGAGAGCCTCCAGCCCAGCCATGGTATATCCCTCATATCCATGGCACTTTTCCATACCTGATTCCCACTCTTTCCCATGACTCTTAGAATCCTACCCATTGGCCCAGGCCCTGCTCAGATCAGTCTCTAGGAAAACACATCAAGCCCTTTGTGATTCTGCAGCACAACCCAATGAATCTGCTTCTTGCCCGTAACAGCTGCCAGTGCTGTGCTCTCAGATAAGAGACCTGGTGGGGCTGAGACCAGAGCCCAGTGCATTCTGTGTCTGCCATCACCTGTTGGGACAAAAAGGGCACTGATCTGTGCCTGGGTGTGGCTGATCTCAAAGCCCATCCTGTTGTGTCCTGAATGGGGGCAACAGCTTGTCCGGGGCTCAGGCTCACTCTGGCTTCTTCCCATCAGTGCCTGTCAGTGCTCATGCTTGGGCTTTGCCAGCCTTGTTGTGGTCAGTGCCCTATCCCTGAGGGCTGGAGGGACTGCAGAGGCTGGAGCCTTCCTTAGCTGGGAGAGGGGCAGCTTTGAGCTCAGCCTGCTCACAAACAGGTCAGGGTCCTGATGCTGAAAGCCCCGTCAGGATCGGTTACAGCTTGAGCTGCTCTGGTTTACAAATGGGACGGCATTCCTTTGGCAAACTGCTGAAAGGTGGGGAAGATGTCCTCCTCTGCTGGGATTGTATGTCCCTGTGCTTTGTTTCCTGTCAAGAGAACTCTTCAAAGGACTGTACAAATCAGTCTCTGTGCTGGCCACCTGTGCTGCAGGGCTGTCTGCCTGGTTGTGGTTGTTGTTACCCAGCCGACCACAAAGGGCTCAGAGCTCCAGGCGCTGGGGCTGCCTTTTGTATCTCCTGGAAGCTGGGATCTCTGCTTTAAAGTCAGCATCTTGCATTTTGTTTCCCTCAGGGAGAATGGTGAACACCACTGAAAATCCCCTGATGAAATACACGCATCTGAATTATATTGGCAGCGGGTGAGTCCAACAGCAGTTACTCCTGTACAACCATGGGCCAGGTGTTTTTGGGGTGGAATGTCTATCCAGCGTGAAGTCAGGCCAGCTGCAAAGATGATCACACGGTGGGGATAGATTGTCCCATCTCTCAATGCTGCTCAGAATTTGTGAGTGGGCTCAGAAGGCATTGTCAGAGATGCCTTGCTACCGAGGTCTTGCCTGCATCAAGGAACAGGACCTGGAAGGTCTCCTTGTCTCTCAAGTGTGGGACAGCTCTGTGTTAATTTCTTTAGCATTTTGTGTATGTCTCAAAATCATACTGGCACACTAATGAAAAGAGAAGAAACTTGCTTGCCTGAAAGAGCAACCTATGCCCTATCAAAGCTGTGAGATAACAGTTCCCATGAACAATTCTTTCCCCTGGTTTGAAGAGGGAAACACTCTGTGGTCAGGATAGGAACCACACTGTTTAGACAGTGAAACCCAAGAGGAAAGACTAAACTCCCTTTAGAAATTGAACCCCAGTGCTTCAGGAACAGGCCCAGTGCCCATGCACTTGAGAGGAAAATGCATCATCTGCCTTCTGGCAGAGCCCTCCTGCATCCTGCAGGTTTTGACACTTCCAGCAGAGATCTCCTGTGTGGGCTGGCTTTCACTGCAAGATCTAAACAGCTTCTCCTTTCTCTGCTTCTGTTTTGTTTCTAGGACTTTTGGAGATGTTTACAGAGCACTCGACAGTGCCACAGGAGGAGAGGTAAATGTCAACAGCCCCTGCAGGCTCTGCTGCACTCGAGGGCTTTCCCCTCTGGTGTGAGCTGTGGCTGGAGCTTTGGGCAGAGCTGTGCTGAAAAGGCACAAGAAGCACAGACTGGTGCCAGCCCACAGAACACATTTGGGACTTTGTCCTCCTCAGCTGCCAGAAGGAAGGCACGGAGGGCAGCGGTTCCTTTCAGAGAAGGACGCGCTCACTCGCTCCCCATTGCTAAAACAAAGGTGGTGCCTGCGAGCACCTCACTGCTCTTTGGGGCTGCAGCTTCAGAGTCCTGAATTCTCATTTCTGGCTGCCAGCAAATCCATCTGAAAGTTACTGGTAGTTCCTTAGCCACCTGCAGTGCTGCACTTGGGAACTGCACGTAGGGAGAGATCTGCAAGGCGTCCCTGAAAGCCCTAAGCCCTGCCCATATCACAAGATGTATCCACAGAGTATTAAGGCATGGATTCCTTCTTCTGAGTCCCAAACAAAGCAGCAGAGAGTGCGGTCAGAGGTTTTTGGGTGATAACTGAGACACCGCTGTTACCAAGTGGTCAAGGCCAAATGTCAGTGGCCCCACATGCCCTGTAACTGGCTCCCAAGGGAGCAGAGAAATGGGCTGTTGGAATGTCAGTTCCTGATTACTGCAGTGCCTAATCACAAGGCAGTTTGGCACAGCTCAGCTGTGTCATTGCAAAATCACTCGCTCCACGTGCCTTGTGGTCTCGTGCCACCAACCTCTCAAGTTACTGATTTTCAATGTCATTTTAGGTGGCAATAAAAAAAATAAATCTTCAAGGAGTGAGGAGGAAGGAGCTAACCTTTAATGAAATAATGATCATGAAGAGGTATAGGAGTCCCAATGTTGTGAATTATTTAGACAGGTGAGAGGTCATGGTCTTATCTCATGGATGTGTGCTTACATAAAGCAAACATGAGAGGTTCAAAACCCACTTTGGTCAGTGGCAGCAAGTAAAGCTGTTAATTTTTATTTATTCATATTTCTCTCCTCATCTCCAATGGATGAGAAGAGAGTGCATCTTGTCTGCATGAGTCTTCCCTGGCACAGCTAGTTTGATAATTACTCCAAAATTATTCAAAACCTGGATCAGCTGTATCTTCCTAACTCAATAGCCTCAAAGTTCATTGCCTCCACATTTATTTGGGATTGATTTTTTAAAGTTTCTTAAGTGCAGATGAACCATCCTAAAGTGGATTTCCCTTGGATTGTTGCCCCTCTTTGCCATTGCTCTGCATGCCAGGAAGACTAGGTGCTTATTTCCAGAAACACCATGCCTGACATGTTTTTTATCTGGGCTGTTTCTAACTGCACTTTTCATTTGCTGCCCATCTAAGACATCTCCTTTTTCACAGATGTGTCTTTCTCTTTGAGACTGCTCAGATTGCAAATAATGCACAGCCAAGAGGGAATGTCTATTCCTTTGATTCTGTCCTTGTCACAAAGGCATCTGGAAATAAGAAACCTGGAAGCAAAAAATCAACGTAGCCATGCATGTTCATCTCTGCCTGCTTGTTTCCTTCTTTCAGCTACCTTCTGGGCGAGGAACTCTTGCTGGTTATAGAGTACATGGATGGAGGTGTCCTGAGCGACATCGTCAGCCAGACCTGCCTGTCTGAAGATGAGATGGCAGCCATCAGTCGGGAGGTCAGCAATCCCAGCTGTGTTTCCAAGGGCTTGGGCAGGATTGTCTGGGAAACAGGGGCTCAGAACAGGAGAGGTTTCTTGTGCCGAGCTTTGTTTCTGTGTTGCTGGTATGCTATGGGCAAGTAAAAGCATCTCAAGTGAAAGGCCTGCCAGTGCCCCTGCACTCCCTGTACTCAGTGCCAGTACTCTTATCTCCTGCTGTTGTATTCTCGCTCTGTCTCTTGTATTTGTAGTTGCTGTTCTCCACCTTGTCTCTCTAAATGTTTGCCTGGAGTCTGTCTTCACTGCATTCCTTGCCTGTAAAAGCAAAGGTGCTGGTGGCAGGATTTGAAACAAACAGCAAAGAAAGAAGAGAGAGACTCGTTTCTCTCAGTGCTCAGCTAAAAAGGATAGGAGTGCAGCCAGAATGCTCTTTGCTTCTGAGCACATGCGCTGCAGCAGGAGTCATCCTGGCTGGTTGGCAGGGGACAGCCTACAACAGCAGGTGCTGTTGCTCTTTCAAAAGCTGACGTGCCTTTCCTCAGAAAGGTCCTGCTCTGCAAGTGTTGGAGCAGCAAGCTCTTCCTCTCAGTGGCCATTACTGTTCTGCCAGTACTCCCCATTCCCCTGGAGAGGGAATCTTTTAGATTCTTTGTTTCCTTTCTTGTGTGATGAAATCACATCACTCATTTTTGCCCTTCTGTTTCTGTTTTCTCGCTCAGTGCCTGCAAGGACTGGATTTTCTTCATGCAAACGATGTGATCCATCGAGACGTGAAGAGTGACAACATCCTTCTCAGAACCGACGGTTCTGTCAAACTGGGTCAGTATATTCTTGGTCAGGTGCAGCGTTCCAGGGATGTGGGTGTGGGGCTGCTTGGCGTGACTGCCAGCTCCCCAAAAATGGTGCTGGTGGCAGTGCAGGGACCCCTGCTGCGAGCTGAGGGCACAGTTGCAACGTGCACAGAGGTAGAAGGAGCCACAAGCAGTCAAGAGTGGCCTTGCTCTGTGTGTGTCCCTTCCAGAGGGAGGGAGTTACAAGTCTAAAGTTTCCAAAGAACAAAAGCCACTGCTAGAGGCAGTGTAAAACATGGGGGGATTTTTAAAGTCGCCAATGCCAGGAGATTCAACAGAGCAATTTCAAACTTCTGGTGGGGAATTCTTTTGCTTGCTTTCCTAACTGCACAGAATTCAGATAAAACCAGTATTTTGTTTTCTCCTCAGCTGATTTTGGCCTCGCTACTCAGCTCACCCCTGAGCAGAGCAGACGGTGCTCGGTAACCGGGACTCCTTGGTGGATGGCGCCTGAAGTGGTGACAGGTCAACCATATGGCCCCAAAGTGGACATATGGTCTTTTGGAATTGTGGGAATTGAAATGATAGAACAAGAACCTCCTTACTTGGGCGAAAGTTCTGGCACGGTAAGGAGCAAATACTCACTAATCCCACTGTCTTTCTCACCTGTCCCATGTCCTGTGTGCCACTGGACAAAATCCCATTGCCATCTGCTGGAACTACTTCCACCAAGGTCCCCTCCTACAAATGTCCCTGCAACACATCAGCATCTGCTGGACTTTTGGTTGCATCAGTGGGGGAACTCAAGCCTTACCACATGCAAACAAACTCCAAACAAACTCCATTCTCACTCAACACTTTCCTTTGGGTTAGTGGTTCCAGTTCTTTTGTCTGTGTAGATGGCCTTAATAACAGGAAAAAAGCATCTTAAAAGTGTTGTTATCTTTCCAGAAATGAAGGAAGGATACCCAAACCCAACAAAGTTTCTAAAACCGTGGTCTTTAGAGAGGAACCTAACCCTGTGTGCAGTTTCTTCTCACTGGGAAACATGGGCATGAGGGTGTAATGCACAGAGTCTCTTCTGCTTCTTGTGCAGTGCTGCTGAAACACTCAGTGACCGTGTTTCTCTCCTAGCCCAAGCAACATTCTGCACGTCACCAAGCCAGAGCCTGGTGATGTGGAGAGCCTGCCAAAACCTCCTGTTTGTTTCCTGGCACTTTCTGGCATGGGCCTACCATTAATGCATTGACTTGAGCAGCCAAATGACTAGAGGGTGTCCATAGGGATGGAACCTCTCCTCCTTCTGACCTAGACAATTTTTCTTTTGCTGCAAAAATGGGAAGCTGAAATTTTCAGACTGCTGAGAGACAGAGCTGCAAGTGGCTCCTGTGTGCCCAAGCAGGCATTTTCATCCCAATACATTTGTGCAGGCATCTTAATGTGTCTGTGTTGAAGAGGAGATTGTAAATGTTTGTTTCCCTACCTGGCTATTAACTGATGGATTTTCTTTCTTTTCTTCCAATTCCCATTGTTTTCAAGAACAGCACAAAAAGCTTGATGAGTTTTGTTCTAGGGCACGTGCTCTTAAAGGACCAACAAGCACCACAGAGATGCCTTTCATGTACTAACCCTTGAAATTAGTTAGTATAGCAAAGTCCCTCTTCCAAAAGCCCTCTCAAGCTGGCATGAATCCTCAGAGAAGCAAATGTCCTTTTGCTGATGTAGTTCCCACTAACTAGGTCAGGCATTGAAATCAGCTGCCAAGGCAAGATCTGCAGGATGGTGGAAAAGCTGTGGCTGCGTCGGGGTTTGGGTTTTTGGTTGGTAAAGGAAAGTCATCTCTGGGTCTGTGCCAGGGCAGAAACTGCCACTGAAGAACAGAGGTTAAACAAAGGGATCTGGGAGAGCCTTAGAGATGTGAAAGCAGGAGGTGGAGCCTGGTGTCTCCTTTCTCTCCAGGCTACATACCTGATAGCCACAGTAGGGACTCCACAGCTGCGGCAGCCCAAGCTCCTCTCGGCTTTGCTGCGTGACTTCCTGAGCTGCTGCCTGCAGACAGACGAGGAGCAGCGCTGGTCTGCCAAGGAGCTCCTGCAGGTAAAATGTGAAGGGGCTGCAGGTGAAACAGGCTCTGAGGGATGGGCTCCTCCTCCACTCAAGCCCAAGGCAGCAGATGAGCCCCCTTCCTCCTCACCTCCACTCTTGCTGCTCTTCAAATGAAAATGGTGAGGAATCCTAGACTGAGCTGGGCTGGCAGGGCCCTGTAAATGTCCTCTGGTGCAAGTGTCCTGCAATGAGCAGGGACATCTTTAAAGAGATCAGGTTGCTCAGAGCCCTTTGCCACCGGAGCCGGAATGGTTGCAGGGATGGGGCTCCTACAAGCTCTTGGGGCAAGCTGTGCCAGGGTGGCACCATGCTCCGAGTAAACAAGTTCTTCCTTAGACCTACTCTGATTAGGTGCCCTTAGTGTTTAAAAATATTTGTCCATATCCTATTGTAACTGGTCCTGTTAAAAAAGATGTTCCCCACTTTCTTCAAAGCCACTGTGAAGTCTTGGAAAGTGGCAATAAAGTCTCCCTGGGGCCTGTCCTTCACAAAACTGAATGACTCCAGCTCCCTCTGCATTTCCTGTGAGGAGAGGTGCTCTGTCCTCTGACTGTGTCTGTTGCCCTCTTTTGTGATTTGGTGGAGTGTTCAGTTTTATCTAATGGCAAAAGAATTGAAGCAGAGCAATGCAGGGTACAGAGACATGAAATGGTGGTGGAGGAACCCAAGGAAGCCAGTCCCAGCCTAGGGGTCAGAGATTTGGCTGTGGGCAGGAGGGGCTGTGGGGGGCTCACTGTGAGCCTCTGAGGGGCCCTGGTTGGTGCCCCCCAGCCCACCCTCAGAGGTTTCTGCCACGCAAACAGGGACAGCTGGGAGGGACTTGTCCCAGCCCCATCTGCTGCCTGGCACGCTCAAGCAGACGGGAACTGTGCCAGGGTTACTGCCAGGTTGTGTGGCAGAGAGGGAACTGCAGGGCCCAGTGCCACTGGGCTGGCCCTGCTGGGAAGGAAGGTGCCATCCAGCACACGAGGGGCAGGGCATGGAAAGGCAGACACTGCTTTCTGTCCCTGTGGGAATCAGCACAGTGCCTGTCTTTCAAAGGCAGGGACCTATGTGAGTCATTGGAGTTTCCTGAAAGGAAGAAAACCCAGGGACAGAAAGCGCCATTTCTAGAGCACTGGCAGGGCAAAAATCCCAGCATGATGAAGACATCACAATAAACAGATGAGTGGGATTCTGGGCCAGGTTTGCCTGTGATGGCAAGGTCTTGCACATTGGGGATGACTGGGGAGCAGATGGTCCCATTGCTCCTCTTTCTGGGTCTTTCCAGCAACTTGATGTATCCTGATTGAGTCCCTGAAACAATGAGCTTGGAAAGTAATGGTTCACTGTTCTTTGTTGTATTTTTTTTTCCGGTGGACAGCATCCATTTGTAACTTCAGCCAAGCCACCATTCATCCTGGCACAAGTCATCAACTCAGTGAAGAAGATGAATAACCCTAACCCTAAACTCTAAACCTAAAACCTAACCCTAACCTTAAATGCTAACCCAAACCCTAACCCTATCCCTATCTCTATCCCTTACCCTTTCCCTTACCCTTTCCCTAACCCCAATCCTAAGCCTAAGCCAAAGCCTAAACCTAAACCCAAACCTGAACCTAAATCTAAATCTAAATCTAAGCCTAAGCCTAAGCCTAAGCCTAAACCTAAGCCTAAACCTAAGCCTAAGCCTAAGCCTAGCCCTAACCCTAGGAGACGAGAACATAGCAATCATGTCAAGATGTTATCTCTGTTACCAATTTAGAGTAGGATTGTAGAGTAGGGTTGCTAAAGAGATTTGAAGCATAGAATTATAGATTAGAGTTGTAATTAATAAAGTTTCTGAAACATCAATTCACTTGGAAGATTCTCCTCCTTCTGACCCCTTCAGAAAATTCAACATTTTTTTCTGAATTACCAATTGTTTTTTATTGGTACTAAGTCACACATATGGCTTTTTTTGTATGGTTTCATAAGTGAGGAGGCCTCTTCTTCATTCATCCTCTCCAGACCGCACTGCCTTTGGAATATGACCCACTGGCTGGTTATGGCGCAGCTGTGGTATTTCTAGTTGAGGCAGAAAGGGCAATGGCATTTGAAGGCAAAACCAAAGGAAGAATGAGGCAGCCCAAACACCCTGTGCAGATGCAGGCCTTCAGCTGTGACTGGAGAGCAATGGGGTTCCTGCCACTTGGATTTGTATCCCTAAATGCAATAATCTCTTTGGCTGGAGGAGAGCCTTGCTCAAGTGAGAAAGCAGAAAGATCAGAGAGGGTGCTCGGGAAGGTCTCCTGTGGCGCAGAGCTGTCAGCGCCTGTGAGGTGAGAGCGGGCCCGGCCTTGCCCGGGCTGGAGCCCCAGCAGAGCCCCGGCAGAGGCCGGAGCAGCCTGAGCCCCGGCAGAGGCAGGCTGGAAGGAGGCCCTTGGAGCTGCAAGAGGCAGCAGCCGGGCCCTGGGTGCCTCTTGCTGGGAGCGGGCGAATCCTCCGCTCTCAGAGCCCAGGTGGCAGCTGGCTGCTGCCGAGGGGAAGCGCAGCCGTGCTGGGCACAGCCCGGCCTGGAGGCCATGGCCGTCTGGAGTGTGCCCAGGAGCAGAGAAAGGCCAAGGGCAGCCGCGGGCCGCTGGGCTGGCTGAGGATTCCTCCTCTTCTGCCGGCTGCCCTGCAACTCCTGGCAAAGGCCAGCAGTGTGTGCAGCACTCTGGGCACCGGGGCAGGGAGCCGGGCTGCTCGGCAGGCTGGAGCACAGGGCAGCTCCTTCAGGCCCGGCACTTGTGCCAGGGAAGCGAGGCCAGCGTGAGGCAGGGACAGCTTGGCAGGGCCCATCTGCAGCAGCCAGCGCCTCACGCAGCTCTGGGAGGAAGCGCCTGCAACCCTGCAGTTCTGCACTGAGCCAGAGCAAAGGTGTGAGATGCAGCGTGTTTGGCAGAAATATTCAGGCCCACCAGGCCGGCCTGCTTTGTGCTCTGTGGTGCACAGCAAGCGCTGTGCAATGCAGCTCTGAGCTGCTGGGAGAGAGGCAGTCGGGGATGTGCCTGAGGTGAATCAAGGGGTTAGCTGAAAATGTAAGGAGGATAATTGAAAAGTGAGGATGAGTCGAGGGGCCAGCTGGGAATAGAATTGGGATAGTAGAAGATTGCATATTTTAGTTAAGATTTTAAAATGAGGTAAGAAGCTAAGTTAGTAATACAGCTAGCAGAAATCATGTGCCTTAGTTAAAGCGCAGCAAATAGATTAGGAACATAAAGCTAGGAGTGACAGGGATAGAGGAAGCATTTGTGAAGAAGCTGAGACCATAGAAAGACCTTGCCTTAAGAGTAATTGAACCAGGCTGGTTTTGTCCTGCCTGTAGCTCTGAGCAGGGGTCAGCAGAAGGGAACATGCAGCTCTTGGGCTGGAGCTGAGCTGGAGACCCGGTGTGACAAGCACTGGTGGCCACCATCCCCCTGGTTTTGTTTGTATGGTTCATGGATGGCTGGGGCCCTGGGCAGAGCCCTGACAGCCTGGTCTGACCCCAGGGAAGGAGAAGGAGCCCCTGGAGAAGCTGTTCCAAATGGGGCTGGTGCTGGAGACACCAAGGACAACCTCAAAGATGACAATCTCTTCCTTGGCCTGGCCAGCTGAAGATGATGGACTTGGATTCTGGCACCTTCTTCAAAGCCAGGCTCCAGGTCCAATTTGCAGGTGAGTCTATAGGTAGGGGGTTGCTCCCGGATCTGGGCATGGCACAGCTGGGCACCAAAGGTTCCCCCTTTGCTGGGGCAGATACAATGAATTCTTCAGTCAGCTGCCCAGCTGCTTTTTGGCTCTGGGCAGCTGCTGAGGGCTGGATGTGCCGTGGCTGGCTGCAGGCTGGGCACATGTGCTGCCCTCCTGCTCTGCTGCCAAAGGCAGCAGGGATGGGCAGCTCTGGGCACTGCCAGCATGGCCTGGGCACCGCAGGCCTTGGCACAAGGGCACAGGAGCCCTCAGCTGACGGGCGGTTTCTGCTTTCTCTCCTTGCAGCCGGGCTCTGCGGCTGCTGAGGCTGCTCTGGGCTCTGCCAGGGCTCAGCTGGGCTCAGCCCTGGGCCCAGCTGGGCTGGCTCTGCCCTCACATTGCTCTGACAGCTCTGCATCAGACGAGCCCGTTGTGAGCACAGCGCCTGAGCTTTCTGCTTTGGCAGGTGAGTGAGACTCTGCTGCAGGCCCAGAGATTGCAGCTGGGGACACACATCCAACTGGCAAGGACCCAAACTCTCCATAGTAGCAGCTGAACGCCTGGATCTGCACAGGGTGTTTTGTCTGTCCCATTCTTCCTTCTTTATTGGCTGGAATTGTGCAATTGCACTTTCTTCCTCCTCTAGAAGTGCCACGAGTGGGCCAAAGCTGGCGAGTGGGCCGTGCTCCTGAGGCAGTGCAGTCTGGAGCTGGTGGATGGAGAATTGCCCTTCTGCACTTCCACACCAGAGCAAAAAGCTGTCAGAGGGACTTTGTGACTCTAAGAAATCCCTGAAAGTTTCAATGGGAATGTTCCGCTCATTCCCAGGCTGAGAAGGAAGGTCGTCTTGTAAAGGATTTGGGCTTTGAAAGAGTTTCCATTCCCAGTCCTGCTTGGAGCTGGAAGGGCACAAAGCAACTTCCTCTTGCCTCGACCACAATTTAAAATAACAATATTGGAAACAATCCCCAAAAACTTTTTAAAAAGACTGCTGAGGTCAGTAAGATGGATCCATGCCATCAGCACATTTACAAAGTAAATAACTTTTCTTTTCAAAAGATCAGTTGCCTCTTAATTCAAAGTTAGAGATGACTTTTCACTGCACACTTGGGGTTTTTTTTTATCTTTCACATTTTATATAGTTTTTGATTACTTTTTCCTTTTTTTTCCTTTCAATAGAAAACATGTCCTATCAAAGGAACATCCTTTGCTCCTGGTTCCCGTGTGGAGCAGCTCCCTTCCTGCTGGCTGAGCTGCTCAGGCAGAGCCCGGCAGCTCCTGGCCCTGCAGGGCTGAGGCTTTTTCCCGTTGCTGGGCACAGACTGATGGAGCAGCACTGCTGAACACGGGCACACAGAGGGACCAGCAGCAGCTGCCTTTGGCCACCTGGGGCTCCAAGGCCCAAACTCTGAGCAGCCAGGGCTGGAAGAGACTGGCAGGATCTGATCCCTGACTCTGGGCAGACAGGGCTGCACAAATGACCCCACAGCAGCAGCAGCAGCACATGGAGCTGACTTTGAGCACAGCCCCTGCCCCTCTTCCCTCCCGTGTGCAGCGGTGTCACAGCAGCCTGAGGCACCTGGGAGCCCCCAGGGCCAGCAGGGACTGGAGATGGCAGCCCTGGGCTCCTGGAGGCTGTGCAAGGAACGGAGCTGGGCATTCCCTGTCCATGGGGAGCTTCCAGATGGAAAAGGCTGCTGTGCCCAGGCAGCTGCAAGGGCACAGAAAGGAGGCTCTGGAGTACTGGATCTGTGCCAGTGCCACAGTCCTGGGCAGCAGCCAGCGAGCCCTGGGGGAACAGAGGGCACAGCAAGAGGGACAGAAGCAGGCAAGGGCAGAGACTGGAGAGAGCCAGGCCTGGGAGCAGGAGCAGCTGCTCCATTGCACTCTTGGAGAAAGCTCTTGGCTGGTTCAAAGCGCTGAAAGGTGTGAAGGGCAGAGAGGAGGCCACAGCAAACAAGCTCCTGTTTGCACAGCCTCCCCTCTCCGTGTCCCAGAAGGAATTGCATGGACTGTGTTCTTCTCTCTGAGCCGTCTCGTTCACCATGAGCAGCTGAGCACCAGGAGCTGAAGGAGCTGAAGCCTCAGGCCACAGGAGCTGGGCAAGAGGGAACTTTTGGAGCAAAGTAATGCTGCTAAAATAGACCCAGCTGAATGCAGTGGATAGAATCATGGAATCACAGAACACAGAATCCTTTCTGTTGGAAAAGCCCTCTGAGCTCAGCCAGTTCAGCCGCTCACCCAGCAGTGCCAAGCCCAGCACTAAACCACGTCCCTGAAGTGCCAAGGCCTGGACACCAGCCCTGAGTGAGGCCTGGACAGCAGGCCCTGAGCCAAAGGTGGCCTCTGGATGAACCTTCCTAGCAAACGTTATCTTTGTATCTGCTCCCTAATGAAATATGCATGGTCATTAGCACTGAGATAGATGTAGCCACTCATTAGTGAAACGTGGATTGACCTTTGTGTATTTAGAAGCCAGACAAGGCCATGAAATCTGACATCTGGCCTTGTTTGGGGCTGTATGGTCAAAGTCAGCTCCCTTGGTTCCTCCTTGAGCCCTGGCCAGGCTTTGGGAGGGACCCAAGAGGAGGATGAAAGCAGATGTTGCCACACTAGCAGTGCTGTCAGTTTGTTCATTCAGCACTGTCAGAGCTGGGCCCTCTCGCAGCGGGGTTGGAGCCTCACCTGGGGCTGGAGGCACCTGCAGGAATTCCCAGTGCCCAGGAGTGGCTCTGCAGCCCTTGGCTGTGACAGCTTCCCCAGCTGCTGTGTGGGTCTGGGGGATGGTAAAGGCTGAGGGTAAATGCTGCTGGATCTTTGTTAATCACTGCAGGCAATCTTTGGTGGGGATGCTTGGGTGCATTGCTGAGCTGCTCCTTTTGTGATTCTTTGCTGCTCTGAGCTGCAGGAAATGACACTGATTCCTTCAGCTGGAGTCTGTATCTCTGGTGCTGACCCTGCCCACTGGTAAAACAAAACTGGCACAGTCTGGCCAGATGCCAACAAAATGTCATTTGTTCAATGTAAATGTGAGGAATCAGTCCTATCAGAAATTGCCAGCTGGGAAGCCCTTCCCTGGAGTTCCCTGGCTCTGGAGTGGGCTGAGGTCGGAGCCCCTTGTGAGCAGTGGGGCAGTCAGGTAAAAGAAGCTGCACCCCTGGATGGCTTCAAATGCATCCAAAAATTGCAAATGGAAAAGGAAAACACCTTGTGGGTTTGGGCAGACAAAGATGAATTTGTTGAGAGTACATAGGAAACAGCACTTTCAGAAGGAACAATGATTATTGGAATGCTCCCACATGGAGCAACAGAAGGTTTTAATCTTGAGCTAATATGCATTTGTACAAGTGAAATATTGATATAATAAATATCTATATACATATTTATAGTATATAAAGACATATATATATATATTAATATATTCACATATATATGTGGGTATATATGTGTATACACATATGTGTAAAAAATATGTATATATTTTTTATATTGTTTAACACATCCTGCCAGACCCTGTTTGCTCTAAGGGCCCCTGTGGAAAATGCTCTGATCCACGGGGCTCCGTGTGAAGGCTGCTGTGACACTGAGGGACTTGCACAGGAATTCCATCCAGGAGCCTGGGTGCCCCTCAGGGACTGGGACCCGGCCCCTTCCAGCCAGAGGGGAAAGGGCCCCCCAAGCCTTGTTAGCCACAGACAGCATGGGAAAGCTGAACAGCAAAGGACCTGGGGGCATTATTCTGGAATTAAAAAGGTGCCAGCTCCATGGACAACAGAATTCTTGTTCCTAACTCGAATGAGATTGAGAAAAAATAATGAAGAACGGTGTCACTAAAGTACTACTGATGTCTGTAAGGTGTACCTTGATAGTCAGCCAGAATCTTTGTCTGCCACAAATACCTCTGGTGTTTCACCAAGGGATTGGTCATCAAAATGTAATGATGGGTTATGATGGATTGTTGAGCTTCTTTTGTAATTCTTTGCTAATGATGATGTGCTTTGCTGAGCTTATCCTTTTGTAAATCTCTGCAGCTGTGCATGATATAAATGACACAATTCCTTAACTTGGTGTCTGTGTCTTTGGTAGTGACCCTGCCCACTGGTGAAACAGGGCCCCCTTTTGCCTAAGTGTTACCTGGGAAGGCAAAAGCCCTCCCTCCAAAATTCCCCCCTTCCTCCCTGTTCCCCCCTTCATACCCTGAGCATGATGTGCTCTGCTCTGGGCTATGCCGGGGGTCAGTTTGGGTCCCCTGTCCTGGCTGTGTCCCCTGCCCAGCTCCCCCGCAGCCCCAGCCCCTCCCCAGCGTGGCTGGACGAGGGGCAGGACAGGCCTTGGCTGTGCTGCAGCTCAGCAAGAACAAAACCATCTCTGCGTGCTCAGCGCTGTGCTCAGCACCCGGCCCAGCAGTGTCTCAGTGCCAGGGGCTGTGCCCTCAGTCCCTGCCGGGGGTTTCCATGGCAACTGCCAGGCCAGGTGACCCAGGTGTCCCCCCAGTGCCGGTTGCCATGGAAACAGTGCCCAGCCCTGCCCCTTTCTGTCTGGCTGACCTGGCCTTTGGCCCTGGCAGTGCCGGTGGCTGCTGGTTCCTGGTGCCAGAGCGGCCAGCGCGGCACAGGGCAGGTGGCCATGGCACAGCCCCCAGCAAGGGATCCCCTCTGGCTCTGGGCACTGACACCAGCCCTGAGCAAGGGCCCAGGGCAGCTTTCCATGGCCACCAACCATCACAACGGCTCCGGGCATTGGTTGCCATTGCACCAAACCAAGGAACGGGTCCCCGTGGCCGTTGCCATGGCACCTGGTGGCACCAACGAGTGTCACTGCAATTGTACCTGGAACAGCCCTGGCACCGCTTTGTCCCAGGGTTGCCATGGCAGCCAAGGGCAGCAACAGCTCTGCAGGCAAGTGGCCATGGAACCTGGCTGCAGAAATGGCTCCTTGGGCTGGTTTCCAAGGAAACCTGAACTGATGGGGGTTGCCATGGCACCCAAACCCAGCAGTGGGGTCCTTGCAGTGTCCATGGCAACAGTCCCTTGCAATGGCACCACTGCATGTTGGGATGATGATGCACCCTCACAGCTGGCCCAGGGCAGGTCTGGAGTGCTTCTGGTGGCAGCTTGGGCTTGGCACACAGTTGAGGAGGATGTCTGTTTGCAATGGGGAAACTCAGGAGTTTTAGATTGCTTCAAAAACAAATGAAGGAAAATCCCTCTTTGGCTGTGTGCAGCCACTTCTCCAAGCAAAGCAGGTTCCAGGTGAGTGAGGAGAGAGACCATGGGCTTGGGGAATATGAAGCAAGGTTGTCCACACTGGCTCAGAGCTCAAGGCACCACTTCTCTGAGCAGGCCAGGGCTCCTTAGGAGAGTCCCTGGATCAATATCAGCCACTGAATGCTGCAATCACCTCTTGTGTAATAAGAACAGCAATAAAAAGACACCCTTTAAAATAGGACTACATATTTCCTGGAAGCTCTTTGAACTATTTCTCCATAACTGTCAAAGGAAAACCTCCTAATGAACTACACTGGAGCAGAGGGAAATCAAGGCAGAGCCAGGGTTTGTCAGGACTTGCTTGATCCTCATGAGCCTCACTGTGCATTTGGAGTGAGCCCTTGAACCTCAGGGCCTGGGAGGAGATTGCACAAACCTTGCCAGGAGTCAAAGGCAGAGGAAACACCCCAAGTGTCTCCAGGCATTCATGGCTCCCTCTGAGGTCCCTCTCCAACACAGGCTCCTCATGGACTCCTTGGAGGAGAGAATTTGTGGCCAGGATGGCACAAAAACCTCTCAGACAGTGTGGAAAAGAAAATCTAAAGTACCTTCAACACCTTGAGTGTCTCAAAGCATTAATGAGCCCCATTTCGTGTCAGTACAAAGCTCTCCAGGGACTAATTAACGCAGATAATTGGGGCCATGATTGGACAAATATCTCCCAGAGTCTATCCCAAGGGAAACACCAAATACCTTAAAAGAACTGAAGTACCTTGAAGCATTTATGAGCCCCACTGAGTGGTGTTACTGACAAAGCCTCTCTAAGGACTAATTGCAACACATAATTAGAGGCCATGATTGCACAAAGCTCTCAGAGACTCCAAGGCAAAAGCAAAACCCAAAGTCCTTTGAAAAACCTGCAGTCCCTGGAAGCATGAAGGAGCCCCCAGGACCATTCCTGAGCAAGGCTCCGCAGGGACTCCTTCCAGCAGATCCTTGAGGCCATGGGATGTGGGCTAGGGGAGGATGCTGAGGGCAGGACAAGGGGCTGACAGTGCCCAGCCTGGCTGGGGCTGTGCCAGGAGGCCCCCGTGCCTCAGGACAAGGTGTCTCCTCACAGCCCTTGGTGGCACAGACCCTGCTGTGCCCCAGGGCACCAAGACTTGGCTTCTCTTTGTCCCCACCTGTCATCACTGCCTCCAGTTCTCTGCTCTGCCTGGGGCCTGGGGACACTTTCCCTGTGGTGTCCCTGACAGGGATCTCTTCAAAGTACAAGAAACTTCAGTGTTTCAATAGAACTGAGTTCTTAAGGGTTCTTGAGGGTTGTGTGACATCACAAAGCTGGCTTTGACATCACAGAGCTTGCTGTGACATCACAGAGCAGGGTGTGAGGCTATAGAGCAGTGTCTGCTCTCATAGAGGGTGGCTCTGAGGCATCAGAGAGTAGGTTGTGACCTCACCTGGTGGCTGTGTAACATCATAGAGGAGGCTGTGACATCACAGACCAGATTGTGACATCACAGGGTGACTTTGTGACATCAGTCTTCTGCGATGTCACAGCACTGCTGTATGAAATCACAGGGTGACATAGAGTTGGCTCTGTGATATCACAGGGTCAGTGTGATATCACAGGGTCAGTGTGACATCACAGGGGCTGTGTGACATCATGGGGGCAGCATGACATCACAGGGGCTGTGTGACATCTCAGGAGCTGTGTGACATCACAGGGGCAATGTGACATCACAGGTGCAGTGTGAGGTCACTCTGCCCCGGCCCCCCTCACAGTTCCCCCCAGAGCAGTCCAACCCTGCTCGTGCACAGCGGGGTCCCCTGTCCCCCCGGGTCCCCCGGCCCCGCAGCCTCCCCCAGAGGATGTTCCACGAGATCGACCCCAGAGCCTGACACGGGGACGGGGGGACGGGGCCCTGGGGGTGGGACAGGGGGACAGGGACTCCCCGGCAGCGTCCCCATGTCCCCCAGGGCCAGAGCCTGGGCCAGGGCTCCTTCACCCTGTTACAAACGAGGCCTTGAGAGCGCTGAAAAACCCCCGGCAAGGGATCAGCCAAAACCAGATTTAATATTAAGGGACAGCAGCACAAAGTTCCTTGGCAAGAGTCACTCTGCTCCTGACTGGACACTTCAGGCACACCAAGGAAACAAAGCAACTACAAAACCAAACAGAATCCAGGCAATAAAACCAGAAATTAACCTGGAACTGTCCCTGTGTGTGCATGTGTGAGTGACACAAGGACAGCAAGGGCAAGGATAAAAGGAACATGGCCTGAAAGCTTAACAGAGCTCAAACTTAACAGGACTTTACTTATACATTAACCTTAACTGATACTTTCAACCTCACAGTTTAGCAAAAGAGCAGAGTATGACAGCATGTAACCTAACTTAAACCTATGACTTCACAATTTAACAGAGGAATAACACTTAACAATATTGAACTTAACATAAAACTTATACTAAAGGTAACTGCTTAGCAAAAGAAAACCTCTCAGCAGCATTTAACTTCACTTAGGCCTTGTGATTTAACCTTCCCTACAGGCCTGACTGACTCAGCTATCCAAGGCACTCAAGCCCCTCAGAGTGCAGCATTTCTGCCACATTTCCCCAGCACAGGCACTCCTGTGTGCACACAGACACAAAGAGTCAGTGCAAGGCACCTGTGAGCAATTCCCCTGAGGGCAGGAAATGCTCACTGTGGGTCCTTTGGCATCTCCCCAGCGGGTGAAGGGTTGACCCTGGAGGAGTGGGGGGATCGGCCCAGGCTCTGTTGTTGTTCAGGATCCCCGAGTGCAGCAAACGGGAGAGTTCCCGGCTGGGAGAGGCCCCACTCAGAGGGAGTGGCTGGCCCAGGAGAGCTCCAAGGGCTCCTTTTGGAGCGCTGTTTGCAGGGCCCCAAGAGAGGGGCTTCAGTCCCAGCAATGGTTCATCCTGGCCGCACTTGGCATCAGCAGCTTTCTTTGGCAGGGTGAGAACAGGGATGTTGTGCCGCTCAGGGAACACAAACAGGTCCCAGGACTGCTCCTATAGGAACCAGGAGCTGGTTGGGCAGCAGCAGTGCCTGGAGCAGACAGTGTTTGTGATGAGCTGCAGAGGAGCTGAGCCCAGGGGCTGTTGGCCAAGGCGAGCATTTGTTGCCCAGGGAGCATTTCTCAGCTGGCAGGGCGGCCTGAGAAGGGGAGGGGGGAATGCAGCAGCACAGGGCATGGAACCAAGGGACCATTGTGACCCTGTGGGGCCCTGTGAGACCAAGAGACCATTGTGACACTGTGGGACCCTGTGACAACAAGGGACCATTGTGACACTGTGGGGCCTCATGGAATCATGGAGAGCACTGTGACGTTGCTGGGCCTCATGGATCCATGGGGACTGTACTGACGCTGTGTGGCTCCATGGAATGTAGGGATCATTGTGACACTGAGAGGCCTCATCAAAACAAGGGGCCATTGTGACAGCGTGGGTCTGCATGGAACCATGGAGACCATTCGGACACTTTGGGGTGTTATGGAACCAAGGGGCCATGGTGACACTGAGGGGCACCATGGAAACACAGAGACCATTGTGACACTCAGGGGACTCATGGAAACGCAGAGACCATTGTGACGCTGTGAGGCCTCATGGAATCAGTGAGACCATTGTGATCCTGGGAGGACCATTGTGATATTGTGGGGCCTCGTGAAACCAAGAGGCCTTTGTGACACTGCAGGTCTTCTTGTAATCAAGGGGCCATTGTGACACTGCTGGAACCCATGGAATCAAGTCACCATTCTGACACTGCGGGGCCCCATGGATCCAAGGAACCATTGTGACAATATGGAGCCCCACAAAACCAAGGGAACACAAAACAAGTCTGGCTGCTTTGGCCTCCCATAGACTGCCTGACTGGTCCAACTGACCTTTGCATGTTGAGTGTCACTTCTCATCTGCTGCTGAAACACTGAGGCTCTGTGCTTTCCTTCCCAATGGAAAAGAACTGTCCTCCTGCTCTAGGCACCCATGGCCAGAATTGGGATTTCACCTCCAAAGGTCCTTATATCCAGGGATTCTTCCAATAGGAATATTGCCAGGACAAGTCTGTCTGGCAGTGGTTTCACAAGGGTCACCTTTCATCCGTCCCCAAAACATTGGGAAAGGCTCCATGCTCTCCTTCCTAAGGAAAGAACTGTCTGCTTCTCCAGGTGCCCATGGCTGAGATTGGGTTTCCACCTCCAAAATTCCCTAAATCCAAACTCTGCAATTACTGACAATCTAGCTGGCCGTGGCCTGCTGAGGCTCTCACTTGCCTTCCAAACCTTGAGGCTCTGTGCTTTCCTTCCCATGGAAAAGAACTGTCCTTCTCAGCCAGGTGCCCATGGCCACAATTGGGATTTCACCTCCAACACTGCCTGTTTTGACAGACTGGAGGAGATTGTTGGCTCTAAACATTTTGTGTGTGGGGGAGGAAGGGGCAGGTCCAGCCTTGCCCTGCCCTGTAAGCCCAGCCCTGCCCTGCCCTGTGACCCCAATCCCCTCAGGGGCCTTCAGTGGGTTTACGGTTTCTACCTGAAGGGCGGCACCCTGAACCCCCAGCACCGCCGTTCCACCCTGGGCACTGGGGCCCTCTTGGCTCTACTCAGTGCTGCCGCTGTACTCGGGGCACCCTAAACCCCGCTAGGGACCCGTGTCCTCCTACTGCAGGGATTGTGCGCGACTCACACTGCCCCGATCCTCCACGCACCCGGAGCTCCATTCAGGGCTTGCGTGCCAACTCACCAATTCATCTGCCACCTTTACTCAAATTTGGTGCACAGGAAAAACACCAGCCAGATATTTGTAAGAGGTCAAAATGACACAAAATTCTACTGGCAAAGTGCAAAAAATCAAGAACTTTGGAATAGGATTTAACGCAACATCAAATTACACATAAAACACTAATCATAGCAGGCTCTTCATTAACTTAGCCCATTTATCCTGGAAACATTAAAACACGTAAGCTGTTAGGGTATCCAAAAATGTTCCATATAAAGAGCATTAGAACAAGAAGAAAGAGAGAGAGACAGAAAGACAGAAGCTCTATAGAAAGACACATATATGACTAACAGCTCCTAGGGTTCCAGTGTGGGTGAGACACAAACCCCAGGAGAGGGCAGAGTCCATACCAGGAGCTCACCTTGTGCTCTATATTTTAAGCCCCCAGGCCCTTGTGAGCCTCCCCCAGGTGGGATTTCTGATCACACAGGCAATCAGGTTGGGTTAGCACTGTACCCACTGTGTGACTGATTGACAGCTCATCCCACAGTGTCTCAGGACATTGATCTCATCCAGCCTCTGACAGTGACCATGGTGACACAGGGGAACCTCATGGAACCGTGGGTCAGTTGTGACAATGTGGGTCCAAGGACACACCGGGGGATGTCATAGGTAGAATAATGATAGAAGAAAAGTATTACCGCGCCTGAGTGGGCGCTGCTGGTGATAGAGAGACGGTGAATCTTGTTTCTTGAATCAGAAGGCTTGATTTATTAAGATATTATATATAATACATTATGACTATACTAATAAGAATATAGAGAGAGGTTTGCAGAGCAGCTAGGCTAGCTAGGAAGAGATAGAAAAGAATCCCAACAAAGCTGTGGCCAAGGACTCAGTCCTCTGGCTTACACTTTGTGATTGGCCCTTAATTATAAACATGGGAACATGAACCAATCACCAATCAAAATAGGTGCCCCTGTTGCATTCACCAGCAGCTGATAATAATTGTTTATGTTCTCCTCTGAGGCTTCAGCCTTCAAGAAGACACAGAAATCTGAAATAAAGGATTTCTGTGAAAAAATGTCTGCGACATCTCACCTTTCTAAATTGTATAAAATAAAAAAAATGCTGATGTGGAATGAACAGGAAATTTCTTCACCTGTAGAATATACAATAACTAACAAATCACTAGAACAATGCTACAATATAAGAAAAATGCAAAATACAATGCAAAGAGAATTTGAGTCCATGCAGCTGAGTTTCAGGAACAGTCCAAGAGCCAAAGTTGTTTCCCTTGGAATATCTGAGAGTCCTTTTTGGTCCTGAAAACAACTTGCTGCAAAAGGAATCCCATCAATAGTTATCAAAAAACCACTGACAGTCATAACACAATTTTTAAACAGTTTGTGGAATGTCCTTTCTGGCCCTTCAATGCTTCAGAGCTGCTGCCCGCTGTTTTCAATCTTTTTTATTTAATTTTAATTTTTTTTTTTTTTAATTGAAAAACAAAAGAGCAGCACCCGAGCAGAGCAGTGCCAGACAAGGAAAGGCCCTGGGGGCCCTGGCCCATACTGGACCAGGAACCCCAAAACTGGCTCACAAAGGGGGACCAGGACCGGTAGGAGAAACCAGAGTCCCCAAAAACATAAGGAGGCCACGCAGTGGGACCAGCCCAGGAATTTTTTGAGCCCAACGGCCCAGGCCAAACCCATGAGGAAGGCTCTGCATATCCACAGGCCTGAACCCTGCTGCCAGTACAATGGCAGCACGGGTAGTGAGACGCTTCCTTTCCCCTAAACCACTGAGGCATGCCAGCAGCAGGGAAATAGAAGCTGCCCCGAGAATCTTCATCTCGGGTCTGGGAATGTTTGTTTCCCACAGCAACATGTCACCACCCCCACCGGGCTGGGGACCAGAGGCAGAACTTTTGGGAGCCCCCTCCCCCTCGCCGCTAGGGCACAAGATGGGCGGCAGAGATGGCAGCCTCTATGGGACAGCAACCGAAACACCACAACCCAAACCGCCGAGCTTGAAAGCCGGCAGCTGGACTGCCGCAAGAGTCAGCTGGCGGGCAGCCCCCGCTCCACTGAAGGAGAGACCAGACTCCGGGGCTGCTTCCTGGAGCGGGCCCGGGGCTGGCGGGCCGGCCATGGGGGGCGCTGGGCCAGGGTGGGGGCCCACGGGGCTGTGGATGACGCTGGGGCTGGCCTGGAACGCGGCAGTGACTCTGGCCACGGAGGAGCCGGCCGAGGAGGGAATCACGCTGATCGTGGGATCAGCCGCGGGCTGCTCCGAGAGTCCCGCAGGTTCAGCGCCGTTTTCTGCCGCTGACTCTGGGACTGTCTCGGCTTGAAGCGGCGGGGATGCGCGAGAACCCACCTCCGCCGCATCCCCCAGCCCTGAAAGCAGCGGCAGGCACGACACGGGGCCGGCGCCGTGCCCCGCCGCTGACTCCGGGGTCTGCTGCAGAGGCGCAGTCGCAGTCTCCTTCGGAGCGCAAACAGGCAGCAGCGGAGCCGGGAGAAGCGGCGGGGCATCGCTGTTGCTTAGCAACAGGTCAATCGCCGAAAGTGCTGTTCTCTTCTGCCTTCTCCGACACAGGCTCTGGCGGGGGCGGGGAGGCCGGTGAAACCGCGGGCGGGACCTCCTGGAGTGACGGCTCTAGCAGGGGCGTGGAGGAAGCCTTGGAGACCGGTGCCGCTCCGATGTGTGAAGGAGGCGGAGTCTGAGAGGCCGGCGCTGGCTTGAGCGGCCACTCCCATCCCCCCGGAGAGAGAGAAGGGGGGGGAGGACAACACTCCATCTGAGCATGCTCCGGAGCAAGAGTAAAAAAAACTTCTTCGCGCCGCGAAGTTTCAGCCCCCCGCGCCGCGAAGCAGGGGGGGGCGAAAAGCCCAAAGTCATCACCCATGGGGTCTTCTGCCAAGGGCGGTGGAAACGGAGCTTGTCCATAACAGTTAGAGATCCATTGAAAACAAGCTGCTCTGCGCTTCAGGACTGGGAAAAGCTTTATAAATGCTGGGTAGATAGAAGGCAACACGCGTCCCTGACTGTAGACGCACTGGATAATTGAGTCCATGCACTCCCAGACGAAAACATCTAAAGCGTACAGGACATCAGTAAAAAACCCAAAAAGCTTTGCCCATCGAAAGAACCCATAGATATCTGTTTCTGACAAAAAGCAACCATCTTCTCTGCACCAATATTTCCAGAGGGCAATAAGCTTTTCCTCTGAAGCGGAGAACTGAATGTCTTCTGGCAAGGCATGTGTCTGCCAAACAAACAGCCACAAGCTATGAAGGGCTGGTTCATCAGGGATAGAAAAGCCCACAGTACCTTCTAAAAGAGTCCAGCTTGCTCTGGCCAGCTCCACAGGTCTGCTGCCCTTTTCCATCATCTTTCCTGATGGTTTTCCAGAAGAAGGTTCTGTTGTGGTCAGCCTTGGCTGTGAACTCTGTCCAAATCAGGATCTTCAGTTCTTCAGCTCCTGGCTTGAATCCACTTTCTTTGGTCACTTCAAAGCAACCATCAAATGCCACACATACAGGATTTTACCCAGTGCAGCAATTTTGCTCCTCTGGTCTTATTAAATTAATTTTTGCTCTGACACGTCGGGTCACCAGATATTACCGCGCCTGAGTGGGCGCTGCTGGTGATAGAGAGACGGTGAATCTTGTTTCTTGAATCAGAAAGCTGAATTTATTAATATAAGATATAATACATTATAGTTATACTAGAAAGAATAAGGAGAGAGGTTTGCAGAGCAGCTAGGCTAGCTAGGAAGAGATAGAAAAGAATCCCAACAAAGCTGTGGCCAAGGACTCAGTCCCCTGGCTTACACTTTGTGATTGGCCCTTAATTATAAACATGGGAACATGAACCAATCACCAATCAAAATAGGTGCCCCTGTTGCATTCCCCAGAAGCTGATAATAATTGTTTATGTTCTCCTCTGAGGCCTCAGCCTTCCAGAAGACACAGAAAACTGAAAGAAAGGTTTTCTGTGAAAAAATGTCTGCGACAGAAAAGCCTTTTGAAATGAAGCCTTGTTCAGCCACATCAATAGCTGGCCTATCATCTCTTCTGTGTGCAACTAAGCAGTTACAAGTTCCCATGTGAAGCTATTTTGAGAATGAGACTTTGTGACCATTCTATTCTGAGGGTGAAAAACAAATGCACCTGCAATAACAAGTAATTTGTCCCATGAGAATCAGTGAAGAGGTAAACAATACAATAGAGAGATTTGATGCACAAGTAAAATCTATTTTATTAACCAATAATCGACTAACTGATAAGAAACCTTTGAATGAACTAAAGGTGCACACAAGGTCTGTTAAACTGTGTAAAATGAGTTGTATGAATAAAGAATAAAGAGTTCTTCTCCATCTTAGCTTAGTCCTATGGGATTTCAGTTCCCCCCTTCTTGACGGCTTTGGGTTCTCCCTTCTTTGGAGCTTTGGGTTCCGCCTTCTTTGGGTCTTTGTCTTCCTTCTTCTCTGGGATCTTGGTTTCCTTCCTCTCTGATGCTTTGGTGTCCTTCTTCTCTGATGCTTTGATTTTCTTCCCTTCTGATGCTTTGCTTTCCTTCCTCTCTGGGATTTTGGTTTCTTTTTTTGGAATTTTGGTTTCCTTATTCTCTCGGGTCTTGGTTTTCCCCTTTGCTGGTATTGGAGGTTGCTTGCCAACAGAGACACTCTTCTTTCCCTTCTTCTGCCTCTCTTCCTCCTTCCTCCTCTCTTCCTCCTCTAAGGCTTTTGCCTCCTCCTCGACCTTTTGAGCTGGCTCCTTCAGCTCCCTTCTGCAGACAAAACAGAAAATATGGCTGAGAGTCCCACCAGAACCTTGGGCTCCCTCGTCCTGGCTGGCCCTGCACTTCATTCCTTGACCCTGAGGCCATTTCCGTGAATTCTCCTCAACCCACAGAGGTTGGGAACATCCCAAGTGAGGGCATGGGTGGAAGGGGACCTCCAGGACCGGCCAAACCTGAGCTTTGCCATCATAAGGTCTTGACTGTGCAAGCTCCCTCTGAAGGCACAGCCAGACCCCTCCAGCCCCTGCCAAAGGCTGATCCAGCAGCTCTCTGCACTGGTGCCTGGAAACGCCCTTTGTCTCTTGGCTTCCCAGTTTAAAGCAGAGCACAGATTGCTGACATCTGCTTAGCTCTCCTACAGTTCTTACTCAGCTCATTCAGCCCCCTTCTCCCTGGGCATAGCTGAAGCATGATTTTAAAGAGTTCAGATTTCAGCTGAGGGTTAGAAGCAATTCCCATTGATCAGGATGTAGGTTAGATAGGCAGACCATAGGTTAATGATTATGAGATGCTTAAGCTGGAGCAGATTGTTCTATTGTTTACCATTAGGAGAGGGAAGTGGAGGAAGTGAACTGTTATAAGAACATCTCGAAACCAGTAGAACAATGGTTAGCACCTGGGCTTGATGTCAATCAATCACTAAGCAGGGGACCTTGGATGGTGCCAGAGGGTCACAGAGACCTGATGAAGACATTCCTGACTTCATCCCCTAAGACCACTGACCCAATTCGAGACACCAACCCAATTCAAGGGAAGAATTGCACAGGAGTGAAGGACCAATGACCTCATTTGAATACAGAGCAGGGATGGGAGGTGCTGGGGTTGTGCAGATGTATTGTGTGTAAGATCTTGGGAAATAAAGAGAGGGCAAAGAACCTTGGACAGCGCGGTCACGCCTTTTAGGGACGGCTCTGGTGCCGCCCGCCAGTGTTAATAAACATCCCACTGTCTAACTTTAATTAGTTAGAGAGTCTCTGCCCGTGATCTTCGGTTTTAACGACTCCTAGCCTGCTCCTTCATGAGAACAATCCTATCAGTCAGAAAGCAAAGGCTGCAGGAACTCCTCTCCTGCAAGACAGGCTCTTGTCGGGCAGATTTCCTGCTGGAACCCAGCTGGGACCAAGCAAACCAGTGCTGGCTGCCATGGAAACCACTGGAAGCAGCCTCGTCCGTCTCCTCCCCATGAAACCAACTTCAGCCTGGCCTGAAGACGTCCTGATGCACAGGCTTGCTTTAAGCACCTCCACTCCCAGCTCCACACTTGGCCTGTGTGTCCTGAGCTGGGCTGCCTTGCTGGAGCTGAGCTTCTCCTGTGCTTGCCTACGGCTGCAGCTGCAGGGGAGCCTAAAGCACAGGAGTTTTTCTGGCTGCTATGCCACCATAAGGAGAACCCTGGCAGATCAGCAGTGCAAGGACTTCATCTGTGGCAGGAGCAGGACCCAAAGCAAGGTTTGCTCTGTGCCCCACGCCTGCCCATACCACAATCCCACTGTTCTGGTGAAGAAGGCAGATGATGAAGAAGATGCCACTCAACACCATGGACTTCAAGACACCTCTAAATGCGGTGCCAAGGCAGGCCCAGAGCCCAGCTCCCCGCAGAGAGCAGCTAAGCCAGGAGGGCTCAGCACTCAAATAGAGAAGATGATGTTCTGTCTCAACAGAAGAAGGTCCTTCCTCTCTTGGCAGCCAGAGAGCTCAGAGTGGCCATCCCTATGTTGCTGCTGGCCTTTGCTCTGCAGCTCCTCTGAGCTCAGAGGCCTTGGAGCAGGGAAGCCCTGCAGGGACAATAACCCGTGGCAGAGCAGGAACCCACGGAAGGCTGACTCACCTGTCCCTGAGAGAGGCCTGAGAGCCACAGTTGATCTCCTGGGGGCTCAGGGAGGAGCTGACACGTGAGGCCGCCCTGGGCACCAGCACCTCAGAGGTGGAGCCTCCCTCCATGTGGCACAGCTCCGGGACATTGCAGGTGGTGTTGAGGTGGCCAGAGAAGGTGGAGGTGACCTGCTGGCTCTCTCCTGGCTGCAGCACACCTGGCAGTGGCAGGATATTGAAAGCCTGGATGGAAGACAAGAGAGATTGAGGTGTTGAGCATGGAAATGGATGCAGAAGAGCATCTTGGAGCTGTAGCCAGAGGGGCCTATTCCCCAAACACTGCCAGAATCACCCTCACCTCATCCTGCATCCATGCCATTGACCAGTGCAGGGACCATGGGGAAAATCTTCTCCCATACTCACAGCACAATGCATTAATTAGTACATTACATGAAAGTGAACTAGGATGTCTCCTGGCAGTAGAAATTCTCTCTGATGCACAATTTGCCATTACAAAGTTTCAAAACCTCCTGCTTTTAGAAAAGGAGGAGACTCAGAGTGAGAGCTCTTGGAGCTGAGGGAAGGAGTCCAGTCCAGCTCATCTGACTCCTGAGGCTCTTCCCCTCTCTCTCTGATTTAAATGCTTCTTTCTCAAGGTGCTACAGCAAAAGCTCCTGCAACAATTTCCTGTGGAGCACTTGAGGAGTTCCAGGGGGAGCAGTGCCCTCCACAGGTGCTGCACAGCATCCTTGGGCAGCCCTGCAACGTGTCCTGCACGGCCTCTCCAACAAGCAGCTGCTCCAGCAGCACTTTGCGATGGCCTGCAGGGATGGGAGGCCCCTCTGTGGCCAATGCTGAGGGCCCCCAGTGGCACTGGCAGCTCCAGCCCTGCTTGCCACACTGACAATGGGCAAGGGAGTCATATTCCCTCTTGCCTTCTCTGCTCCCAGGGCAGTGTGCGCCACGTCCAGGGAGCACCTGAATCCCTCCAAGCCTCGAGGCAGGTGAGGGTGCTCAGGACTTGGTGCTGGCACCCAAAAAACAAGCCATTTTCTGTGCTGGGAGGAAGAGACAGCCCCTCTGCAAAGTCTGCCTTTGTCAGACAGCTCCAGGGCCAGCAGTGCAATAGCAGCTCTGGGTGAAAGCAGAGCCCTGCAAACAGGGAGTCTGGCTGCCTTGGGAAGAGGGTCCATGGAGATCAGCATAATCCCAGCTTGCTCTGTGAGGGAAGCTGGAGGTGTTACCATGATGATGCAGAGAAAAGCCTCATCTTACACTGGGAAGGAAACAAGGCAAAAAAATCCCACACTCAGCACAGGCCTGTAGGATCTGAGCCAGCTTCTCCAAGGAAAACTCTCCTATTTCTCCCTCCCCCTCAGCCCATGTCCAGCCACTGGCCCTGCTGCCCAGCCCACTGTCAGGGCACAGCACAGCAGGGCAGCAAAAAGGGAGCTCAGCATGAGCAGGACTTGGTGCTGGCAGGCTGGGGAGGCAAAGCAAGCAGTCGGTGTACAAGAAAATCTACCTCTGCTCCTGAAGAGTGGGTAAAATCCTGCACTTCTTTCAGGGCTCTGGCTGCCTCCTCCTGTCCAGTCCTGAAGTGCCTCCATCGAGTTGCCGCACAATCCAGACTGGTTCTCCTCTCCTTCGGTGGCTGGGGTTTGAATTTAGGTGGGTGGAGCTCATCTCTGGAAAATAAATAACTATGAACAGGGACCTGCAGTGGGAGAGAGGGAGGGAGGGACACCTGCACGAGCAGCTCCTGGCCAGGATGCAGCCCCTGGCTGGGTGCTGGCTCGTTGGACTGAGAAATGGTTTGATCCAGCCCTTCCCAATCCAGGCTGGGGCAGGTCTGTTCTAAAGGCAGCCCAGGGATGGCACTGAGGTGCTGCAGCAGCTGCAACTGCTCGCATTGAGCAATTACAGAGGACAGGCATTTACACCTGGTGGGGATGCAAAAAGCACAGTGGGAGAGGAAAAGACAGAGAAGGCAGCAAAAAGGTGAGATTTGAGACACCGAGGGGCAGACCCAGCCAGTGCCCAGCCAGCACAGCCCACCCAGTGCCCAAGGTCAGAAACTCTGCAGCTCCACCAGGGATTTATCAGGAATGTTCCCCTGACACCGCTGGGGGGTTGGTTGACATTTTACAACACTCCCAGGTGACTCAGGTCGCATTCCCCATCCATCCTTCCTTCCATCCATACATACACAGGCTGTGGTGCTGGGATCCTGCCAAGCTCTGCCAGCCTTGGGCTTGGGGAGATTTCTGCCAGCCGTCCTGAGCTCCGTAATTGTGCTCTCTGTTCCAGGAAGCAAGCAAGAAAGATTTTAAAAAACCCAAAACAAACCACAACAGAGAAACCTAAAAAACCTTCAACAGCTCAACCCTGCTCAAGTTATTTCTTTAGGGACAGCTACCACTCTCCAGCTGAAATGCTGGGCTTTTGGGGAAAAAGAAAATTACATGTTCACCTCCAAATTGAAAAGGATTAAGCTAAGAGAACCTTTCAAACTAAAAGTTACTGTCCGAAAGGTTTTATCTTTGCAAGAAATCTCTAGGTAAGACCAGCCTGACGGTTAAACAACTGGTTCTTCTGGTGGGGAGAAACCCTCCTCTTTAAGGGAAGCAGCCTGATAGTTAAAAGCACCTGTTTGCTCAAACTTCAGGCTCCCTGGCACAGCCTGCATTGCCTTTCCTTCCTGTTCACTGATTTACAGGCAGTGCCACGACGGCCCGGGTTCAGATGTTTGGTGCCATCCGGGGAATTTGGCATTGCCATTTCCATATGTTTTAATCAAAGTTTCAGTCCTTGCAACCACTCTTCAAATGCCAGCTTTCCTTTCTTTTACAGAAAGCTCAAGGTTCCCAGAAGACTTCTGACATCCTCTCTTGCGCTCAGAGAGATGACATTTTCAAACAGATGTTTCCAAAGTTACCAGCATTTGAAAGAATAATGACCTCAAATGCCCCCTGGATTCCAGCTGAGCCCAACTCCATTCTGTGTCAGACACTGAGATTCCCACCTCTAAGGCAGGAGCTGTTTGTGCCCCCGTCCCTCCTGTCCTTCTCCCCAGCAGCCTGTGCCTGTTTTCCCCGGCAGAATCCCTGTCCCTGTGCATCCTGCCAGGAGCAGCTGCACACAGGCTCACATCTCCCCTTGCCCTCACCAGGGGGTTTCTCTCATCCCCGAACACGCCGATGAGAACGTTGGTGCGATGAGTGCCCAGGGCCTGCACTGCCACCACAACTGGGATCTCTGCTGTGCTCTGGGGCTGCACAATCCCACAGGGCTTGGGGCTGGAGTAGAGCACAGCAGAGTCCTCCTTGCGCTTCTGGAAGGGACACAATGAAACGCAGATTCAGAGGGACCTCTCAAGAAACTGTAGGCTCTTTAACATCCACCACAACAGCAACTTACACACACCTTTAAAGCTCCCCAGGACAAAGGTCAAAGGCACAAACAAGATGCAAGAATTGTAGGGTTAGCACTCCCAGGGGATCCTGCAAGGAGGCTGCCAGCACAGGCACTGGTGTCTGTGGGTGCAGCAGCTTTTCACAACCCTCTAAGATCTCCCACAGGAAAACACCCTGAGGACTAGAGCATCAACTGTTTTTTCAGGAGCTTAAACTGCCTCCTAAAGTTTACAGTTTGGTAGGATCCTGCTCTCAGCAGATCTTTAAGACTGAATAGAAAGCAGCAAGGTCTTATCCAAACCCTTTGTTCCCCTAATAATCTCCTCAGGAATATTTGACAGGAGGAGGTGGATGTGATGCCAAACCTGGGGAATAAGCCCGTAGCAGCCAGGAAGGTGGCTGGGATTCCTAATGAGGATCTTTCTCTCGTAGGGCACCTTCAGGTGGCACTCATCACACAGCAGCACTGGGGAGGACACTTGGAGCTCAGGAACGAGACATCTGGGCAAAGAGATGACCCCAGGACAATCAGAGATACTGAGAGAATGGAGAATGCCTACCCCCAAAGACTGTGAAATGGAGCAGAACCCATTGGTCACTGTCAAATGCACATTGAAGAGCCCTACAGGGATAAATTGCCTTCTACCTCTTCCCACTCCCACATGTCTTGTCAAGGAGGGGCAAACCCTGAGAGGCAGCACCCAGAGGCTGCCAAGCGCCCCAGGCAGAGCACTTTGCCCCACAGCTGCCTCAGCCCCTCCTTTACCCAAGAAGGCTTGCAAGGACTCCTGCAACAGTGCCAGTGACCCACGAGCTCTGGGGAAGCCTTCCCAACAAGGATCAGTGCTCCCTAAGGCTCAAGGAACACACAGCTCCAGGGTCTCAGTAAAACTGACTCCCTTCTCTGCCATTGTGCTGTTGCCCTGCCTGAGAACTCAGCTCTTTGCCCCAGCCCTGGAGGGCACGAGACAGCAGCTGCCCCACAGAGGGGCTGATCAGCCCCTGCCAGGCCCTGCAGCTCCCTGGCTCCTTCACTGCACAGCTCCAGGCACTGCCTGGCCCCAGCTCCACCTGCTGTACACAGTGGCAGCCCAGGCACTGCCTGGATGGCTCTGCCTGGCACAGGGAACAGCACCAGGGAGCTGCATCCCTCTGGGCATCACACTGACACCCACAGCAGCACAGCAGCATGGAATTCTGCTGCAGCAACAACGACTTTTGCTCTCAACTCTGACAACATTAAAGCTCAAAACGGGAAGCAGAGGGAAGGACAAAAACTGGAGCTGACCTGCCACATCAAGGGCTGCTTTCCCCTTGTCACACCTTGCCCTCCCCACTCTTGCTGGGAGCCACTTCTCCCCTGCCATGTGCCCTCATGGACAGAGGCAGAGCCTGACTCTCAGCAGCTGCTTGGTGTGGCCCAAACCAGTGCACCGTGCTCACAGCCAGCACAACTCCACCTCTTGCAGCCTGAAGGAGAGGAGGCCCTCAGGAAATTTGTTCCACCTCAAGCACCAAAAACAAGGCCAATCAATGATATCATTCCTGGTGCCTTTAGAAGAGGGCCCAGGACCGTGCTGGGCTGTGAGCAAACGTGCTTTTCACCACGGGCTGCTGCCCAAGCACTGCTGTTCTCGTGTCCAGCTGGCACAACATGAGGGCATTCAGCAGCACTTCTCCTTGGCAGCTGCAGCCAGCACAGCCTGGGCAAGGCAGTGCCTGGGGGAGGCCAGGCAAGGGCTGGTACCTGGCTGTGATGATCAGGGATGCCACTCCCTTGCCAATACCCTCCAGGTGCACCAGCAATCTCCGGTAGAACTCCATCACCGTGTTGGAGCACAGGGTCACCTGGTGGAAGAGAAGAACAGTCAATGCTTCCTTACAAAAGCTCATTACCCACGGGTGATAACCTCCAGTTCCTGAGGGAGGATTTGCCCTTCATTCTTCTGCTGCTCCATGTGTAGAGCACAGTCTCAGAGTAACAAAAGCCTTCTGGCAATACCACATTTGTTAAACACACCTTGCTATAAGGGCACAGGTCAGTGTTGGGAAATTTAGGAGACTAGAGAATGGAAAAGTACAAGACTGTGGCTAATTCCAAGTCCTGCACCTGTGAGATAGCGTGTCCTTGGGCCTAGCTGTAGTAGGATAACAAATAGTGAGAGAGACATGAGAAAAGAGAGATGTAACCCCTAAGGAATGAGGAAGAGTTAATGGTATAGTTTAACCAATAGATTGCTTGGCTTACAGAATATTCATAAGCTTATTATTTGCTGTATAAGTGTTTGAAGCTTTCTTCAATAAACTGGACCTGTGATGAACCACCTGGTGTCCTGGTCCCCTTCCTATGTCAGGTCAGCTACGTTAAAACATTAGACTACAGCTCCATGCAACACTGCATTCAAATTAAGGGGCCAATTTCTCATCTGACTACAAAGACATCCATGCCGAGGAAATCTGACTCGACCACAACGAGTTCAGCTTTACAGCAGGAGGCTGAGGGCAAAGTGTGGCCCAGCAGGTGCTGGGCAGTTCATGGCTGCCCTTGGACCCTGACCCCAGGCTGGCTCTGAGAACTCCGGCCCCACGCCAGGAGTGGGGAACTGCCCCGGGCTGGGCATTGACCAGAGGCAGAACCCTCAGAACTGCCCCAGGGTGAGCACTGACCAGAGGCAGAACCCTCAGAACTGCCCCAGGCTGAGCATTGACCACAGGCAGAACCCTCAGAACTGCCCCAGGCTGGGCATTGACCACAGGCAGAACCCTCAGAACTGCCCCAGGGTGGGCACTGACCACAGGCAGAACCCTCAGAACTGCCCCAGGCTGGGCATTTACCACAGGCAGAACCCTCAGAACTGCCCCAGGGTGGGCATTGACCACAGGCAGAACCCTCAGAACTGCCCCAGGCTGGGCATTGACCACAGGCAGAACCCTCAGAGCCTCTTGCTCTACGCCGCAAGAGACAAGCCACCAACGGGACCAGGCAGAGGAGAAAGGAGGAGGATCTCTGTCTTGAAGTTCCACAAGGAAGGGTTTATTCCAAGCAAAAGGGTCAAAGCCAAAAGAGCCCTGGACACTCCCGTGCAAGGGCTTTTGTACAGATACAAATCAGAGGGTGAATACAAACAGCAAGCCAAAAGGGAATCCTCAGGGGAGCACTGAGGGGATTACATCAAGTGTCTGGGGCCACTTTGGGTAGGAGGGTGGGGAGGATGGCTCACATGGGCCAATGGGGCCTCCAGGAATAGGGGAATTCCAAAGGGGCATTGCAGACAGGGATTGGCTCCAGGTTAAATTGGCAAAGAAGGTTGGGGAACAAAAGGGGCTGGGTTTGACAGGCAGGGAAAGAGCTGGAACAAGGGGCAGGGAATGGCATGAGGGACAGCTTTGAGGGAGGCTAAAACCCAGGGGTAAACCAACTCAGGGAGAACACGGGGTACCACAGAACAAACCACTTAACAAGGAATCAATACAATAAATTTGAACCGCTACACATGGCTGCAGAGTTTTTTGTCTCCACTGGAGCTTCCTGCAGTGAACACAAATCATTCTGCTGCCCAGGAGGGGGGAAATGACACCACAAAGAAAAGCTCACTGCTTGATACAATGACATCTCTCTAACAGCCACCTTCTGCCCTCATCCTTGCTCTGCCCCATTGCAATCAAATCAATCGCTCTCAAAAACACAAGAATGGCTTCAGGCCTTGACCATAAGGTCTGTGAGCTCAGCATATGATTTTGGAAAGCAAACAGTGCTCTTTGAGGAACATCCCGAGTAAGCCTGCCAGCAGAGGCGTCCCAGCAGTGCAGATCTCTCAGTGCCAGCATGCTCCAAGCTGGCACCAGAGCTAAAGCCCTCCCACCCTGCAGTGCAGCTCCAGCCCTGGTGCTGCAGCGGCTGTGGCTGGGCTCTTGCCGTACCTCGATGTCCCGGTGTCCCTGGGGGAGGATGGTGCCTCCGCTGGGATTGATGGTGAACTCCCTGGGCTCCACATGGAAATGGATTCCCTTGCTCCAGGCCGGGTCGGTGTCCCTGCGGATCTGATCCACGCTGTCCACAGCCGGCTGCGTGCCATCGTCCGACATGCGGAGCTGGAACGTCAGGGGCACCGCGGAGCTGTTGGTGAGGCGGCAGCGCTGCGTGTAGGGAAAGCCTGGGCAAGGACACAAATATCCATTCAGGCACCCAGCAGGCCATGATCCTGGGGGCAAGATCCTGGCAGGATCAAAGTGGCATTGGAGTGGAGCTCTCTATGATCTGAACTACAGCTCACCCAGAAGCTGCGTGAGGAATTAATCGTCACTTAGCTCCCTTTGACACAGATTCCAGACTGCAGCCTTGAAAATGCCCACTCCTAGCCCTGCTGAACACTGCAAGCTTCTCTCTTTGTGATGGGGCCAAGCTCCCTCACCTGCCCCAAACCAGCACCAGTTCTCTCTCAGTGATGAGTGTGCACCCAGACCCAGCATTTACTCTGAGAATTCAAGCTGTCCAATTCCCTGCTCAGCCTGCCAACACTCCCACCTTTTTCAAGACATATAAAGAGTGAGTTGTCAGTGAGAAGAAGCTACAGCAAAAGAAAGTGAGGATGGAATCCGCAACTAGAACGTGAGGCAAAGAACCCTAATGCAGCTTCTCTCTGCAGGATCCTTAAGGCATCTCTTGCTTTGGGCCAAACAGACTGAGCACGTGACAGCTCAGAGCCCGCTCAGCTGGGGGCACAGCCGAGCCTTGCGTTGAGATTAGCAATCAGGAACCAGGTCCCACCTCAGCCCACAAACAGGGACATCACAGCCGTGCTGCTCACTGAGAGTGCTGCCTGCAAGGGTTTACCCCACTTTGGCTCTGAGATTTGCTTTCCATCCTGCAAAGCCAGAGATACAGCCACTCATGGTGGGGATGTCCTGCAGAGCGCGCAGAGCAGCCACAGCCTGCTCTGCACTGCACATCTGGCTGGGCTGGCCAGCTCTGTGGGCAGGAGACTTCTCCCCAGGCCTGCTCACCAAGAGTCAATGGGACACAGATGGGGAGGAAAAACAACTGCAGCTGCAGCCCAGAGCTTCTCTGTGCCCATCCAAGTGACCACTGCCAGCTCCAGCAGGGACTCCAGCAGGGAGGCAAGAGAGGCACAAAAAGGACAAACCCAGATGTCAAAACCTCCAAGGAGACTGAGGCCAGCACATGCAGACAACAGTCAAGAGTTACAAAGAAGCAAAAATACAACAGCTGCCTTCCGCCGAAGAGCCCTTAGGAATGAAAATGGATTCAGCAGGATCAATCTCCTGCTTCAGAACCATATTTCCATCTCTTTCCTTTCGTGTTTCATTCCTTCCAAAGTCAACTTGACAAGCGCCTCTGTGGTGATGCAGGCTGGGGAAGAAGAAGCTCAAGAAAGGCAATGAGTTTCCTTCAGAAGTTCATGAACTTCATTGTTCTGGCTTTAGGCTTGGCAGTGAACGTTGCCCTGGGTCTGGGAAGGGGGACAGGGGTTCTGGGGGGTTTTGGGGGGTTTTGGCCCTGGGCTGGGCTTTTCCCTGGGGGGTTCTTGGGAGTTGTGGCGTGATGCCGTGGGCGGCTGTGCAGCGGGAGCTGAGGCTGGGCAGGGAGCGGAGCTTCCCTTCCTCCCGCTCGGGGGTCGCAGCTCGGCCGCTGCTGCTGCGGGAGGTTTGTGCTTGGCCCGGGGCTGCCCTGGCTGCAGCTCAGCGCTGGCACCGACCCTGCCTGCCTGCCCCGCTGCTGCTGCTGCTGCTGCTGGGCACTGCCCGCATCCCCCTGCCCTCTGGGGCTTTGCAAAAGGAGCATTTCCTCCTTCCCTTCCCTTCCCGCACCGGCTGGGGGGGATCCCTGGCCTGCCAGAGCCCACAGCTCCTCCTGCTGTCACCAGAACTCCACCAAAGGGGAAAAACAGGACTGGGAAATGTCTGTTCTTGCCTTCTTGTCTGTGCTCTCCTGAGACAGTCTAGCAAAGAACTGTTATTCCTTTTCCCACACTTTTGCCTGGGAGCCCTGTCATTTCAAAGGGATAATCATTTGGAGGGAGGGGCTCATCTTTCCATTGCAGCAAGATTCCCACCTTCCTTGGCAGACATCTGTCTTTTAAAGCAGCACAGAGACACCAGAAAATTCTGCCTTTCTATTCCTTGCTTCCACTGGATCTCACAATGGCAAAATGCCCCCTGAGGCAGCAGCAGCAGCAGCAGCTCTGCAGTTCACAGCCTGAAGAGGCTGCTGGGGCAGAGCAGGAGTGAGGGATGCTTTTCTGTTGGAAGGCACACATCCCTGAGGCTGTGTCCCAGCCCAGGGAACACTCACCAAAGGAGATGTCCCCGAAGTCGAGCTCAGCGAGGTCGAAGTGTAAACTCGGTGCAGTGACGCTGCCCCTGCAGGCCGAGGACAGAGCAGGCAATGGCTCGGTTAAAGGCGTTGCAAAGCTCTGGCTGTCGTGGCTCGGGGGCACAAAACCCGGGCTCAGGGCACCCGGGGTTTCCAACCAACACAGCCCCGTGTGCTCAGCTGAGGGACAGGAGACAGGGGCAGGGATGTGGAGAGGTAGAAGGGAGTTCCAGGGGTTCCTTGAGCCCAGGAAAGGGGAGTCCAGGGTTTCCCAAAAAGGGGGGACCAGAGTGGGGACACCCGGGATGTTCGGGAAGGGGCAGTTCAGGCTGTCTCTGCTTTTGCAGAAAGGTGTGCCTGGGAAAGGCAGGAATGGGAGACCAAGGCGTTCCAGGTTGTCCCAGAGTCAGGCCTACGCCAAGTCTGGAGGCTGGGAGCCATGGGGTGCCCGGGAAAAGGGGAGCAGCGGGACCTGATGTCCAGAACAGGGGGATTCAGGGGGTCCCTGTGCAGGCTAAGGGGAGCAGGGGGGTCCCGGTGCTGGCAGTGGCGGTTCAGGGTCCCGGTGCCGGGGGTCCCACTCGCCCCTGGCCCCCCAGGAGCGCCCCCAGCCCCAGCGCTGGAGCCATCGCGCTGCTCCTCCTCACTGCCAGTGTGATCCCAGGATGATCCCAGTAGAACTCAGTCACCCAGGAGCTGCTCCCAGGATGATCCCAGTACAGCCCAGTCACTCCCAGTCCTGGCATCCCCCCAGGCCTCTCTGCGTTCCGACCTGTCCCGGCTCCATCCCCGCCCCTGCCGGGGGCTGCAAGGGCTGCGGGAGCGGAGGAGGACGAGGAGGAGGGAAGGGAGGAAGAGGCGGAGCGGGGGCGGAGAGGGGGAGCCAGGCGGCTCCGGCGCTGCCTGAACTTGCAGCAGCCGCTTATCCCCTCCTGTCAGGGAGTTGTGCAGAGCCAGAAGGTCCCCTCTGAGCCTCCTTTTCTCCCGGCTGAGCCCCCTTCCCTGCTGCCTCAGCCCCTCCTGCTGTTCCAGCCAGGGTCGGATACTAGTGCTGCAAAGAGCAATGTACAGACCTGGCATAGGTGCCTTTGTCACCACATTTTAACCTTTCATTGGTTATAGAAAGACTCTTGGGAAGCCTCAAACTGCAGTCAGTCGCTGCAGTGCCAATGTCCTTGGCAAAGCCCTGCGGCCCGGCCCGGCCCCGCACTCGGCGCCGCGGTTGCCCGGTAACCGCGCCCGGGCCCTCAGCGCCTGTGACAGCGGCGCGGCCTCAGCTGCCTGAGAGCGCGGCCCTGGCTGGGTGTGCGCAGCCTGGGCTCCTGCAGGCGGCTGCACCGGGCCATTCGCCGGGTGAATTGTCGGCGTAGAGAATTGCTAAAGGTGCAGAGCATTGGCCTCTGCGAAAAGCCCAGCAGCGTGCAGAACACTGGTGTCTGCTAGGGAGTCCTGAATTTCACTTGAAGGTAAAGACCGACTAAAGTTGAACTTTTTGGTTTTGTTTCATCTGTGCTCTGAAAGAGAATGCCAAAGGGAAATAGAGGATGTGATCATGCCAGTCTTCTGGCGCAGCAGTTCAGTGACATGTTGTGGTGGTTTGACCAGGAAGAAGTGGGAACATTTTCTAAAGATAGTAGTATATACATTTTTTTCCTATAGTAACTGCTTAAACTGCTTAAAGGTGAATGAGTTCTGTTCAAGTTTCAGTAGGTTTTTATCATCTGGGTTTTAAAATTTTTAGGGAGTTGCCTCTGTATTGAGGTGCAAAGGAGACCATATGCCAAAGTCAATGGTCTGGATTTTATGGAACAGTAAATGTGAGGGAGAAAGAGAGAGAAAGAAAAGAAAAAGTGGGAGGGGGCTGGAGGTTGGCAAGGGGGGGAGGAGAAAGAGAGTGACAGAGAGAGGTTTAGTAGAAAATATCACCATTCCATGGCTCCCATTGGCCTACCATTAAATCCTCTTCTGGTCTTCTCTGTGGTGAGGTCTGGCAAAATGTAAGACTCCAATGGATTAATGCAGATTTGGGCAAGGCTATACCTTGCCCAGGTACCTCCCAGGAGTGGGGCAAGTTGGACTGTCTCTTGCTACTTTCAAATAATATAAAATTTTTAGCACCCATATATCCTTTGAGTCTGCCATGAGTTGGGTTCTGGATTTTCAGATTTGCTGTGTTACTTTGCATGCCCTGCAGTCGTCTGGTGCGAGGCCTCAGGAATGGGTCTGGAGGCACTGTGGAGGTCTTTGCTGGGAGGTTTGTGTGCAAACCTGGCCTCAGCAGAAGAGTCTGTGGCTATGACTTCCCCAGCCTGAACCCAGACAGAGCTGATTTTCAGGACAGCTGCTGGGTTTGGCTTTGTTGTGGATAGGTTTTACTCCTCAGCCTTGTTTACTTGTCCCCAGACCTGAGCTAATGGGACAATAGTGTCACCTTGATCTTGTCTCAAGTTCCCTTAGGCAGCTTAACTCACAGTGCCAAGTTCCAGTCAGGAGGCATTTTCAGGGAGGGGTGGGCTTGGGTGTTCGCAGCTTCTTTATAGAGTTTTGTCACAATGGGCAGAAAGTCCTTTATAATGATATTTAAGCCATTAGCCATAACATTCCAGTCTCTCATTAGTCTCTCAGCTGTGAGGAGCAGCTGAGAGAGCAAGGGTGCTTTAGCCTAAAGAAGAGGAGGCCCACTCTAGCAATTTTTGAGTAATATTTAAGCTACAGCTTTGTCTGTTCGAACTGCTTTTAATGTTCAGATTTTTAGCTCCAGGTTTCAGTATGATCTAACTTTGAATTGCACAAGGTAGCCATAGAGTTCAAATAAAGTCCAACTGGATGCCTAATTATACTAGCTACTTACACCAAACAAGCACTTAGCTACTTTCAAGTAATGTAAGATTTTTAGCACCAGAATATGCCTTGAATCTGCCATGAATTGGGTTGTGGATTTTCAGAGTTCCATTGTTGCTCCTTCCAGTTTTGTTGAGGCACTGTCGCTCACCTGCGACACCGTCCCTTGGAAATGGCGTCTGGATTGCCAAAGAAGACACCAACACCTCGTCTTTTGTCCAGGGAAGGGCTGAAGCCTAATACTGTGAGTACCCCCTGGGGCTGTGTTAAGGCTGGCACTGCCCTGGTGTCCCTGCTCTCCCTGCCCCTGTTGTCCAGCAGTGCTGTGAAGCTGCAGAGCCCCTGCCCAGCCCTTTGTGCTGTGCTGCTGTTGCTGGGGCTGTCCTGGTGCAATAGGGAACACTGTGGGATGCTTCAGCTGTGTCTTGCCTGGCTGTGCCAGCAGAGCCAAGTGAAACCAATGTACAGCTGAAGGCCTGAGCATGTGTTCTGTCCCTTTCCCTGTGCCACAGGAATTCCTTCTGTCAGGCTGGGCACCACTCACCGGTGCTGCTCTGACCATGCTGCCCTTGGGCACCTGGGCGTGTTGGTGGGGGGAAGCTCAAACTCTGCCCAAAGCCCTGAGAGCCACGGCTGGTCCCAGCTGGAAGAGCTTCCAAAGCAGCTGCTCTCTCCCAGCTCCTGTGTGGGCACAGATGCAGGCCTGCAGGCAGTGCTGGAGCCAGGGCCGCAAAGGTCCCTTGCTGTCTGCAGCTCACTTGGCTGAAGATGCCCCACTGCTGAGGCTCTGTCAAGGAGATGCCTCTGTTTTCTTCTGTGGCGGGCTCTGTCAGCCCAGGCAGAGAAAACAATCAACAGGGAGAACTAAAACCTAGAGACATTGTTGTGCACCTCACTCTTGGTACAGCGTTCCTTTCTTGCATCTCTTGGACTCATCCAGCAGCGATATCTCCTTGCTGTGAGTTCTGAGCGTTGTGCAGGGATGGAGTTCAGGCAGTTCTGAGAGCTCCTCCCCATTCCCTGGAAAGGTCACTGCCTCAATCCAATGAAACGTAAGAGGAAACAAATGCCCAAAGAGCAGAAATCCCCAACCATGTCCCATCCAGTCATGGAGAAGCCAATGGGACAGAGCCATATGGCTGGAGTATGTGTGTTCCACTCTGTATTATTAATTCACTGATGCTAAGTATTTCAGCAGGAAACTCCCAGGGCTTCCAGGAATGTCCTAGTGGCTGTGATCACAAGTTATTCACCAGTGCCACTTGTTCGAGAAAAGCCTTTCTGAACAGGCACAACTCTGAGGCTCTAGCTGGTTTACTTTTGCCTTTCAGCTGCTTCCCTCTAAGTTCCAGAGGGAGAAGTTTCTCAGCAGGAAGAAGGAGGCCAGCACTGGGGGGAGTATTCTGCCCAGAATTGGCCCATTTCTAGACAGGAGTGAGACTCGCCCAAAGGTAGCCTTTTCCTGCTCTTTTCCTTTCTGTTTCACATGAAGTTTGAAGAGGGTGTGTGCTTGTGACAGGCTTGCCTCCAGCAAAATGCCTCAGTGTCCAGGTCCTGCTGTCATTGCAAGGTGCTGGGAGTGGTGGACTGGGAGTCCTGATCTGCACTAAGCCAACACAAATACCCTCTGCTGAAGCTGCTGGGGTGTGCTGGAGTGCAGCTGCCATTGCTAAAACAATGGGAGGAAGGCTGGGGACACAGAGGCCCAAAATTGCCCTTTGCCATTCTCCTGCTGAAGGAGCCACCTCTTGCTTTGGTGTGGTCACCATCAAATGCTCGGGGTCACAGAATTCCCTGCAGAGTGGCAGCGTTGGCCTTTGAAGGCCAAGGATCTGCAGGAATTCCTTCAGATGGAACACAACAAATTGCATTACTGCTTTGGGCTGGAACAATGTGTTGGAGCTTGACGGGGTGTTAGATTTTGCAGGCTGCCAGATGTACAGGGGACTGGCCCTAGGCAGAGGGGAATGGATGTGCTTTGTCTGGATCAGTGCCTACTCAGAGGTGTGTTTAAAGCTGCTTTTCTGGCAGGACTAGCTCGGTATAAAGCACAGTCCAAACGGGTAGGTGACTGAGGTGGGCTGTTGAGCAGGAAATTGGCAGCAAGAGACACGGAACACAATCCAGGTTAAGGATTGTCCTGGAGAGGGGCCTTGGGAACACCTCAGGAAAGGGCACAGCTAAGGGACAGTGTGCTGCAGCCACTCCCTTGAGCGGAATGTGTCTGCTGTGAAGTCACAGAGGAGACCTGCTTGTGTCTCTGCGGTGACAGCAGTGTGGCTGGAGAAGGCAGACAAAGCAGGGCAGAGTTTTCTCCAAGCAATGTCTCTGCTCCAGAAGCATTTGCTGTTGTTGTGTCATTCCAGACGTGCCTCTACAATGGCATGAAATAAGGTTGCAGTAATGACAGGAAAGCACCCATTTAAAGGCCATTGAAAAAGGAGATACCAACTCTACTTTTACCCAAGTTGCTGAGAAAATAACTGAAACTTATCCTCATTCAGCATCCACCTTACTTGTCTTTTTATTTTCAGCTCATTTGTCTTTTTATTTTTGCCTTTTCCTCTCTTTGGAACACACTAACTTTTAAATACAATGAAAAGGAACAAAATCATCAAAGCAAAAGAAAAGTGTTTCTTAGTAAGGATTCAGCTGAGCTGGGGATGTCTCCCTCCCTGAGAGCCAAGGGCACACACACACCCTCTGAGAAAATGGCAATCTTTGTATCCCCTTTGTACCCGGCTGGGGCGGTCCCTGTGCCCTTTGCCATTGGATGGGTACTCAGGAGCTTCCATTCTCTACTGAGCACCAACTTTTCTGTCCGCTCCCTGCTCGTCCTCCTTCCTTTTGGTCAGGTCTTCAACCCTGCCCCTCTCACTGTGACACTCAACAAACCAACCTGAACAAATGCAAACCACAAATAACACACAGAACCAACAAATTCCATTCTTTTGCTTAATAACCTTTTGGCTTCAGCCAAATGTCACCTCATCTCTCACACCTGCTCTGGTCCTGTGCTCTTCTTACTGAAGTCTAAGTTCTAGAGCAAAAAAGATATTTGCAGTTGTGTGGGCCTCGGTTTCCCTGTCTCAGAGTAAAAGACATCCCAAATCCTTTCCCATGGAGTCTCCTGTAAATTCATGGGTTTTACTTACTCCATGAGTGCTCAGTCAGTGCCCCAGAGCTCTGTGACCGCATGGGCACAGGGCTGTGTTTTAGGAACGTGCTGCCTGGCATTCTGGAGAAAGAAACCTGGAGAAATCCATGCCAAAAGAGCAGCTTGGCTTGAGCCTGCTCTGTGTGGCCCAGCAGCTGTGGATGAGCTCAGAGCAGAGGTGGGTGAGCCACTGTTTGCCCAGTGTGGGCTGGGCAGACGTGCTCCCTCGGAGTCTGTACTTCACTGGGGATCAGTGGAAGATTCTCCTGCATGAACCTTCCTCACAGCAGCTGAAGCTCTCCCTGCTCTCTCTCCTCTCCAGCTGCCATCAGCTGCCCCGAAACAGAGCTGGTTTGGGGTTTCCCCACCAGAGCTGGTATTTCAGAACTTCGTCGCTCGGCAGGTGTCGGAAATGGTGCTGTCTCTCATGAATAAGGACAAGGTAAGTGCTGGCACGCAGAGCTTTAACGCTGTGCTGGAAGAGGAGAGTGCTGTCATTCCCTCAGTGTACAGCAAAGCAAGTTATCTGCTGCAGCACATGCAGAAGAAAATGTCTCAGCACCTTCTTCTGCAAGATGGTGGAAATCTTCCTGTGCTGGGAATTGTCCCCAGATTTTGGCCAGGCGTTGATGGTGTCTATCCCAAAGGAGTTTCCTTCTCTTGAAAGCTCTGGATTGACAGGAATGTTGAGGGCTGTACAGTTCTTACCTGCTCTCATGCTTTGCCTTGGGTCTATAGCACATCCTGTGTGTCCTTGGTTAATCTTGGCTCCTGGTAGGAATCTCTGCCTCTCTCAGCCAGTTTGGCTCCCTTTGTGCAGCTCACAGGCAAAGCTCCGGGGCTGAGCCTTCTGCACTTTATGCTGGAATCACTTCTCATTAATGGCATTGGCCCTGCAGGAACCGTGTTCTGCAAGAGCCCTGCAATCAGAGTGATGGAGCAGAAGCAGTGAGAGGCCTTCAGGTTCCACTTGAGGCTCCTGCTCAGCTTCATCCAGCTCTGCTCAACTTTTCCAGAAGCAACACGGTGCTCTGCTTTCCCTTTGCAGAAGCACAGCACATCCAAAGCCATGTGCTCCTGGAGGTTTCCACCTTCACCTGAAGAAATTGGCATTGTTTTGCAGTTTCCCAAGAGAGCTGAGAGGGAAAAAGTTGAAAAATGTCAATTGTGTTCCACTGTATTGAGGAAAACTTGAGACCATTTGAATTTCAGTCAGGGAAACATTTTCTCAAGTGAGGCTTGTGCCAAGAGTGGGCTGGTGGGAGGAGACAGGAGGGAGTCCAAATCATCTGGTTTAGACTTTTGGAGAGCATTTTGGTGCTCAGGGGTTGATGATATCATTGTGCTAGAAAATGCATGTGTGCTGTGCATGTGTACCCCAGAGGGCCGAACCTGGCCTGCTGGCTGCAGGCAGGAATGCCCAGCAGCCCAGCTTGCCTGCACAGGCAGCAGGAAGCCCTGGAGAGCCAAGATTGGCTTTTCATACTGGAACCACACTGTCAGACAGTGCTGGCCCTGTTTCTCCAGGCAGAAAATGCCTCTGAAGCCCCATGGTCAATAGACACCGCCTGTCTGTGTTTCTGTCACTTTTGGCAAGCTGGTTGCTCTCATGGTTTTATGATTCTTGCTTGCTGCTTTGCTGCCCATTTAAATTCTCTTTGCCATCTCCTTGTTTTAGGGATTGTCTTGCTGTGTTCATTCCTTCTTTTGCTTTTCAGGTTTGCTTTTATTCCCAGTAAGACCACAGTGTTTGGTCTCCTGTCTTGCTGCTCTGCCTGCCTGACTGTATCCCCAGAAGTTCCCTACCCAAACCTGATCTGCTGGAAGGGAATTTCTTCCTTCCCCCACAGAAATGGGCTGGTTTGCTTTTAGGTAGCACATTCCCCCTCTGGAACATGACCACTTCATGGCTGTGTGCAGGCAGAAGCCAGCAGGTTTTTTGGCCTTGTTGAACATGCAGGTGACTTGGTTCAGGTGCTGTGTCTCCATCCTGCTGGTGCTGACCTGCTCGGCCCTTCCTTCCCAGCAGGCGCTGCCCTACTGGCCCTGGCCAAAATGCTGGAGCCAGAGAGAAGGGATTCAAGTTCAGCCTTGTGAATGATGTGCCTGTGCCTGCTCAGCTGGAAGTGCTTTGGAAAAGGGGCAGGGGAGGGATGTTAGCAGGGCATGGACAGGTCTCCCCTCGTCCTGTTTCCACAAGTGGCAAAATCATAATTTCATGTCTTTGCTGCAGTTTCTTCACGTGGTGAAGGTCTCCATGGAGAGCTCACCTTACTTCCAGCTGGTGAGCTCCAGCGATGCGTACCGTGCCGTGCCGCCGGGCGCCTCTGCCCCTGTGCGCATCCGCTTCACCCCCAGCAAGAACAAGGTGAGGCTGGAGGAGCCAAAGCACACAATGATCTCCACAGCCATTGTTTTCCCTGCACTCTGGCTCCAGCCCATTGCATGCTGTGAGCTGGGCTCCAGGCGTGGGCAGGCAGCCTGCAGCCAGTCACACCTTGGCACTGCTGGCAGGCACTGCAGCCAGGCCTGACAGGCTCTGCTTGCCCTCCCTGCACACTGCTGAGCATTGCCAAGGGAAGATGCACGGGAAACAGGATGAAAATGACAGAGGGCTCTTGATAGATGTTGGGCCATCTCTAGGTCCAGTGGAAGGGGTTTCATTCTGATGGAAAACACCAGAGGAACAAAGAGGTCAGAGAGCTTTCCTCCTTCCTGGACTGCCAACAGCTTCCCTGCCTGCCCCTGGGCTGGAGCACAGCCGGTGCTTTTTCACCCCCTCTGTTGTGCAGCCTGTCAGCTGTGCTGTCCCAGAGCACAAGTGAGCATGGCACAGCTGCAGGGCCAGGGCAGAGGATGTGCTGTGCCCGTGAGCCCAGCCTGGCACAGGCACACTGGGCCCTGGGTGCCCTTGGTCAGCAGGAGGTTGCTGAGCTGCAGGGCACTTGGACACCTGCCTGAAGGAGCTGGTGTAGGGCAGGTACAAGCTGCAGGCAGAGCTGTGAGCCCAGAGCCCGTGGCAGTGACACTGCTGGGGCTCTGTCTTCATGCCTGTCCCTGTGCTTGCTCTGTCAGCTGGCACCCATTCCGTGCCAAAGGTGCTTTTGCGGGGAGCTTTGAACAGCAGTGCTGAGGCCCTGGCAAGTCTGATCTCAGTGCTGGGTGCAGGCCAGAGGTGCAGGATGTCTTTGGGTGCAGCTGTTTTCTCCTCTTCCTTTTGCTGCTCAGAGTCAGTTGAACACTTTGTCCTATTCTCAGACAGTGGGAATATAGAACTGTAAAGAGCAATGTCCTGTGTTCCCCAGCTCCATGTTGCTTAGAAAGGGGCTTAGGAATTCTTTAACATCATTAAAGTTTAGAGTAAAAATGATGGTGGCCTAGGGCTGTTATCTGTATGACCCAAGTGACACAAGAGCTGAATGCCACTGAGACGGATTTTGCAAAGTGCGCAGGTGCCTTTAAAACGTGACATAGCAGTAGAACTTAGTGTTCATGTGAGGGTGCAATAGGTAAATGGATGCCCTTGAAGGGGTATAGGAAATGGTTTTTCTTCTGCCATGGGGATGGCACTAAATGTCCTGTGCTGAGCCAGTTTCTTTTCCTGCAGGATTATTGCCACGAGCTGGTGTGCCTCACTGCAAGGGAAAGGATCGTTGTGCCAATTCGGGCCATTGGTGCCCGAGCTGTGCTGGACTTCCCTGCCCAGCTGGACTTCTCCAAGTGTCCAGTCAAGGTCAGCACCCAGCAGACTCTGCTGGTGCGCAATGTCGGTGCCCGGGCAGCTCGGTACCAGCTGAGCACGCAGAGGTGAGGCAGCTCATCTGTCCCTGTGCAAAAACCTTTGGGTGAGAGCGGAGTTGGGAAAGAGCTACAGAAGGAACCAAGCACCGGATCTGCTGCCCTGCAGCCTGGCTGGAAGTGAGCAGGATGGAAGGCATCTGCTCTTGCTTCCAGTGGCCTTGGAGCTTTCTGTGTCCCAGATTTCCTGGAGGCTGCTGGAACATGTTGGGAGCTGGCTTGCACCCTGCTGAGCACAAGCAGCTTCAGAAATGCTTCCTCAGCACTGTCAGCCAAAGAGAGCCATTCTCTGGGAGGCCACAGGCACGTGGCTTTGCAGTGATCCTGGAGGGGACCTCTGGAAATCATCTGAGCAAAGACACTGCTCAAAGCAAGAGCAGTGTCTGGGGGTTGCAAGGTGCCATTGGGAGACATGGACCTGTCTTTAGATGCCTTACAAGAAAACAAACATGTCAATGGACCTAGTTATAAAAGCAGAAGAAAACAACCTTTTAAAACCCCCTCCATACCTTATCTTTTCTGCCTGTCAGGTGCAGTAGTGATTCATTGAGAGGATGGATCTAACAGGATGAGAAGTGTCTTAAGGAGCAGCTGACAATTAACAGAGAAAAGCCCAAAATTTAGCTTTCCAGGCCCACCTCTTGACAGCGATTTTAATTTGGTTCTTACAGTGTCAGGGATGTCTCCTTCACAGCTCTTCTAGCTGTGGGCTCAGGGAACAGTTTAGTGGTGTTGGCCGAAATTCAGAGGAGTTAAGTTTAGCTGTGGAGCTTGTGTCTTTGGGTCTTGGGGAGCCAGGTGTGTGTGAGAGATGACTGCTAGAGCAGGGACAGAGGAGTCTGGTGGGTAGAGCCCAGGGATGGAGGCGATGCGGGGGCTGATTTGCACTCAGTTTTTCAGTCCTGACAGCTGAGTCCTGAACTTGGCTGGATCCTCTTCTCCTGATAATTTGAAAAGAAGAAGACACCTTCTTTCTCAGGCAAGCCCTGAAGTCATCCCTGGAATGTTATTCCCATCCTGCCACCTGAAGGCAGGAGCATGTAAGATGGGGCAGGAGTGGGAATGGAATGGAATGGAAGGCAGTGCTGAAGCCTGGCCAGGGATTCCCCTAACTGGCAGCTTCTCTATTGCGGTGAAATTTCTGGCCAAAGACTAAGAACAGAATGCTGTGCCTTGCCCCCAGCAGGCCCTGATCCCCCCAGCCCCAGCAGAGCTGCAGCAGTGCTGGCATCAGCCCCGGGGCAGATGCAGGAGCACGAGCACTGATCTGGCTCTGGGGCTGCTGGGGCCTTGTCTTTCCTCCCCTCCCTCCAAAGTCTCACGTCCAGCACATGAACATTGCTGGCCCAAGGCTTCTCCATCATCCAGCAGTGATGTTCTCACCAGTGGCAATGGGAACAGGTCAGCCCATAATTACAGCAAGAGGTCCTGAATGAGCAGAACCTGAAGCGAGTTCATCAGCTGTTACTACTGACATGAACAAAGTTCAGCTTGCCAAATGTTCTCTTTGTTTTTGTGTGTGATGCATTCATCAGCAAAGTCCCCAGAACACATTTGAAGTGACAGATTGACCAGCAACAAAGCACCAAGGCCAGGAACTTTGGTTTCCTCACTGGGGCTGTAGAAGGGCACAAAGCCCAGCAGCTGCTGGGCAGAAGCACATTTCCCCTGAGCTGTCCCTGAGCATCAAAGCACAGAGTCTTGTGTTTGTCAGGCAAGAGCTGTTTACCTGGTGACTAAATCCTGATTGCTCCTGTTAAATCCAAAGTGCACCAACGCATCTGCATCATTATTTCCAACACATTGCACAGAGTTTCTCTGCTGGGCCAAGCAAACAGTTACCAGCCTGCATGACAGCCCAGAGTCCCAGACTGCATTGCTGGCAAACACACAGAAACCTCCGGTTCTGCTTCCTTGATGTGCTCCTGCTCATGGTGCTTCATTTAGCTGGGATTGGACCCTTCAGACTGTAAATGGCATCGTCCTTTTGGGTTTCCATGTCACTGTATTGCTCTAGTCTGCATTTGCACTCTTTCAGAGTTTTGATTACTCCTCTTCTTAGAGCAGCTTTCATTGAAATGCCTTTAAAAATTGCCCTTTTTAGGCTAAATCACGATGATTTCAAGGTAAAATAAACCAAAGAAGCACACTGCAAATTCAACAGGAACTATTCCTTGGTCTTCAGGGAAAAGTTCCTTCTCCCTGTCTGATTCCTAGGCTGTAATCTCCCAGGACAGGGAGTGCCCTACCATTTGCATCTCTTGAGATGGGATTTGTAGGCAGCAGGAAAAGAGAAATTCCTGAGGCAGTCAGTGTCAAGTTGTGCATGCAAATAGCTCTGAACCCTCTCTGTGCTTTTCACAAACCATTCTCTGATGGGATTGCTGGCAGTGGGAGCCTTGAGGCTCATTGCAGAGAGCTGGATGCAGAGAATGGGGAGCTGAGGCCCTGTTACCCCCAGGGTCTTGTGAGGGCTGGATCTTGTCAGCAGTGGCTCAGTGGCTGTTTGTGATCCTGTCTGTTCTGTCTCTTGTGCTGCCTGTGCTTGGTTTGCTCCCTGCTTGGCCAAGGGAGCTGCAGGGAGCTGCAGTGCAGCAGGAATCTCATGGCCAGGCGTCCCCAGGCCTGACCCCTCTCTCTGTGTTGCAGTCCTTTCTCCGTGGTGCCGGCCTCAGGAGCTCTGGGCGCTGGTGACACCGTGCAGGTGACAGTGGCATTTCACCCGCTGGCCAGCGGTGCCCATTGCGGCTCCCTGGCCGTGTGCTGCAGCTCAGGTGAGTGCTGGGCCCTGCAGGGCACAGGACAGTTCTGCACATGGCTCCCTGCTGTCCATCCCCTGCATTGCCTCCAGAGGTGCCTCCCCTGTTCAGCCTTACCCCAAAGCAAACTGAGAACTCCTTGGTGTTTAGGGGCTTGAGAAAGGCAAAGATTTTTGACTGCTGTTTTGCTGGGACTTGCTGAGTGGAGGAAGGAGGAACTCTGATTCTCCACTACCATGTGGCTATGCCTGGGTGAAGTTTTATTTGATTCCTGGGCAGTGCTGTAGGTGAGGTCTCCATCAGACTGTCTCCAATGCAATGGATTTCTTGCACACCTCTGTCCCATATGCTGCTTCTCCATTGGCTTGTCACAGGCCCTTTTTCTGTGTGGCCCTTACACATAGATGTAGTTTCTGTCTAACAACATTTTCAGGCCTTTAAGTTCCTTTTTTGTGACAAATCAAAACAATTTTTTCCCTGTCCCCATTTCCCAGGCTGTTGAAGCTGTTGCAAACCTCTCACATCTATCTCCCATTTGATTTCTAGACTGAGGGATCCCATTCAGTCTTAATGTAGAAACTGCTCTGTACTCACTGATCTTTCCTTTGTCCCTTTCTTCTTTGATTTGCAATGCTCCAGCTTGGTTTTTCAGATCAGAACAGTATAAAATATTTAAAGACTGATGTGGCTGTGGGTTTGGACAAGGAGATGATTTTCACGGTGCTCATTCTGTAGTGGTTTGTCACATTGCAGAGCCAGGCTGGTTGTGTTTCCTCACCTGTGTCCCCTCCTGCTGTGGGCTGTCACTTCACTTGTTCCTCTGGGCCTCCTTTTGCTGCCCAGCTGCCCCCAGGCATATTTGCTGGTCAGCAAGAAGGGATCCAAGGGATCAGGAGTCTCCTGGGATGCCCAGGGAGAGCCTGGGCAAGGCAGGACTGAGCAGGGCTCCTCAGCCCTGTCACCTGAAGGACTTGGATGCAGAAATCCTGGTGATCTGAGTGGGTCACCGGAGCACATGGACCAATCTCCCTGTCCATCCTGTCCCCTTGGGGCCAAATCTCTACAAACACCCTCAGAAATAAGGTGTTTTAGGAGGTGCCCAGGACATCCTCACGCTGTACACACAGAGCTGAAGGATGTGATCAATGGGGTGGTCCACAGAAGTGCTCCTTCAGCGCAAAACTGGGACACTTTCTTCTGTGCCCTGTGCTTTGCTCTGTCCCTTGTGCTTCCATCAGCCAGTGAGCTGAGCAAAGACTCCCCTTTGCTTTGTTCCAGGTGAAGAAAGAATCCACACAAAGCTCCAGGGAGAAGCTGTAGATGTCAACGTTGGGCTGAGCACAAATTCCGTGGAGCTTGACAAGACTTTCACCAGCATGTCAAGCCACAGAACCCTGTTCATTGAAAACAGGAGTAACATCACAGCCCACTTCCAGTGGAAGGCTTTTGCTACTGAGGAAGAAGAGAATGAAGCGAAGAGGAGGTTGGTTTGAAAGATGCATTTCAGTGAGATACAGGCCCAAGACTGAAACTAACGTGTGGCCTCAGGGGATGTTGGTGCTTTTGAATGGTTTAGGCCAAGTGAACCATGCCCGGCACTGGGGTGTGTGTCCCTGGGCTTCAGGAGCTCAGCACTCAGCATTCCAGGTCATTTATACTCCAACCAGGGATGGCATTTTGGGAAGGAAAGGTTGATTGGGATGACTGGATTTCCTCAGGTTCTAATTGGGCTCTTGTCTCTCTTCTCTTCTTTCTACATGACCTGGCAACATCCTTAAGCATTTCCTGAGTTGCCAGTCCCTCTTTCCAAAGGTGATACACCCTCTTTTTTCCCTTTAGTTCCTTCAAAATCTCCTTGCCCATGCGGGCTGGTAGTGTGTCCCTGTGCTGCTGTCAGAGAGGTTTTGTGCTCTCAGAGCAGAGAGGATTTTTTGTGAGAGAAGATAGTGCAGGATCCTTTCCCTCTCAGGACATTCTAGTGCCATGCACTGGGATGGGATCCAAAAAGCTCTGGCTCATGGAAAGGTCTCTCCAGGAGTTTGCTGTCTCCCTCCTGCACAACAAAGTTCCTTCCCCTCTCAGAGCCTCTGTTTTCATGCATATTGCATATAAAAACTTGAATGTCCCTGAAGGGATTCAGTGCCTGAATTCATCAATTTCCTGTGGAAGTGCTCTGGGATGCTCTTGTGAAAGGCAGAGTAGGGAACGGGGCAGGTCCAAACTGGAAGAAACAAAGAGTGATGCTGGTAACACGTAGCTGCAAGCCAGCTTTGTCTCCCCTTGCCAGGGAAATGCTGCAGTGGGTGCTCTGTGATCTTTCTGTGCCCCCCCGAGCAGCTCAGTGGGAAGAAAAGCCACTTGAAATGGCTGGTTGATTCTCCCTCAGCTGTGGCAGAGGCTTTGAGGCAGGAGGCTCTCTGGAGGGATGCTGGCTTTGCAAACCTCTGCTGAGCTTGCAAGGGTGGAGTGAAACTCCCTGCTGGGCCAGGGAACAGCAAGTTGTCCTCTGATCCCTGTGGGACCCTCGTGGCTTGGGCTCAGCCTTTGCTGGGGAGCTGCTGCTGCTCCTCCTCAAGTGCTTTGCTCTCTGGCGCTCACACTTCTCTCTGCAAATCTGTGGCTCATGAAACCATCTGCTGGCCTTGTCTCTCCCTGGGGCTGCAGGCAGTGCTTGCTGCGGCCGCCCAAAGAGGTGTCCCAGGAAAACTTCCCAGAGGAGAAAGAAACAGAGAAGGTGAAGAGCTTTTGTGGAGATCACAGTGCCCTCCTGAGCAGCATGGTCCAGGAGAAGATGGTAAAGGTGCAAGAAGACCCCATGCTGTTCTCTGATGACATTTTTTTTAATGAGCCAATGGTAAGTGGTAGCTGAGAACATTCTCTTCCTCCTCCTCCTCCTCCTCCCACCCACCCTCCTCCCTACACCCACCCCTTCCCCGGCTGCGGTCACTGGGCAGATCCTCAGCTGGCTCCATGTGCTGGCAGGGAGGACATGGAGTTTCTGGTGAGGCTGCAGGGCTCGCTGCTGAAAGCATTTGTGCCCTGCAGGCTCCAGGCAGGGCTGGGAGCCTGACAAAGCCCAGCTCTGCTGCCAGGCTCGAGCTCAGGGCACTGCCTGCGTGTCCTTGCAGTGTCCCAGGGAGCAGTTCTTGTAGGCAGGGGCTCCCCTGACACGTGGGGCTCAGCAGAGGCTGTTGGAGCACTGCCAGCTCACACACTGACCTGAAGCTTGCAATTGTTCCCTAGCAAAAGGAGGCCAAATTCAGCCCAAGGTTAATGACAGAAATGCCAATCCCCTCCTGTAACCATGCCTTGCACTATTTCTGAGTGTCCCTTCCAGCGTCATCTGTGAGTCTGGACACCAGGGTGGAAGGTTAAAATGGGCCTTTGGAGTTGTCCTGCACACAGGGACAGAAAACCTTTTCCTTTTCTGGTGGTGCAAGCAAACTGCCACATGCTCCCATCAACCAGAGCCTTGATTCTGAGTACTGGCATTGTGAGAGATGATGAATGCCTGGTGTGTGCACAGTGGAACACCCTTCTCATCTTGGAGTAAACCCTAGAATAATCCCAGCCTCTGCTTTCTTTCAGTAGAGGTTAAACTAATATTTTTATTTCCAAGGAAGGGGATCATGTTCTCTTCTTGGTTACAGCTATGGCCCATCTAAGGCCAAGAGCCAGCAGGGCACAGTGGCAGTTGCATCCCACTGTAGCTGACAGCAGCATGATGTGCCCAAGAGCTTGTGTCAGAGCAGCAGGAATATTGTGGAGAGTGGGAGCTGATCAGCTGAGCATTGAGAGCTGTGTTGGGCTGGGTTTGGAGTGTTTCCTTGGCTCCTTGTGTTGTTCACTCATCACTGATGCTCTAAACAAAGGCTTACAGGAGGGTGGTGAAAACAAGAATGTGAAGTTTGCAGACCAATCTTTTGCTGTCTCTTTCTGGTGTAGGAGGGAGAAATCAGGCCGAATTGTTCAGCTGAAATCAAGGTGACCTTTAAACCCCTGGAAGCACTGGAGTATGGAAGTGTGGCTTACTGCAGCATCTCAGGTGCAGCTCCTTTGCCCTGCCTCTCTCCCCCTCAGTGAAGCCCTGGTGCCAGCCTGAGCCCACTGGGCTCCCATGGAAGTGCTGGGAAGGGTCCCTGGTCAGCAGGGCAGTGCTGGCACATCCCCCCTGGCCCTGCAGCTCCCAGGGAGTCTCCCGTGCCAGGCCAGGGCTCAGAATGCTGTGTGTGCCTGAGTGATCCCAGAACAGCCCAGGCAGTGCAGGGAGAGGTTTTCATGCCGTGGCTTTGCCAGCATTTCCTCAAAGGCCAGAGAGCTCCAGAGCAGAACAGCTTCAGTGAACAAGCACTCAGCCCCTGCAGGCCCCTGGCCTCCAGGATGGCTCCATTTGCCATGGATCCATCATCAGGGAGCAGGAGCTGAGTTAGAAACGGGCTCCCTGAGCCTGGACCACCTCCCAGTGCCCAGACAGCAGCAGAGCAGAGGGGGCTGAGCCCACTGAGCCCGGGCTGTTGGTAGAGGGAGCAGCCTTGGCCAGCAGCTGCTTCTCTCCCTGTGTGGCAGTTGTCACCTTGCAGCTCTCAGTCTGTGGCAATAGAACACAGTGCTGAGTGTCACAAGGGGAGCACCTGGGCAACAAAGTCCTGTGCTCCTGGGCCAGGGAGTTTGGCAATTGCCAAACCCTGTTGGAGCTTTGTGCCTGCACTGAATGGATTTCAAAGCTCCTCTAGGTGCAGGGGAAGGAAACCACAGAATCACAGTATGGTAAGGATGGAATGGACCTTAGAGATCATCTAGTCCCAAGGCCCCTACCATGGGCAGGAACACCTCCCCATAGAGCAGGGAGCTCCAAGCCCCATCCAGCCTGGCTTGGAACACTTGCAGGGCTGGAACCTCCACAACATCCCTGGGGAACCTGCTCCAGTGCCTCACCACCCTCACAGGGAAAATTTCTTCCCGAATATCTCACCTAAATCTCCTTTCTCTCCATTTCTACCCATACCTCCATGGCCTGTCACTACAGGAACCAGAGATGTTTTAAACTCAGCAAACTGGTGGCTCAAATTGGAAAGCAGCCCAGGGAATGGGTTAGAAATTGCAAGTCAGCCTCAGGGGATATGTCCTGAGGGAAGAGAAGGGTCCATATCTTCTCCTGCAGCATCAGGAGCTGGTTGCATCCAGCTCAGAGTTGGGGACTAGCACTGAGGCAGCCTGGAAAATCCAGTGTAGCAGAGGGAATGATTGTACTGCAATGGACATCTCTCCCCAGGCTGTGAGAGCAGGCTGCCCCTGCAGCTCAGAGGGGAAGGCCAAGGACCCTTGGTTGAACTCAGCTCTCCTACTCTGAACCTTGGGAACGTTTTCGTCAACACCCCCCACGTCTATGAGGTGAGCAGCAGGGCTTGGGATGGATCCTGATGGCTCCTGAGGCAGCAGCAAGCCTGGTGCAGCTGTGGAATTGCTGCCAACCTGGGCAGCTGTGAGCAGGGAATATTTGATGGACTGCTCAAATCTGGGGGGACACAAAGGTGTGTCAGTTGTTCCTGAAGCCCCAGTCCCTGCCTTTGGGCAGCCTTCCTTAGGGATCAGCTGGGAGGCTTCCTACAAAACAACTCCTTGGCCCATGAAACCAAGCCTGGGTCAAAAAGCTGCATGTTCAGAGGCTTTTGTGGCAGTGCCAGACACAAGGCACCTTTGGACTGGGCTCTGCAGAAGCAGCTGCACCAAAGTGGCTGCCTTTGAGCTTCAGCCCACTGCCAACAGCTGCCAGCCAAGTGTCTTCTGCTTATTGCTGCAATCACAGGAAATCCTTGGGAGTTCTCTCCCTTGCTGACCAGTCCCTCACAGCACTTCAACCTTGGTGCATCTCTGGCTCTAGAAAGAGAAAAGTGTTCCTGGGAATAAAGCAAAGGGTTTTTCTACCTATTTGTCTCCCCCCCAGTAGAGTCAAGCTTGCAAAAACTTCATGAGGCACTGCATCATGGCAGACACTTTCAAAATCTTGGCTGTGGATGGGAAAGACACGCTGAGATTTGTTACAAACGATGGTGCTCTCTGTACGTTTTGACGCTGATGCCTCATTCTCAATGTATTGTTTTCATGGTCTGGGAAAAGGTGAATGAGCAGATGGTGCTGTTGGAGCTGTGCTCACTGGGGCAGCAGCAGCTCTGGGGTGATTCCCTAGGCAGCTGCAATCAGCCCACGTTGCTCTCGGCGCCAGCTCTCAATGCGCTTGGTGCTGCTGGGCAGAGGGGCACTGCTCTGTGTCCATGGGATAAGCCCAGGGTGACTGCAGTTCTGTGGAGTTGCCACTGCTCTGCATGAAAACCCAAAGGCAGAAGTTGTCCTGTTGAATCTTTGGACTTCTGCCATTCAGCAGCACAAAGCATCTTCTGCCTTTTCTGGGTGTTCATTGCATCATTAGACAATAACTCACAAGAAGGGGAGATTCCACACGTATTTCCATTTTGCTCTCTTGCTGCTGCAGGTGAAACTGATGAACCAAGGAGCTATTGATGCTCCCTTCACCTGTCTCCCTTCAGCCACCAACCTGGGCTTGTGTTTCAAGTTTGCCCCCGAGGAGGGCATCATTGCAGCAGGTGGGAGCCAGGCTGTGCAGATCTCCTTCAGTGCCACCGTGCTGGGGAGCTTTGAGGAGGAGTTCCAGTTCAGTGTGGCTGGATCTCCTACGCCTGCCATCCTGACCATCAAGTAAGGACCCTGGGAGCTGGGTGGGCACATCTGTAGCTGTCTCTGGGACATCCCCCACCTGCCTCCTTTTGGGGTGGAGCAGAGGAGAAAGGTGTTTCCTGAGGTCTAAATCTCTGCTCTGCCGCTGGCATTGCTTTGGTGTCAGGCTGCCTCCTGCCCTGTGTGGTGGCTGGGAGCTGGAATGACTCGTCCCTGCAGGGATCTCCCTGTGCCTTGGGCCATGGCAGGCAGTGGGATGGATCAGCTTTGGGCAGCAGCTGCTCTGGGATGTCCCACCTGAACACCCAGCAAGGCCCCCAGGGCTTTGCAGATGGGCCAGCCTGGCTGATTCTGCAGCAGCAGCAGCAGTGTTTGTAAAACCTTGTGTGAATAATCCATGCCAGATGGGCAGCAGCAGCCTCAGCTCACCTCTCATGGCCATGCTGTGGGGCACAAGCTGTGCCCCCAGCTCCTGTGCCCAGAGGGCTCTGGTGCCTCCTTTGCATAGCCAGCAAAGCGCTGATGTGGGAGTCAGGAACTGTGGGCTGGTGCCATGGCAAGAGACAATCCTGGCCCAGCCACAGGGAGAAGGGCGGATCATAGGGGAGGCAGAGCTCAGTGCTCAGCACCACAGCAGCGTGAGGCCTTGTCCCTGCCAGCCTGAGCCATGTGCTGCAGGATAATGGAGTGGAAGCAGGAGAGCTGATGCTGGCTGCTCTGCAGCTTTGGAGCTGGGCTGCTGCTCTTGGGCAGCACTGGCTCAAGGCAGTGAAGAAATGAAAGCAATCTGCACCTGATGGTACCAATGAGATAAGGGAGATGGGTAAAGAAGAACAAGGAAGTTATTCCTTAGCAAGAGAAAAGTGGTGAGCAGGTCTGCCCATAGTGCAGAAACAAATCTGCTGCCTTTGTTTTTGGAGGAAAAGTGCTGCTTTTTTCATTTGGAAATCAAGAGGGAACCTTTCACCATCAAATAATTGATTCTCCTCTGTCCCTCCCCCAAAATGGCCATGGGGTGTTTGTGCATAAGCAGCTTTCTCCTTGAGCAGGGGCAGGTGTCTCTTGTTGAGATGTGCAGAGCAGAGCCAGGGGCAGTCGTGTGAGTACAATAGAGGACACAGCTGACTGGTTCTTGATTTTGAACCAAAAGGCAGAGTGGGCACTGATTGGCATCAACCATGAAATCAACTGGTGAATGTTGTGCAGCTTCAAGTGCTGATTTCAGTGGATGTTGGTGGCTTTTGGAGTGTGCCTGCTGAGTTCAAGGGAAGGTGAGGTTCTGTGCTAGATTCAGGACAGCCAAGTTTGGTTGTTGAAGCTCTTGCTCTTGGCTGTGCCAGCTGGTGCACTGCTGACAAGCTGGTCCTTTCCTCTAGGAATCATCTGTGCCCTGGGTAGAACTGTTGCTGCTCTTTTCAGAGGATGTTTGGGAATGCCCTGGATTTATATCTCAGAAAGTGTCTGTAATGATTGTGTGGGTCAAACTCTCTTGAGAAAGCTCCTCCATGGGAACAGCAGTTGCAGCTCAGAAGGAGCAAAGCAGGGAAGCTGTGGTTGGAAGGGCTGCTTACAGAAGTTAGTGGGGACACCTTGATGTCCATGCCATTGCAGATGGGGAAACTGAGGCACGGAGCCATCTCTGGGTGTGTGTTCAGGGTCCTTCATGGGACCCCCAGCAACCCGGGGGCTTCTCCTGCCTGCCCTGTGCCCAGAGCCCATCAGGGGCTGTTGGCTGCTGCCCCTTGGCTGGAGCTGCCTCCTGTGCCCAGGGCCCTGTGCTGAGCACACGGGGCTGTGTTGGTTGGAAACCCCGGGTGCCCTGAGCCCGGGTTTTGTGCCCCCGAGCCACGACAGCCGGAGCTTTGCAATGCCTTTAACCGAGCCATTGCCTGCTCTGTCCTCGGCCTGCAGGGGCAGCGTCACTGCACCGAGTTTACACTTCGACCTCGCTGAGCTCGACTTCGGGGACATCTCCTTTGGTGAGTGTTCCCTGGGCTGGGACACAGCCTCAGGGATGTGTGCCTTCCAACAGAAAAGCATCCCTCACTCCTGCTCTGCCCCAGCAGCCTCTTCAGGCTGTGAACTGCAGAGCTGCTGCTGCTGCTGCTGCCTCAGGGGGCATTTTGCCATTGTGAGATCCAGTGGAAGCAAGGAATAGAAAGGCAGAATTTTCTGGTGTCTCTGTGCTGCTTTAAAAGACAGATGTCTGCCAAGGAAGGTGGGAATCTTGCTGCAATGGAAAGATGAGCCCCTCCCTCCAAATGATTATCCCTTTGAAATGACAGGGCTCCCAGGCAAAAGTGTGGGAAAAGGAATAACAGTTCTTTGCTAGACTGTCTCAGGAGAGCACAGACAAGAAGGCAAGAACAGACATTTCCCAGTCCTGTTTTTCCCCTTTGGTGGAGTTCTGGTGACAGCAGGAGGAGCTGTGGGCTCTGGCAGGCCAGGGATCCCCCCCAGCCGGTGCGGGAAGGGAAGGGAAGGAGGAAATGCTCCTTTTGCAAAGCCCCAGAGGGCAGGGGGATGCGGGCAGTGCCCAGCAGCAGCAGCAGCAGCAGCGGGGCAGGCAGGCAGGGTCGGTGCCAGCGCTGAGCTGCAGCCAGGGCAGCCCCGGGCCAAGCACAAACCTCCCGCAGCAGCAGCGGCCGAGCTGCGACCCCCGAGCGGGAGGAAGGGAAGCTCCGCTCCCTGCCCAGCCTCAGCTCCCACTGCACAGCCGCCCACGGCATCACGCCACAACTCCCAAGAACCCCCCAGGGAAAAGCCCAGCCCAGGGCCAAAACCCCCCAAAACCCCCCAGAACCCCTGTCCCCCTTCCCAGACCCAGGGCAACGTTCACTGCCAAGCCTAAAGCCAGAACAATGAAGTTCATGAACTTCTGAAGGAAACTCATTGCCTTTCTCGAGCTGCTTCTTCCCCAGCCTGCATCACCACGGAGGCGCTTGTCAAGTTGCCTTTGGAAGGAATGAAACACAAAAGGAAAGAGATGGAAATATGGTTCTGAAGCAGGAGATTGATCCTGCTGAATCAATTTTCATTCCTAAGGGCTCTTCGGCTGAAGGCAGCTGTTGTATTTTTGCTTCTTTGTAACTCTTGACTGTTGTCTGCATGTGCTGGCCTCAGTCTCCTTGGAGGTTTTGACATCTGGGTTTGTCCTTTTTGTGCCTCTCTTGCCTCCCTGCTGGAGTCCCTGCTGGAGCTGGCAGTGGTCACTTGGATGGGCACAGAGAAGCTCTGGGCTGCAGCTGCAGTTGTTTTTCCTCCCCATCTGTGTCCCATTGACTCTTGGTGAGCAGGCCTGGGGAGAAGTCTCCTGCCCACAGAGCTGGCCAGCCCAGCCAGATGTGCAGTGCAGAGCAGGCTGTGGCTGCTCTGCGCGCTCTGCAGGACATCCCCACCATGAGTGGCTGTATCTCTGGCTTTGCAGGATGGAAAGCAAATCTCAGAGCCAAAGTGGGGTAAACCCTTGCAGGCAGCACTCTCAGTGAGCAGCACGGCTGTGATGTCCCTGTTTGTGGGCTGAGGTGGGACCTGGTTCCTGATTGCTAATCTCAACGCAAGGCTCGGCTGTGCCCCCAGCTGAGCGGGCTCTGAGCTGTCACGTGCTCAGTCTGTTTGGCCCAAAGCAAGAGATGCCTTAAGGATCCTGCAGAGAGAAGCTGCATTAGGGTTCTTTGCCTCACGTTCTAGTTGCGGATTCCATCCTCACTTTCTTTTGCTGTAGCTTCTTCTCACTGACAACTCACTCTTTATATGTCTTGAAAAAGGTGGGAGTGTTGGCAGGCTGAGCAGGGAATTGGACAGCTTGAATTCTCAGAGTAAATGCTGGGTCTGGGTGCACACTCATCACTGAGAGAGAACTGGTGCTGGTTTGGGGCAGGTGAGGGAGCTTGGCCCCATCACAAAGAGAGAAGCTTGCAGTGTTCAGCAGGGCTAGGAGTGGGCATTTTCAAGGCTGCAGTCTGGAATCTGTGTCAAAGGGAGCTAAGTGACGATTAATTCCTCACGCAGCTTCTGGGTGAGCTGTAGTTCAGATCATAGAGAGCTCCACTCCAATGCCACTTTGATCCTGCCAGGATCTTGCCCCCAGGATCATGGCCTGCTGGGTGCCTGAATGGATATTTGTGTCCTTGCCCAGGCTTTCCCTACACGCAGCGCTGCCGCCTCACCAACAGCTCCGCGGTGCCCCTGACGTTCCAGCTCCGCATGTCGGACGATGGCACGCAGCCGGCTGTGGACAGCGTGGATCAGATCCGCAGGGACACCGACCCGGCCTGGAGCAAGGGAATCCATTTCCATGTGGAGCCCAGGGAGTTCACCATCAATCCCAGCGGAGGCACCATCCTCCCCCAGGGACACCGGGACATCGAGGTACGGCAAGAGCCCAGCCACAGCCGCTGCAGCACCAGGGCTGGAGCTGCACTGCAGGGTGGGAGGGCTTTAGCTCTGGTGCCAGCTTGGAGCATGCTGGCACTGAGAGATCTGCACTGCTGGGACGCCTCTGCTGGCAGGCTTACTCGGGATGTTCCTCAAAGAGCACTGTTTGCTTTCCAAAATCATATGCTGAGCTCACAGACCTTATGGTCAAGGCCTGAAGCCATTCTTGTGTTTTTGAGAGCGATTGATTTGATTGCAATGGGGCAGAGCAAGGATGAGGGCAGAAGGTGGCTGTTAGAGAGATGTCATTGTATCAAGCAGTGAGCTTTTCTTTGTGGTGTCATTTCCCCCCTCCTGGGCAGCAGAATGATTTGTGTTCACTGCAGGAAGCTCCAGTGGAGACAAAAAACTCTGCAGCCATGTGTAGCGGTTCAAATTTATTGTATTGATTCCTTGTTAAGTGGTTTGTTCTGTGGTACCCCGTGTTCTCCCTGAGTTGGTTTACCCCTGGGTTTTAGCCTCCCTCAAAGCTGTCCCTCATGCCATTCCCTGCCCCTTGTTCCAGCTCTTTCCCTGCCTGTCAAACCCAGCCCCTTTTGTTCCCCAACCTTCTTTGCCAATTTAACCTGGAGCCAATCCCTGTCTGCAATGCCCCTTTGGAATTCCCCTATTCCTGGAGGCCCCATTGGCCCATGTGAGCCATCCTCCCCACCCTCCTACCCAAAGTGGCCCCAGACACTTGATGTAATCCCCTCAGTGCTCCCCTGAGGATTCCCTTTTGGCTTGCTGTTTGTATTCACCCTCTGATTTGTATCTGTACAAAAGCCCTTGCACGGGAGTGTCCAGGGCTCTTTTGGCTTTGACCCTTTTGCTTGGAATAAACCCTTCCTTGTGGAACTTCAAGACAGAGATCCTCCTCCTTTCTCCTCTGCCTGGTCCCGTTGGTGGCTTGTCTCTTGCGGCGTAGAGCAAGAGGCTCTGAGGGTTCTGCCTGTGGTCAATGCCCAGCCTGGGGCAGTTCTGAGGGTTCTGCCTGTGGTCAATGCCCTCCCTGGGGCAGTTCTGAGGGTTCTGCCTGTGGTCAATGCCCAGCCTGGGGCAGTTCTGAGGGTTCTGCCTGTGGTAAATGCCTACCCTGGGGCAGTTCTGAGGGTTCTGCCTCTGGTCAGTGCTCACCCTGGGGCAGTTCTGAGGGTTCTGCCTCTGGTCAATGCCCAGCCCGGGGCAGTTCCCCACTCCTGGCGTGGGGCCGGAGTTCTCAGAGCCAGCCTGGGGTCAGGGTCCAAGGGCAGCCATGAACTGCCCAGCACCTGCTGGGCCACACTTTGCCCTCAGCCTCCTGCTGTAAAGCTGAACTCGTTGTGGTCGAGTCAGATTTCCTCGGCATGGATGTCTTTGTAGTCAGATGAGAAATTGGCCCCTTAATTTGAATGCAGTGTTGCATGGAGCTGTAGTCTAATGTTTTAACGTAGCTGACCTGACATAGGAAGGGGACCAGGACACCAGGTGGTTCATCACAGGTCCAGTTTATTGAAGAAAGCTTCAAACACTTATACAGCAAATAATAAGCTTATGAATATTCTGTAAGCCAAGCAATCTATTGGTTAAACTATACCATTAACTCTTCCTCATTCCTTAGGGGTTACATCTCTCTTTTCTCATGTCTCTCTCACTATTTGTTATCCTACTACAGCTAGGCCGAAGGACACGCTATCTCACAGGTGCAGGACTTGGAATTAGCCACAGTCTTGTACTTTTACATTCTCTAGTCTCCTAAATTTCCCAACACTGACCTGTGCCCTTATAGCAAGGTGTGTTTAACAAATGTGGTATTGCCAGAAGGCTTTTGTTACTCTGAGACTGTGCTCTACACATGGAGCAGCAGAAGAATGAAGGGCAAATCCTCCCTCAGGAACTGGAGGTTATCACCCGTGGGTAATGAGCTTTTGTAAGGAAGCATTGACTGTTCTTCTCTTCCACCAGGTGACCCTGTGCTCCAACACGGTGATGGAGTTCTACCGGAGATTGCTGGTGGACCTGGAGGGTATTGGCAAGGGAGTGGCATCCCTGATCATCACAGCCAGGTACCAGCCCTTGCCTGGCCTCCCCCAGGCACTGCCTTGCCCAGGCTGTGCTGGCTGCAGCTGCCAAGGAGAAGTGCTGCTGAATGTCCTCATGTTGTGCCAGCTGGACACGAGAACAGCAGTGCTTGGGCAGAAGCCCGTGGTGAAAAGCACGTTTGCTCACAGCCCAGCATGGTCCTGGGCCCTCTTCTAAAGGCACCAGGAATGATATCATTGATTGGCCTTGTTTTTGGTGCTTGAGGTGGAACAAATTTCCTGAGGGCCTCCTCTCCTTCAGGCTGCAAGAGGTGGAGTTGTGCTGGCTGTGAGCACGGTGCACTGGTTTGGGCCACACCAAGCAGCTGCTGAGAGTCAGGCTCTGCCTCTGTCCATGAGGGCACATGGCAGGGGAGAAGTGGCTCCCAGCAAGAGTGGGGAGGGCAAGGTGTGACAAGGGGAAAGCAGCCCTTGATGTGGCAGGTCAGCTCCAGTTTTTGTCCTTCCCTCTGCTTCCCGTTTTGAGCTTTAATGTTGTCAGAGTTGAGAGCAAAAGTCGTTGTTGCTGCAGCAGAATTCCATGCTGCTGTGCTGCTGTGGGTGTCAGTGTGATGCCCAGAGGGATGCAGCTCCCTGGTGCTGTTCCCTGTGCCAGGCAGAGCCATCCAGGCAGTGCCTGGGCTGCCACTGTGTACAGCAGGTGGAGCTGGGGCCAGGCAGTGCCTGGAGCTGTGCAGTGAAGGAGCCAGGGAGCTGCAGGGCCTGGCAGGGGCTGATCAGCCCCTCTGTGGGGCAGCTGCTGTCTCGTGCCCTCCAGGGCTGGGGCAAAGAGCTGAGTTCTCAGGCAGGGCAACAGCACAATGGCAGAGAAGGGAGTCAGTTTTACTGAGACCCTGGAGCTGTGTGTTCCTTGAGCCTTAGGGAGCACTGATCCTTGTTGGGAAGGCTTCCCCAGAGCTCGTGGGTCACTGGCACTGTTGCAGGAGTCCTTGCAAGCCTTCTTGGGTAAAGGAGGGGCTGAGGCAGCTGTGGGGCAAAGTGCTCTGCCTGGGGCACTTGGCAGCCTCTGGGTGCTGCCTCTCAGGGTTTGCCCCTCCTTGACAAGACATGTGGGAGTGGGAAGAGGTAGAAGGCAATTTATCCCTGTAGGGCTCTTCAATGTGCATTTGACAGTGACCAATGGGTTCTGCTCCATTTCACAGTCTTTGGGGGTAGGCATTCTCCATTCTCTCAGTATCTCTGATTGTCCTGGGGTCATCTCTTTGCCCAGATGTCTCGTTCCTGAGCTCCAAGTGTCCTCCCCAGTGCTGCTGTGTGATGAGTGCCACCTGAAGGTGCCCTACGAGAGAAAGATCCTCATTAGGAATCCCAGCCACCTTCCTGGCTGCTACGGGCTTATTCCCCAGGTTTGGCATCACATCCACCTTCTCCTGTCAAATATTCCTGAGGAGATTATTAGGGGAACAAAGGGTTTGGATAAGACCTTGCTGCTTTCTATTCAGTCTTAAAGATCTGCTGAGAGCAGGATCCTACCAAACTGTAAACTTTAGGAGGCAGTTTAAGCTCCTGAAAAAACAGTTGATGCTCTAGTCCTCAGGGTGTTTTCCTGTGGGAGATCTTAGAGGGTTGTGAAAAGCTGCTGCACCCACAGACACCAGTGCCTGTGCTGGCAGCCTCCTTGCAGGATCCCCTGGGAGTGCTAACCCTACAATTCTTGCATCTTGTTTGTGCCTTTGACCTTTGTCCTGGGGAGCTTTAAAGGTGTGTGTAAGTTTCTGTTGTGGTGGATGTTAAGGAGCCTACAGTTTCTTGAGAGGTCCCTCTGAATCTGCGTTTCATTGTGTCCCTTCCAGAAGCGCAAGGAGGACTCTGCTGTGCTCTACTCCAGCCCCAAGCCCTGTGGGATTGTGCAGCCCCAGAGCACAGCAGAGATCCCAGTTGTGGTGGCAGTGCAGGCCCTGGGCACTCATCGCACCAACGTTCTCATCGGCGTGTTCGGGGATGAGAGAAACCCCCTGGTGAGGGCAAGGGGAGATGTGAGCCTGTGTGCAGCTGCTCCTGGCAGGGTGCACAGGGACAGGGATTCTGCCGGGGAAAACAGGCACAGGCTGCTGGGGAGAAGGACAGGAGGGACGGGGGCACAAACAGCTCCTGCCTTAGAGGGGGGAATCTCAGTGTCTGACACAGAATGGAGTTGGGCTCAGCTGGAATCCAGGGGGCATTTGAGGTCATTATTCTTTCAAATGCTGGTAACTTTGGAAACATCTGTTTGAAAATGTCATCTCTCTGAGCGCAAGAGAGGATGTCAGAAGACTTGTGGGAACCTTGAGCTTTCTGTAAAAGAAAGGAAAGCTGGCATTTGAAGAGTGGTTGCAAGGACTGAAACTTCGATTAAAACATATGGAAATGGCAATGCCAAATTCCCCGGATGGCACCAAACATCTGAACCCGGGCCGTCGTGGCACTGCCTGTAAATCAGTGAACAGGAAGGAAAGGCAATGCAGGCTGTGCCAGGGAGCCTGAAGTTTGAGCAAACAGGTGCTTTTAACTATCAGGCTGCTTCCCTTAAAGAGGAGGGTTTCTCCCCACCAGAAGAACCAGTTGTTTAACCGTCAGGCTGGTCTTACCTAGAGATTTCTTGCAAAGATAAAACCTTTCGGACAGTAACTTTTAGTTTGAAAGGTTCTCTTAGCTTAATCCTTTTCAATTTGGAGGTGAACATGTAATTTTCTTTTTCCCCAAAAGCCCAGCATTTCAGCTGGAGAGTGGTAGCTGTCCCTAAAGAAATAACTTGAGCAGGGTTGAGCTGTTGAAGGTTTTTTAGGTTTCTCTGTTGTGGTTTGTTTTGGGTTTTTTAAAATCTTTCTTGCTTGCTTCCTGGAACAGAGAGCACAATTACGGAGCTCAGGACGGCTGGCAGAAATCTCCCCAAGCCCAAGGCTGGCAGAGCTTGGCAGGATCCCAGCACCACAGCCTGTGTATGTATGGATGGAAGGAAGGATGGATGGGGAATGCGACCTGAGTCACCTGGGAGTGTTGTAAAATGTCAACCAACCCCCCAGCGGTGTCAGGGGAACATTCCTGATAAATCCCTGGTGGAGCTGCAGAGTTTCTGGCCTTGGGCACTGGGTGGGCTGTGCTGGCTGGGCACTGGCTGGGTCTGCCCCTCGGTGTCTCA